>NC_085841.1:100164864-100469507 GCF_035594765.1 Anolis carolinensis
GTTGAGAAAGGCAACATTCTCAGCATTCTGTCTTCTGCAATCTGCATTGGAAATTGTTATTGGTAATAATAATAATGTGAGGTAATGGTAAAAAAACTCACTACTAATAAATGACATAGAAATAGAGTTCTCTTTGACAGCAATACTTCATTCATTCTATATTGCAGGGGCTAATTGCTAGGCTCTTATTAAAATAGCCTTTGATATTTGGCCTTAGGGAGAGACAGATGCTTCTGAAGTCAGCCATGGCAAAATTTAATCACTGCATGTGCTGCACATGGAAATGTAGTGTGTTGGTCCATGTCTATGTGTTCAGAAAAGATTTAAAATTGGAATTATTGGGGAGCTGAGTATTTATTTATTTATTTGTCACATTATATCCCGTCCTTCTCACCACGAAGGGGACTCAGGGTGGCTAGATGGTTACTCTAAAGCTAACAACTCCTGGGGATGTTAGAAAGCCCACAAGGTGACTTCTGAACCAATATGGTTAGATAAAATACTATTAACTATGATATGGAATCCATATTCATTTACTATGCCAGGGGTCCTCAAACATTTTAAACAGAGGGCCAGTTTCACAATCCCTCAGACTGTTGTGGGGCCAGACTAGTTTGAAAACATGAACAAATTCCTATGCACACGGCACATATCTTACCCATATTTACTCAAGTCTAATGCACTATCTGGAGCCCCTGGTGGCACAGTGGGTTAAACCGCTGAGCTGCTGAAGTTGCTGACTGGAAGGTCGGTGGTTTGAATCCAAGGAGCAGGGTGAGCTCCTGCTATTAGCCCCAGCTTCTGCCAACCTAGCAGTTCAAAACATGCAAACGTGAGTAGAGCAATAGGTTCCGCTCCGGTAGGAAGGTAATGGCACTCCATGCAGTCGTTACCTTCCATGCAAGATTTCTTTGGCTTAGAAATGGAGATGAGCACCAACCCCCAGAGTCGGACACGATTAGACTTAGTGTCAGGGGAATACCTTTACCTTTACCTAAGTGCACTATCAAATCTACTGCACACTTCAGTTTTCAAAACCCTGAAACTAAAAAAAAGTATTTGCTGCTGAATGTAATGTGCAGCGGACAAAAGTGTGCTCTTTGTAATTTGGCCAAAAAAGGCGTGCATTACTGTTGCTGCCTGCTTAGATTTCCCTCATTATAAACAATTGTGTTAGAACATGAAAGCTTCAAGTGATAGGGGAAAAAAAAAACACCTTGTGGTGCACCTAAGCTGTAGAATGAATTCATTTTAATTGTCTTGGTGTTTTGGCTGATGATATAGTCAACTTAATTAGGATAGGGAGCCTTTTAAGGAAAAACTATTTCTTGAAAAACATGATTTTTTAAACCTCCGGAGCTTAAAGAAATGCCCCAGGGCCACATATAGCCTGTGGGCTACGCTTTACTCAACTTTCCTTATAGATCAGGCATGGGCAAGCTTTGGCTCTCCAGATGTTTTGGACTTCAGCTCCCACCATTCCTCACAGCCTCAGGCCCCTTCCTTAAGCGGCTTAAGGGGGAAAAGGAAGGGGCCTGAGGCTGTGAGGAATGGTAGGAGTTGACGTCTAAAACATCTGGAGGGCAAAAGCTTGCCCATGCCTATTATAGACTAATAAACACATTCCCCCCAACAATCAAAGCTAAAGTCATTATCAGACAGGTACATCTGGTTATATATATAGAGAAGAACACGTGGGTCAAATAGCAGTAAAATGGAAATGATTGATGGATGAATAAATGAATCTATGAAACAATGACATATCTGTGTCAAATTTAATATTAACAAAGTGACCATTCCAAGCAGCAGGAACTGATAATAATGCAGTTGTACCCTGGCACAGCTGAGTTAATTAATACCCTGAAACAGACTGTTTTCAGTTCAAGCATAAACAGGAAGAACCAAACATATTAATAGTCCTAATATAGCATGTTCACATGAGAGTTTTTGATGACAAGCATCTCCAAAGCTGATCATTTGACAATGATTCACAGACACGAAAACTATTCACATGGCAGAAGACATATTCCAGTTCAAAGGAAGTCAATGTGACATCCTACCTTAGCTAGCTTTTAATGGCTCAAATGATATTTATCATTATTTAAATTCCTTGTTTTAATTCATTGTGTGAAGTATTGCATTGTTGTTGTTTATATTTTTACTTCTGTTTTATACAGGCATTGAATGTTTATTATGTTGGAAGATGCCCTGGGTCCCCTTGGGGAGATAGGGCAGGCTACAAATAAATGATTATTGTATGACACAGCAAACAAGATAGATATGCTGGATTTCGTTTCACAAAATCACAAGTCGAACACTTCCCACGTGTCTAGGACTGTGTGATGTATTTTCGGATGATGTGTGCAGATCCCAGTAGGGTGGCCTTTTGCAGTTGACAGATCGTAATTTTGTCAATGTCTGTTGTTTCCAAATGCCGGCTGAGATCTTTTGGCACGGCACCCAGTGTGCCCATCACCACCGGGATCACCTCCACTGGTTTCTGCCAGAGTCTTTGAAGTTCAATCTTGAGGTCCTGATAGCGGCTGTGTTTTTCCTGTTGTTTTTCATCAATGCGGCTGTCATCTGGGATGGCAACATCCATGATCCATACCTTTTTCTTTTCCACAACTGTGATGTCTGGTGTGTTGTGTTCCAGAACTTTGTCAGTCTGGATTCGGAAGTCCCACAGTATCTTAGCGAGCTCATTTTCCAATACTTTTGCAGGTTTGTGATCCCACCAGTTCTTTACTGCAGGGAGGTGGTACTTGAGGCATAAGTTCCAATGAATCATTTGGGCCACATAGTTGTGCCTCTGTTTGTGGTCTGTCTGTGCGATTTTCTTACAGCAGCTGAGGATATGATCAATGGTTTCGCCGGTTTCCTTGCAGAGTCTACATTTTGGGTCATCAGCTGATTTTTCGATCTTGGCCTTAATTGCATTATTATTATTATTATTATTATTATTATTATTATTATTATTATTATTATTATTATTAGGAGGGTAGGTAGACCTATGATTTCCAGGGTAGTGTTGGATTACAGTTCCCATCATGGCACACCACTAAGATTTTTTTAAAAATTGTGTCAGAAGCGACTTGAGAACATACTGCAAATCACTTCTGGAGTGAGCGAATTGGCCATCTACAGAGACGTTGCCCAGGGGATGCCTGGATGTGCTACCATTATCCTGAGAGGCTTCTCTCATGTCCCTGCAAGCTAGAGCTGACAGATGGGAGTTCACCTTGTCCCACAGATTCGAACCAGCAACCTTCAGGTCAGCAACCCAACCTTCAGGTCAGCAGTCCAGCTGGCACAAGGGTTTAA
Source organism: Anolis carolinensis (assembly GCF_035594765.1). NCBI lineage: Eukaryota > Metazoa > Chordata > Lepidosauria > Squamata > Anolidae > Anolis > Anolis carolinensis. The sequence goes on from NC_085841.1 coordinate 100,168,189, forward strand.
CCCACTCCACCTTCGCTGCTTTATCACTGAGATGGTTAAGGTTAATGGGAGCTGTCACTCGGCAACTTCTGAAGGACCACACGAATCCCCCATCCCTGCTTCAAAGGTGAAAATGAGAGTTTTGAACTGATCAAGTCCTAAAGGTAGTGGGGATTAGTGGTAGTCAAAAATATGAAGACTTCACTCTTCTGGGAGGCATATGTTCATTAACTTTATATTGAAGGGACTTAAGATAAAGAAAGTCATAGGCAATATAACTAAGGAAAAAGAGGCTGGCATCCCGTTAGTGCATTACGATGGCATAAATCAGACTTATCCCATTACAATGTACTTTTATGATCATTATGTAGGTCAAGATTCTGTTCCTACCGTGCAACAACTAAAATGCTCCCCCAAGAACTCTCCTTGTAAGCAGCAGCACAACCCTTCTCCAACCTGGGTATTTCACTGTGATTGGAGAAGGGGGGTGGGGATTGGGGAAGTGAACTTGAATGTCCATCTATTTTTATGTATCTGGATGTGCTGCAAGAACATCACCTGCAGAGAGTTTTCAAGCACCCCTGGAGCTCACTGTGACTGTGTCAGCACATCCAGCAAAAGGAAAATAACTGAATGTATCTCTGCTCCTTCCCCCACCTGTAAATGCCTGTGTTTGGATGATCGCAATGCTTACACAGATGAGTTTTAGGAGAGATGTAGCTATGCTTACAATGGTGCTGTTCATGTTTATTGTATGTATGTTATGTCTTTGCTTTTTATATGTTGTTCGCCGCTTTAATTCCCCATCCAGGAGAAAAGCAGGATAGAAATAAATAAATAATAATTTTTGTATGTATCATGTCAGAAGAGAATTGAGAATACAGTTATAACATATAGAAAAACCACAAACAAAGTTAAAAACTTGGCATTATACTAAATTTCCTTTGATCAGAAGCTAGCCACTTGAGCGCTAGTGTCGCTGTAAGGAGGTCCTCCATTGTACATGTGGCAGGGCTCAGGCTGCATTGTAGTAAGTGGTCTGTGTTTGCTCTTCTCAATAATAACAACATGTGATACACATCTATCTCTTGAGCCATGAATCTCATCTACATTAATACTAGAAACATAATATGCATGGTGAAATATTCTTCCACATAGTACACACAAACATACATATCACACACAAAATTCTCTTAACATTATAAAGAATGAATACCACCAAAAAAACCCCCACAACTTCAATGCATATTATTTAGCCAGACACTAATGTCCAAAGGTTGGTGAACTTGAACTTATCTTTGTCTCGTGCAGAAAAGTGTCATTGCCACGTAAACGTCCTAGGAGAAAAATCCTCCATTATTGTGTGTATATGTAAACACACCTTCAAGTCACCTGTTAGCTTATGTCAACCATGTTTTTAAGGCACGGAATATTAGAGCAGGGCTTTGCCAGTTCCTTCCTTTGAAACATAACCTAAAGCACCTGGTATTCATTGGTGGGTGCCCATCCAAGTATGAAAGCAGGCTGACTCTACTTAGCTTCCAAGATCAGACAGGATCAGGTGCCTTTAGAGATTTAAATGTGTGAATTAGCCCTCGGTGGCACAGTTGGTTAAACCACTGAGCTGCTGAACTTGCTGACTGAAAGGTCGGTGGTTCAAATCCGGGGAGCGGGGTGAGCTCCTGCTGTTAGACCCAGCTTCTGCCAACCTAGCAGTTCGAAAACATGCAAATGTGAGTAGATCAATAGGTACCGCTTCGGCAGAAAGGTAATGGCGCGCCATGCAATCATGCCAACCACATGACCCTGGAGGCATCTACAGACAATGCTGGCTTTTTGGCTTACAAATGGAGATGAGCACCACCCCCAGAGTCGGGCACAACTAGACTTCTGCCTCATCACACCAAAGCATGGATCCACTTTAAATCTGGTTTCTGCCTCCTGCAGAATTCTGGTGTTTGTAGATTGGTGAGGCCCAGGACCTGTCTAGCTGAGCTGTTTAAAGGCCCCTCACTAAAGTGGATTTAAAGTGGATCCAAACTCTAGTGTGATGAGGTTGACGTCAACGGAAACCTTTACCTTTACCTTTAAATGTGGCACGGGGGCCGAAAGTCCTTGGTGGAGTCACATTCTCCCTCTGAACAAATCTAGGTGTGAAGGCCATTTAGGAATAAGAAACAACTTGAAGATACACAACAACAATAATCATGAAATGAAATGAGTAATAATGGCTAGAAAAAAACACAGAAAGCAGAAAAATGTAAATGTGTGCTGGATCTGCTGAACTAACATAACACTTGCTCTCATTTTAAAAGCAAAACGTTTTATTCCTCTCTCCTCTCTCCCTCTCTCTCTCTCTCTCTCTCTCTCTCTCTCTCTCTCTCTCTCTCTCACACACACACACACACACACACACACACACACATATAAATACTGTGCTACCAGGTCATACCCACCGGTTGTCTCTGCACCCATCCTTCTATTAGGTTTATGAGATCTGTCATTGCCAAGAAACACTTCTCAACTTTGAACATGTTAATTCCTGCCCCCCTTCTAACATGGAAGAGGGGCAATGCTGGGTGGTTGGGTTCTGGGGTGACACCAGGACTGGGGTGTAAGTGAGGAGATCTGGTTGGCTTACCAACAAGCTTGCACCAGCAGGAAATGCTACCACAAAACCACACTTTTAATTTCTTAGATTACCATTCCCAGAATCTCTCATTCACTAGCATGGTCATCGGCTTGTGCTAGTAAGTGCTATCCAAAAAATCAACACTTCCTAAGCATTTCCTATTCTTGCCCTTCTACAATACATCCAATGCTGAACGTTGGACTGACATTTTTGTGACATCTGTTAGAGCAAGATGTGTTAATGGGAAACTGTGATGAAAAGGGACTCTCATTATATTCTTACCCAGTAGGAGCTGAACTGATGTGGATTTAATGAGGCATATGGCAGTACTTTGGCCTTGTACTACCACTTAATTTATAAAAGTGAGATCTGAACATTATAATGATTTAGGTGACTAAAGTATCAGGCAGATGGAATGTTACAGAACACAAATAATTAAGCAATTTCTATCCTTCTCTTTTTAGGTCCTTTCTAGTGCTGGCTGCTCATGTAAAACACTGATGTGGAAGATTCAGGGCACTCGTTGGATCACCACTGGTGGATATATTTTTTTGTTCTGACAAAACTGAACCCATTAGTTTTCTTCTGTAGCCAGAGAAGCATGTAACATTTAGATAGAGGAAAATGGTACAATTCCAGGTGGATCCCAAACCTGCTTATGCACAAATATAATCCTGGAATGGATGAGAAAATATACATGGAGTATGCCTAGTCAGGAGTGAGTGAGTATAATTTGTAATGATCCATGTGAGGATGTTTCCATTAATGAAAGCAAAATAATAACAATAATAATAATAATAATAATAATAATTAAAAAAACAAGCAGTATGTTTAGGTTACAAACAGAGAGACTTAATCTGACATTGGAAGGGACACATGCCAGTAAAATTTGTTATGTATGCCAACTGCCAGAAATATTTCAACTTTTGGTATTTTAAAAGCTTCCTTCCTTTGGAAGAAGCAAACTGTAATCCCAAGAAGAGGCATGAAAGGCAAAAACCATAAGAGAATTTTACAGTGGCCCCAAGCATTCCTGGCAATGTAAGTGAAATTGCTTAATTAATTTTGATGGAAGGGCACCAGCCAGAGAAAGCCTTCTCCAACACCTAGAGGAGCAGAAACTCCCACATTTCCATACCCGGATTTTCCAAATAAATGTTCAAGGAACTAATATTCTAACTGAATGGCACAGGATTTCAGGGAGACTTTGGATTTCAGGCATGACAGTTCTGCATGTGTTCACTCAGCTGACATAATTAAATTAACTATTGGTACAATTAAATTAGCTAATATGAGGGGGCAGTAGTGTAGTGCAGTGATTTGAGTCTCTTGAACTAGGATTTAGACACCAGGATTAAAATCCCAGTTCATCCATAGTGGGTGATTTTGGGCAAGATACACTCTCAGCCTAAAAAGAAGGCAATAGTAAACCTCATCTGAATAACTCGCCCCCCCCCTATCCTATTCCCCTCAAATCAAACCCCTCCCTCCCTCCAAACTCTCCTAGTCCTATCAAATTTACCCCTCCCCCTTATTTCCCTAATTTTCCCACCCCCTTTCTTTACTTTTCTTCTGAGTGTTTCCCTGTACACCTTTTTTGTCTGTTTGCTGTTTGTTGTAGTGTACTAGAAAAGCACCGATTAAAAAAATACATTTGAATAACACGTTCTCAAGGATATCATAATTTAGGATAGGGTTGCCACCGCCCCGAGTCCCCATTGGGGAGATAGGGCGGGATAGAAATAAAGTATTGTTGTTGTTGTTATTATTATTATTATTGATTTGGATTTGAGTTGATTATAACAAACCATGAAATCATAAAACTTAAAGGTTTCTGAGCTGAATACAACAACAGAAAATGGTGGTGCGATGAGGCAAACAGGGAAACCTTTTATTATTACTTATTGATTTTCCCTTTACTTGTGCCTGGATGTTGCTCAAAGCTGTCAGCCTGAAAGAATAAGTACTAGTGCAGCACAATACTATAAATATCTTTTTTTTCATTTTCAAAGCAGCGGAGTTACAGGAAAAAGAGAGAATTGGAGGTTGTGGTGATGGTGATATTCACCATACCAGAGTATGTGATCTCATATGGAGCAATTTAAGATGGTTTAGGACAGTGTTTCTCAACCTGGGGGTCAGGACTCCTGGGGGGTCATGAGGGGGTGTCAGAGGGGTCACCAAAGACCATCAGAAATCACATATTGATTCACAGTGCTCTCCAGAGGCAGGTGAACTACATCTCCCCTAAATCACTGCCAATTCCTCCAAAATCCCTCCAATATTTTTGTTGTTCATGGAGGTTGTGTGTGGAAAGTGTGGTCCAATACTTTTGTTGGTAGAATTCAAGCAGCTCTTTGATTGTAGGTGAACCAATGTCCCAAATGTCAAGGTCTATTTTCCACAAACTCCACCAGTGCTCACATTGGGCATATTGAGTATTCGTGCCAGGTTTGGTCCAGATCCATCATTGTTTGAGTCCACAGTACTCTCTGGATGTAGGTGAACTACAAAGCCCAAACTCAAGGTCAATCCCAACCAAACTCTTTGAGGTTTATGTGCCAGGTTTGGTTCAATTCTATCATTGGTGGAGTTCAGAATGCTCTTTGACTGTGGGTTAACTACAAATCCCAGCAACTACAACTCCAAAATGACAAAATCAATCATCTCCTCCAACTCCACCAGTATTCAAATTTGGGCTTTCTGGTATTTGTGCCAAATTTGAAAAGATATCCTGCATATCAGATATTTACATTATGATACATAACAGTAGCAAAATTACAGTTATGAAGTGGTAACAAAAATAATTTTATGTTTGGGGGGGGGTGTCATCATAACATGAGGAATTGTATTAAAGGGTTGCAGCATTAGGAAGGCTGAGAACCACTGGTTTAGGAGATGTGCTAAAAGATGACTAAAATGTCTTGTGAGCTTATGAACGTTAGCAAAAACTCTAAGGCAGTGGTTCTCTACCTGTGGGTCCCCAAATGTTTTGGCCTTCAACTCCCAGAAATCCTAACAGCTGGTAAATTGGCTGGGATTTCTGGGAGTTGTAGGCCAAAACACCTGGGGACCCACAGGTTGAGAACCACTGTCCTAAGGGTAAACAAGGCTATGCCTGAAGGTCACACAAGGTTTATACCCTGTGAAGCTTGGTTTCCCACTATCCACATGCCTGTCAGTATATATATATAACAGGATAAAGTGGGCTTTCACAGCAATGAGCTTGGCTCTTGCCAGAAATACCTTTAGTAATGCATCAGTGCTGCTTGTCTTGCTCTGCTGGAAGCACACATCTTCCTCAAATCATACTTCGTTCTGGAATTTTATACTGTTATTGAAGAATTATTATAGCATAGGATGGGGACACTAAGTTATGAACAAAAGGAAAACCCTAAATCAAACCTACTCAGTCATATTCAGTTCAAATGTCCCTGCTGCCAGAGACTTAGTGGCTTATTACTCATCCCACTATTTGTCATGTGAAGTTAATAACACTAAGTTGTCTTGCAGATGTGTGGTAAACAAATGCCATTTTTTAACACTTGGCCAATGTTTATAGAAGGCTTATGGCATTTCCTTCGCTTCTGCTAAAGCAACAGTGTTGTGGCTCTTGTCCATGAAGTATGAATATTTGTGCTGCCACAGGACACCAGCTCCTTCATTTGGTCTTTCCTTCTGTCCCCTTGGCCTCCATCCCCACTCCCAGGCCTCAGAGCATTCAATCTCTCAGAACTGTGGAACAATGTGATGTGTTTTCAGCTTCATCTCAACAGAAGGTTGAAAACGGAAGTAACTGAAGATAGAACTGCAATGGATGAATTTAATTTTGTTGCCATTTATGTAATTTTTTATCTGTTATTATTCTAGCATCATAGAATCATAGAGCTGGAAGAGACCACATGGGCCATCTAGTCCAACCCCTTTTCATGCAGGAAAAGCACAATCAAAGCACCCCCAACAGATGGCCACCCAGTCTCTGTTTGAAAACCTCCAAAGAAGGACCTTCCACCACATTCCGTGGCAGAGAATTCCACTGCTGAACAGCTCTTACAGTCAGGAAGTTCTTCATAATGTTCAGATGTTCCTTTCCTGTAATTTGAAGCCATTGCTCCAAGTCCTAGTCTTTAGGGCAGCAGAAAACAAGCCTGTTCCTTTTTCCTTTTGACAGCCTTTCACATATGTATACATGGCTATCATGTCTCCTCTCAGCCTTCTCTTCTTCAGACTAAACATACTCCTTTAAATTGTACCACTCTTCTCCATTTGGTAACACTCTTCTAATTCATGAATCCTACCATTAATATTTGCCCCACTGTTGTTGTTAAAAGGTCATAAACAAGTCCTACACTTCCTTGAATTTAATTGATTTATTCTCATCAAGCATTCCCAACAGATAAAACTCTTCTTTTCATGGTGAATTTATCATTAACGATTTCTTCCAGCATCAAATGTATTTGAGTCCAATACAAGCAGTCCTCGAGTTATAAACATCTGACTTGCAAACGGCTCATAGTTAAAAACTGGGGGTGAGAAAACAGGAATTGAGAGAAATGTACCCTTCGGGAGGGAAATTCACTCCTGAAAGAGTTATCATGGGGATGGTACTGAAGCCTTCTCATCAATCATTGTTCCCACAAGTCAAATTTTCCAAAATGCAATGATCACAGGGACAGAAAGTGCGGTGACATCTTCTGAACAGGGACACAGACAGCAAAACAAACACCACAGGGGTGTTAACTCTTCTCTATGCTACCCAAAGCTAATAAATGTATATATTGGCTGGAGTTACACTTAAAAATATACCTGTTCCAACTTATATACTCAGCTTAAGAACAAACCTACCGAACCTATCTTATTTGTATCTTGGGTACTGGCAGTATTTCTTGGCCTCTCTATATCTGTGATATTCAACATGTGTTTCCAGCTTCACGAAAGGTTAAAAACTTAAGTAAATGAAAGTAAGATTAAAGATGGGATTGCAATGAATTAAGTAAAAAAAAAGTAACCTGAAGATGAACATCCACAAGGTTCCCTTGCATCCAAGTCTGATTTTAGGTGCTTAGGCTTTATGATCTTGGAGCTAGGGTGCAGAAAATGAGACAAATGCCCATGTTTAATTACATTATTCTAGGCTTAAAGCTAGCAAACTGCCTAGCTTCTCACAGATTGCAGGAGTCCCAAGTCTAGGAAACAATAATCTTAAAGTGGTTACACAGTCACCTAACTTGGGGACATGATGGTTGCCCTCCCTGAGTAAAGTAATGGCAGAGAGCACCTACCCCATGCACCTCGTCCTTAGGCACCCCCATGCTGAGTTGTAGTTTTACAAGACCTTTAGCCGCCTCAGCCCAAGAGTGTGGCTGTCTCACCAAACAACTCCCAGGAGTCAATAGCATTGAGCCATAGAAATTAAAGTGGCACCAAAGTGCATTTATTCTACAGTGTAAATGCACCTCAAGTAAGTACTGAGATTGGAAACGCTTGGAGTCCACAAATCTCTCACTCAGAAAAGTTTAAAAAACCCATATGGCTGAGTGCCAAGTTGTGAGACCAACTGTGTGTGTGCGGAGGGGGACACACACTGAGAATTAAACATATATCTATTTATTTTAATAGTTCTGTGTTTAATTCTATTTCAGTATTTAAAGGTTGCAGGTTTTTAATGGAAAATCGTATCATTCTTAGTATTGTTAGCTGCTTTGAGTTTCCTTTAAGGAGGAAAGGAAGGTTATAAATATAATAACACTATGTAACATCATTTGAAAAATGTTCTGTTCCTGGTTTGGAAGTGTTATTTCCTGTTTAATTGTGCGGTACTTACTTTGAGATTAGTTGTTATAGTCCAGAAACATTGTTTTTGCAACTGCCACAAACTATGTTGAATTGGTTGAGAATCGATGAGATATTCATTGGAAAACTATAGCAAAATGTGTTGCATAATGTCCTGCAAAAACGAAGTTTTTCCAGTTTAATAAACTTTTTCCATGTATTAATGATAGAACCAATCAGGAAATGACATTTATAACTTGGCATAGAAATGGAGATGAACACCAACCCCCAGAGTTGGACACGACTAAACGTCAGGGGAAACCTTTACCTTGTTTTTTTAATCTCTGAGTGCATATTTTATACTAAGAGGTTTGAAGGGAGTATAACTGCAGTTACAATGACAACTACAATTTCAACTTCAAAGAAACAATCATCATCTGCTAACCAAGTATATTTTTGTAGTGGCAGTTCAAAGACATGGTTCTTCAGTTTAACAGCTGAGTTACCTGTGTGCCATTACATGAATGCTTATGAATATCACTTGTTCAAAGGGTCGACTTCTAACAAGGTCATGCTTTTCTTGACTAGTGGTTTTCAAAAGGTGGTCTCCACATGTTAATGGAGATTCACATCTGCCGAATTTTTACCTGTTCAATACGGTTATGATTGCTATTCATTTCCAAAGGGATATCTGCCCTGAGACTGGGTGCAGTTATTTCCAATGGGGGGGGGGGGGGTAGAGTGGTTCCAGTGCTGGTGTTGCTCTCCCGGTGGGTCCGGAGAAAGGAGGCGTGGGCTTGGCGCGCCTTCCCCGCCCTCTGCGTCCAGAGCCCAAACTTCCTCGACCGGCATGAGTCCTCCTCCTCCTCGTCCTGCTGCTGCTCTTCCCCGGCCTCCCTTTGCAGGATGCGTGCGTGGGGCTGCCGGGCTCTGCGCCTGTGCCTGCTCTCGGGGAGCCTCCTCCTGGGCCTCCAGCTGGGGCTGCGGCGCCCCGGGGAAGCCCCGCACCAGGCCGCGCCGGGGATGCAGTCCCAACTGCCGCCGCCCCTCGCCGCCAAGGAGGCGCTTTCCCGCAGGAGGCAGGTGACCTACCTGAGGAGCGGGCGGAGGAGGAGGGCGCCCACCGAGCCCACCTGCTGCCCCCCGAGGAAGGTAAGGGCAGGGCAGGGCAGGGAGGGCCCAGGGACTTTCCCAAACTCCCCGCTTCCTTCCTCATTGGCCAAGGAATCGGAAGCTCCTGGGAGTTGACGTCCCAATCCCCTGGGAGACTAGAGTTTGCCACTCGCTGCCCTCAGCTCTGTTTCACACTTCAGTTCTCAGAATCCTTTATCATTGGCTGAGGCATTTAGGAGTTGGAAGTCCAAAACGCCCGAAGCTCTGGCCTTTAGGACTCACCGAAGTAAACAAAACTCTCTGAAGACTAGAGTTTGGGAATGGCTCCAGGTTCTGGAGGAAAGCAAAGGAAATAGGTGCATCTACACCAGGCATGGGTCAACTTCGGCTGTTCATCCAGGGCTTTTGGACTTCAACTCCCACCATTCCTCACAGCCTCAGGCCCTTTCCTTTCCCCCCTCAGCCGCTTAAGCTTCTTTCCTTCAATGAAAGAATGCTACATGCCCCCCGGTTTATATCTGGCTGGTGGCCCCAGAGAGGGTTTTTGATTTAGCCCAAGTCGCTGTTTATGTCAGCTCTGGGTTTTTTTGTGTGTGTTAGGAGTGATTTGAGAAAACACAAGTCGCTTCTGGTGTGAGATAATTGGTTGTCTGCAAGTACTTTGCCCAGATGTTTGATGTTTTACCATTCTTGTGGGAGACTACTCTTATGTCCCTGCACGGGAAGCTGGAGCTGACACAGGGAGCTCAACCTCCAACCTGTCGGTCAGCAGTCCTGCCGGCACAAGGATTTAATCCATTGTGCCACCAGGGGCTCTGGGTGGAATGTGAGCAATTGTCAGGCAGAGAGGGCCTCTGAAGTGTGGAATCCTGATGCTCTCAGATACAGAAATTCTTAAATTTAGGGTGCATCTACACTGTAGATTTCAAGCACTTTGACCCCACTTTAACTGCTATGGAATCCTGGGAGCTGTAGTTTGGTGAGGCACCAGCACTCTTCAGCAGAAAAAGACTAAAATCCTTGTAAAACTTCAACTCCGAGGATTCCTTAGCATCGAGCCATGACAGCTGAAGTTGTGTCGAACTGCATTAATTATATAGTGTAATAGATACACCTCTTAATACCCAATGAACTTGGTTTTGGGAATGAGAAAGAGAGGATGGTTTGAAAAATACAGAACATCAGTTCCATTGAGTAGTCAAGGTCTTTTGTTGTTTTTTTCTGACTTATGGTGAAACTAAGGCAAATCTATGACTTCCAGAGCTATAGTCAAGTATTTTTATACCTCACAACCTCTGAGGATGCCTGCCATAGATGTGGGCGAAATGTCAGGAGAGAATACTTCTGGAACATGACCATACAGCCCGGAAAACTCATAACAACCCTGTGATTCTGGCCATGAAAGCCTTCAACAACACAGTCAAGTCTTTATCTCAAGGTTCTTACTGACAAAAAACGAAAGAAAAATTCTAGTCTTGAAGCTAGGAGTGGAAGGATTTTAGTTCTTAAATCTATAGTTGTGAAATGAGTATGCTTTCTGGGGAGGATAGGAACTATAGTCCATCACACATACCCAGCAAGTGCTAAATTTGGAAAAGCTATGCAAGGAACAGACTGAAAATCATTAGGAAAGGCTGTAAATTATGCAGGTTCAACCAGTCCAAATATTCATTTAGCATTCTCTCTCTCTTGTTGCAATTGGCTATCTGAAGAAAAAAGGAGAGAGTTTTGGGAGTTTATACATCTCTGTGTGTAAATTGTGAAGCAGGATTCCAGTTGAGATCATGAGAGGCACATTGGCCTGCGGGGTGAGGATGGAAAATGCCGCCCCTGTTTAGGACAATGGCAATTCAGCTGAAACAGCACAAGTTTTGTGAGACTGTGCTGGGAAGGGCAGAGTCCAGATCTGAGTAAAGAATGCTGACCTTTAAGGCTATGTCATTGCAGACCAAAGCAAACTAACTTAGATGCAAATACCCTTGAAAGCAATGTGGTTTACTTTTGAGTAAACACAATTAGGAACAAGGCATCTAAGTTATTAATCAGCGTAACAGATCCAAATAATCAAGCACTTGGATTTTGATATCCATGCAGAGTCCTGGAACCAAACCTCAGTGGATATCAAGAACCCACTGTATATCAAGGCAGGATAAACCTTTTGTGATCAATACTTTATGGTTGGTTGGGGTTCTTTTTTGTTGGAATTGCTGTATTTCTGTTTCTAATGAAGACCTGATTGTCAGACATTTGTGTCAGTTCCTCAAAAGCTGATAAAAAGCCAAGGAAGAAAAAAAAGCCATACCATATCTGTGTACTTCTAGGGATGTATGTCCAGCACACAATTATAGTACGATCCCAATTTAACTCCTGTGGCTGGCATCAGATCACAAGCTGGGATTTGTAATGTCATGATGTATTTGTAATTCTCTGCCTGAGAGTACTCAAACTGCAGTCCAGGAAAATACTTTAGAGAAGTCCAAGTGCTTACCAAAGTACAAATTCAGGATCTCTTTGGATGGAGCCAAGGAAGTAAAAGAGGTAAAACTTGTATATTTCTTCAGGTCAGATACAGAATAGGACAGGGGTGGAAGTCATATAGCTCTCCAAATACTGTTGAACTATAGCATCCAGCGTTCCTAATCATTTAATTATTTTGGCTCAGACTACTAATTCCACTTAGAAAAGGGAAATACAACCTTTCCAAAAAAGAAAACAAAACAAAACACCCACAGTCTTTAAGGACACACAGCAAGAACATTATTGCAACACTATGGTAACAATAGCATTGCATCATCTTATAAATTACGATCTGCCATGCTGGAGAAAATAAATCCAAGAGAATTTATCTGACTTGGCAATTGGCTTGGATGCTTCAAAGACAAATCCTAACCATTAACATTCGTTCTGGGGGCCTATTTATATGTTCAGCAGCACCAGACATTTCAGAAATGATTGATTTGGAGTAGCCATCCTGAATCAACATTTGTTGTTTACTCAGGCAGGGGATACTCAAAAGCTGCACACGTGTGTACTTTTGCTCATGAGCTTGGATTGCTTTCAGTGCGCTGTGTAATGGCAGTGAATTCTGAACTCCATCCTTCTCTAAAATAACAACTCTGCTGTGTTTACAAAATCTCAGATGTGAGTAGCCTCACGATACTGGATTTCATTTTGCTGTATTGACCTCCTTTGATTTTTAATTATCTCCTTACTTGTGCAAACAAAGGCCAGATTGTGGCTGCAATCTGATGTAGGCTTACTTGTTTGGGAAGCAAATTCAAGAGAAACATGGATAGGTGGTACTGCGCGCATAGCAGATGCAGAGAGGAAAGCAAGCACTGTTATGTGGAGTTAAAGCACTCGAAGATGTATTCCTTAACCCTTCTGGTTAAAAGCCAACTATGCTCTTCTTCTCTTTCATGAATATGTGATACCAACATGTTTGACTGCTCAAAGTAATGAAACCCTGAAATAAGTCTGATCTAGCAAAAGATATACTTACATGTTTATGACCTAAGGGGTTTAAGTGTTAAGTGTGTTTGATTGTTGGACTGTGATTAGAGACCAGGGTTTACTACTACTACTACTACTACTACTACTAATAATAATAATAATAATAATAATAATAATAATAATAATAATATCAAGTACCACCTCTCAGCAGTAAAGAACTGGTGGGATCACAAACCTGTAAAGGTAATGGAAAATGAACATGCAAAGATACTGTGGGACTTTTGAATCCAGACTGACAAAGTTCTGGAACACAAAACACCAGACCTCACAGTTGTGGAAAAGAAAAAGGTTTGGATTATTGATGTCGCCATCCCAGGTGACAGTCGAATTGATGAAAAACAACAGGAAAAACTCAGCCACTATCAGGACCTCAAGATTGAACTTCAAAGACTCTGGCAGAAACCAGTACAGGTGGTCCCAGTGGTGATCAGCACATTGGGTGCCATGTCAAAAGATCTCAGCTGGCAATAAATATTAAGCATAATAATAATTAAAAAGATCTCAGCCGGCATTTGGAAACAATAGCCATTGACAAAATTACGATCTGCCAACTGCAAAAGGCCACCCTACTGGGATCTGCGCGCATCATCCGAAAATACATCACACAGTCCTAAACGCTTGGGAAGTGTTCGACTTGTGATTTTGTGGTACGAAATCCAGCATATCTATCTTGTTTGCTGTGCCATACTGTGTCGTTGTGTCAATAATAATAATAGTAATAATAATAATAATCATAATCTTTATTTGTATTCCACCCTTTCTCCCTGAGGGGACTTAGGGGAGATTCCAACATACACAAACACAAAGGCAAACATTCAATGCCTAGAAACAATAAAACACAGATAAAGGTAAAGTCTTCCCCTTCCAGCTTGTGGTGCTCATCTCCGGCTCTGGGTGATGATGCTCATCTCCATTTCTAAGCCGAAGAGCCGGCATTCTTCGTAGACACCTCCTAGGTCATGTGGCTGGCATGACTGCATGGAGCATTGTTTACCTTCCCAATGAAGTAGTACCTATTGATCTACTCACATTTACATGTTTTGAACTGCTAGGTTGGCAGAAGCTGGGGCTAACTGTGGGAGCTCATCCTGCCCCATGGATTCGAAACAACAAACTTCCAGTCAGCAAGTTCAACAACTCAGCAGTTTAACCCATTGTGCCACCATGGCTATGGAAGCCCACTAGGTGACCTTGAGCAAGTCACACACCCTCAGCCTCATCTGCGCAATCATCCTGACTAAAAAGATTTACTTTCAGCAATCTTTTCTTTATTCCCATTTCCTAGTACTATACTAAGAGATGAACAAGAAGCACCCTTTATGTAGGACCAATGTAGATCTAATGTGATTGCCATCTGCATTGCACTGGGCAAGTACTCAAATTCACATATCGCACCTTAAAGAGTGGCAAAGGGGTGTGTTGCTTCTTATGCCTGAGGCCACTGTGTGCACTTATTTCCCATGTTTTGCTACACATCTGTTTGCACCTCACTGCCTCTGGATCAGCAGTTTGGAGAACAACAAGAACCATTTGGCTTAAAACAAATGTCTATCTGGTTTAAGAATGGACCTCACGTAATTTTTCAGAAGTTGTTGATTGCAACTCCAATCAGTCCTAGGAGCATAGCAAGTGGTGAAGAATGCTTGCAGCCCAACAACTTCTGGAGGGCCCTGATATCAATCCTTTTGGGAGTCCCAACAAAATTAGTCACTAGAACCAATAATTGAAAATTAAATCCATGCATTTCAGGCCCATGGGAAAGTGTTTAGTGGTGACTCCGTGCAGAACATAGGCCCCATCTACAATGATCAATGGTGCACAGACAAACTCACACAAAACTGCACAAAAGAAAGCCCTTAATGCACATCAGTGCTCTATGGTTTGTGTAATCACTATCTCGGCTTCCAACTGGTTTCAGAATTTGCAATGTAATCATCTGGTCAGTGAAATTACTTTCTTCAATACCATGGCTAACCATGGGAAGCCTCAGGGAGTTGTTATTCCGATATCATTAGACTAAAAGACCCAGATTGTTAGCATTTAACTAGGAGAGCTAGCAAGAACACACAGGTTTATGTTCCTGTTGTGTTTGCAATAAAAGGCAATTTGGTTGATGGTGGCTTTCAACAAGCAAATAATCAAGTCCCAGGAGTGCCAGGCCAGCCTGGTATAAAAGCAAAGCATGTGAGCATTAAGAGGGTAGAATAAAAAGAAAGAAAGACAAAAACAGAATCATTTTCATAGTAACTAAGAAATTGGGGAAATGACTTTTATTTTAATTATATTTTTAGACATTTCCATTTGCAGTTAATAGATCAAAAAGTACATTTTACAACATAGTTTCTACAGACGAAGTCTCTTGCGTGCTTATTAGGTTAAAGATCACACGACATAGCCTTGATCCTTTCAGGCTTACCATAAGATTTGGGCGGGGGGCAGTAAATTGTTCTTGCTTCATAAAAGTTTGAGTAGCAGCCAGGAACGTTATCTTTCAGAAAGTCATTATAGCATGACATGTTTTAATTATAATCACCTTGCAGAATCTCATCAAGTCTGGTGAGTTGTACATGAGGGACAATATCTGAGCTTCTTTCACCCTGTAGATAGCTATTCTCCTACTCTTTCCTCACTCCCCTGACTGGGCTGTTATGGCAGGTCAGGTAAAACAGTCTTTTCTTACCTCATTGCTACATATTTTATTCCAGGGGTGGGAATTGTGTAGTATTCTTCTTGTTATTGAAATGCAAACCCCAGCAGCCCTGGCTAGCTGGGGGTTGCAGTTCAATCAAATAGTGAAGAATACTGGGAGCTGCCAATTCTTCAACAATTTAAGGGCCATCTCTGATCTATCTCGTTTCCCCCAAAATAAGATATCCCCTGAAAATAAGACCTACTAGAGGTTTGGTCAAATTGCCAAATATGAGACATCCACTAAAAGTAAGACCTAGGAGGAGGGAGCCACCGCCACTGCCAAGGAAGGTGCGTGCAGCGTGAAGGAGAAGGAGGGAAAGGCAAACTCTTTTCCCTCCTTGCCCTTTGCCTTCTTCGACGGCAGCGGCTTCCTCTTCCTCCTCCGCCGAGGAAAGCAAAGGAGAAGGAGGGAAAGGCGAGTGCTTTTCCTTCCTTGCCCTTCCCTTCCTTGTGGCGACGGCTCCCTCTTGCTCCTCTGCTCAGGAAGGGAAGGACAAGGAGGGAAAGGCGAGCGAGTACCTTTCCCTTCTTCTTCACGCAACACATGCCTTCCTCGGCATAGAGGCAGGAGCAAAATAAGACATCCTTGAAAATAAGACCTAAGATCTTTGGGGAAAAATTATAAGACACTCTCTTATTTTTGGGGGAACATGGTAGTAGGGTACAGTTTTCTTTTTCCTGGTGGCACTATAGAGTTGGAAGATACTGCAAAGGCCATCCAGTCCAACCCCATTCTGCCATGCAGGAACACACAATCAAAGCACCCCTAATAGATATACACCCATCTTTTGCTTAAAAACCTTCAGGGAAGGAGACTCCACCACATTCCAAGGCAGCAGCATATTCCACAGCAGAACAGCTTTGATCATCAGGATTTTCTTCCTAATGTTTATGCAGAACCTTTATGTGAGATTCCATCTAGACATTAGGTAGAGTAGAACCTCTTTATAGGGCTGGGGAATATTTTTCAGCTGAGGGACAGAGTCTGAATTCAGGAGCTGCTTTCCAATAGTGACTGAAGCCAAGGAGAAGGGAGCATACCTTCCAATATTTCACAAATTAAAACTAGAACACTTGTAGCCAAGCAAAGTCGGAGTGTGGGCAAGAGGGCAAAGTTATTAATGAGGATGAATTCACAAGGCAGGAGGGACTGCAGTTACTGTATATACTTGAGTATAAGCCGACCCGAATATAAGCCGAGACACCTAATTTTACCACAAAAAACTGGGAAAACATTGACTTCAGTATAAGCCAAGATACCAATAAAATTACATTAATTGAGGCATCAGTAGTTTAAATGTTTTTGAATCTTTACATCAAACTCTAATTTAAGATAGGACTGTTCAACTCTGACTAAAACATTATTTTCATCTTTTTAAATGTAAATGTGCTTATGTATCCTTTTAATAATAATAGAGTGAAATAATAAATGTATTAATAATAAAAATAGAGTAAAATAAATGGAAAAGTAACAATAATAGAGTAAAATAATAAATGTAATAATAATAATTAATAGAGCAAAATAATAAATGTAACAATACAAATAATAATAGAGAAAAATAATAAATATACCATGTATATTTGAGTATAAGCTGACCTGAATATAAGCCCACCAGGACCCTCACCTGAGTATAAGCCGAGGAGGTTTTTTTTTCAGTCCTAAAAAAGGGCTGAAAAACTAGGCTTATACTTGAGTATATACAGTATTTGTTTTTGCCTAAGCCTAGTCCAGAGAGAAAGATTCCTACTTCTCCTCTGGGTTTTCGGAGTACAGTATATACTACTTTTGCATTTTGAATTCAATTTACAGTAACTGAAGTGAGCTGAGGACATGGGGGAAGAATGGGACAAGGAGAGATAAACAAAAATGTTTTAAAAGTAGATGAAAAAGTGGGATGACAGAATTAATTGGGACTGTCCCAATTGGAGGGTATGGAGTATATGGAGTGAAAGTGAAGTGGGCAAAGACAGGGGTAATTTACCATTTGGGGATTCAGTTTTATGTCTAACTAGCTTGGAGATCTGGCGATGCCTGGGTTATTAGAACAGGCCACTGAGGTTTTTTGGATATTATACCATATATACTTGATATACTTGAGGGTTGAGTATGCCAAGTTGGGTGCAGGTCCATCATTTGTGGCGGTCGTAGTTGTCCGTGGAAGTGGCAGCCAATCAGAAATCATAACACACACATACATTCACTTTTATTATAGAGAAGAAGATATAGAAGACAGATAGATGTGGAGTGAGCCTCAGTGTGAGCAATTCCTGCCTGTTTAATTTCATATAACAGCTTTCTTGCTTGCAAAGCACAGCATGGCTTCATGCAAAGTTTTTTTTTGGTGTGTGTCAGGAGCAACTTCATGCAAAGTATTTGGACTATACCTTGCACCACTGATAAAAGTCAGCAATAGAAGATATTGGAGGCATCACAGCTGTCTGGAAATTTTCCATCTGGAGCAAAAAGAATAAGCTTCTGCCTTCTATTTCTGAAAATGAAGTTCACCTTATCCTTCCATTTATTTACAGTACTTGTATTATACTTTCCTTCTATTCTATTTGGGAGTTTTTATTTTTAATACAATTTATTATATCCTGCATTTCTTGACCTGGGGCCAAAATACATAGATTGTAATATAAAGCAAAATACAACAAAACACATCTAAGAATGAAAGGATTTTTAAAAAGTAAATATGCTATTTTATTAAAACACTACATTTTAAACTAGTAAAAGAGTATTTAAAAACACAACATGAATAAAAGTTGTATTAAAACTCATTAAAAGGCCTATACAATCAGCTAACTACCAAGTACTTGTCTAAATAAAATAAAAACCTGTTGGTGAAAGAAAAACTGAGAAAGGCGGTCAGTCTAGAGCCTTAAATTCTAGTCCCATAGTAGTTCTTGTTCAAAGGAGTGATGATTTAACAAAGCAAAAATGGTGCATGAAGAAGTGTTAAACATTATCTGTCTGTTTGCTGTGGTCCAAACCTAAGTTCACAGATTTAAAGTTTAATAATAATAATAATAATAATAATAATAATAATAATAATAATAATAATACAAAACTTTATTTATCTTCTGCCCTATCTCCCCGGAAGGACTCAGGGCGGATTCCAAACATAAAAGGCAAACATTCGATGCCCAAACACAACAACAATACACCCATAATAGTGAAAATTGACAACCCAACATATAAAAACAAATCATGACTTACAACTAATATTAAATAAAAAACGCAACCTGTGATATCAAATGTAAGACAAAACATCAGATATCGAACAGAAGCATCATTTTCCCTGTTTTAGAAACACTTTTGGAAGATCTTATTATGGATCTCTCATACTATGTTTGCTGTACTACTTCAAGAATTGTAGTATCAGGATTAGCAAGTTTAGTGAGTTTTTGGACAAAACCGACAATTTTTCTTCTCGTTTTGTAAAAAAACCATATTCTTGCATAGAGATACAGCTTATTTTAAAGTAGAAATAAGTTTCCCTGAGACTTCTAGGAAGATGATTCTCCTTTAACCTTTTGATTGCTTTTGTTGTAGTGGTTAAAGAGTGTGATCCGTGAGACAGAAGCTCTTAGCTGTGAGCTCACTATCAAGAAGGCATTCATATTCTGTATGTGAAGCAGGTTACAGCATTTGCTTGCCTAGAAAGGATACTTGGAAGGATTATTCCATCTCTACTATTTCATATTGTATCTTTTATTCACTTTTTATTGTTTTAAGATGTTTTGGAAATCCATTTTGGCTGAAAACCGGAATATATATATATATATATATATATATATATATATATATATATGCAATAAATACATTGAAAGGACTGTGTCTGAAGAACTATAAATAGTATATAGTACAGGGCCATTCAAAAGGATGGACTGTATTATGACATTTAATACTGTGTAATGGTTTGAATGTTGGATCAGCACTCTGGAGACAAGGTCTTATATCCCTGATAAGCCATAGAAACCCATTGGGTGGCCTTTGGGCAATCTCTCTGAACCTTAGTAGAAAGCAATGCCAAACCTCTTCTGAATAAATCTTCCCAAGAAAACCCCTTAATAGGTTTGCTTAAGGTCACCATATGTCAGAAATTACTGGAAGGCACACAGCAACAACAATAGTATTATGATTGCTAAATATATGCAAGGATACAGACATGTATTTATAAAACACAATCTGTCGTCTTCCCAGAGGGTTGAAACACAATTGAGACAATAAACTAAAACAGTTCCTTAGACTGTAACAAGATGGTTTGATGTTTCATTTCTGGACAATATGTTCCCATGCCTTTGGATCCTGTATTAATATAGTTGTAAATTATTAATGCTAGTCAGGATTTTTGGAGAGAATAAAGTCAAGGTGACTTGTTGGCCTTCATGATGAGCCAGATAATTTAACATAGTAATAGAATTCTGTACGTAAATGTGCAGTAAAACCCTTAATACTGCAGGAATAAAAAGCTGTAATACTGAATCTTCCCTTGTGGCAATAACTCAACTGAGCTGCATTTACAGAGGAAAGAGCTGAATAGTTAGTAGCTTCATTTACAGCATCTTGCAGCAAAAACAGCTCAACAAGTTGGTTCTAAAAAACCTTGGCGATATGAAGTGCTGCTTCGTGTGCTGGACACCCAGCCTGCTGAATATTTTTTTCTCAGCTTACATGTTTTTCTACTCCACCACACCACCTTCAAAGAGTCAGCCAATATTATGAGCAGTACCTGGAAGCATTGACTTTTTTTGGACTGTAGCTGTAATTCAGAAGAGTAACATTTCCAGGTTCTGATTCATAGGCCATTGAATTGTATTTTCTCTGATCTGGGAGTGTCCCCTTTAATATGCTTCCTGCATTTTGTTTTGGTATGTCTGAAAATCTTTGAATTCTGCTGTGTTGTCTGATACCAGTTGTCCATGTGTGATAAATAAATTAAATAGATGAATTAATCCCTATCTATTAGTGTTATAAAAGGAATGACAGTATGTTGAGACATTTCTCTTTTTAATAGAGCTTGAGGGGGAAAAGAAGGGTACTAGCATGGTCAGATCAAAAGTGTTCTGGTAGTGTGCAAACGAAACTGCTGTAAGCTGCTCATGATCTATATAGGTAAAGGTTTCCCCTGACATTAAGTCTAGTCTAAGCTTAGTGCTCATCTCCATTTCTAAGCTGAAGAGCCGGCGTTGTCCGTAGACGCCTCCAAGGTCACGTGGCCAGCATGACTGCATGGAGTGCCGTTACCTTCCTGCCAGAACAGTACCTATTAATCTACTCACATTTGCATGTTTTCAAACTGCTAGGTTGGCAGAAGCTGGAATTAATAGTGGGAGATCACCTAGTTCCCCAGATTTGAACCACCAGTCTTTTGGTCAGCAAGTTCAGCAGCTCAGCGGTACAATTCACTACGCCACTGGGAGCTCCCATGACCTATATACTCAAACTATCTGAAATATTGTCTCTTCCTATTTGAACCTTCATGAGTCTAAAGATCTTTTTGGAGGACTCTATCTTGATCCCCTTACTATCATAGTCTTGTTTTGTGAGGAAAGGAGAGAGAAAGTCTTCTCAGGGGCTGCTTCCTGCCTGGGGAGTTCCTTTCCATGGGAGGTTAGATTGGCTCCCTTTTCGCTGGCAAGCAAAGGCATTTTAATTCCATAAGAAAGGTGGGTATAAAAGAAATAAACAACCATGTACTCATGTGAGGAAGGACAATTCATTCATGCCTCTGTTTGCTTCTATTTCTCCTTTAAAACCAACAATTCAAATCACTTTAAAAATTATAACAATCAGAAAAACATATATATGAATATTAGAAATATTTTAATCCCAGAAGGCTTTAAGAAAACCCATATTTTCGCTTGGAAATGAAAAGAAATCAAACTTGGTGCCAGTCAGACCTAGAAGGAGAGGGCATTCCACAATTGGTGCCATATGAAGCCTTCCCACTTCATCTTTTCTCAAATGGAGGGACGTGGAAGAGGGCATCTCCTACAGATTTCAGTTTTTAGGCAACTATTACATGGACAGAGATGCTTCTTCAAGGACTGTATCAGTGTCACAAGCTGTTTAGGACTTTAAATGTTATCACATTACAGACAAAGTCATGGAGAACAAAACTGTTAGTAATTATATTTATTTACATATTACCTCCAGCATCAGAGGCTGGAGACTGCATATGGAAGAGTGCTTTTGTGTTCATGTCTTGCTTGTGGGCTTTCGGTTTATGATTTTAGCAATTACTGTACCATGTCAATAGTCCTGGTTTTAGTGTAAACTGTAAAGTAGCCATCCAGGGTGCTGAACTTCATCTTCCAAATAGGGTCAACATACCCTTGTGTAAACCCTTTAAAATGCATCCTAAAAGCTGGAGCCAAACCCACTCTCCTGGAAACCCTCCCACTGCTACTGCATTTGGGAAACAGAGCTTTATAGTCTTTGCAACAAGCAGAAATACTACTTTACCAGTATTTTGTCCAGCTAACCATGCATCTAAAAACAGATGAGATTCCTTAAGGGGACAGCTATTAACATTCTAGAGGTAGGAAGGTATTTGCCTGCAGCAATGATGTGGAATTCTAATACGTTTTTGTTGCTTGGAGGTTTAAAGTTTAATTTTGGATTAGAGAATTTTGTTTTGTGCAACCAATTTTTTTCGTCATGAAAGCCTTAACGTTTGGTGAGGAACTTTCCCCTTAGGCATAGAAATGCTGTTAAATGCTCCTAATACAAAAAATTAAGGTATGATTTCTTTAAAGTTCTTGCAAACCTTTGAAGTAGAGTTCGTGCATGTTTATCAGGCAGTAATATGTACATATACCAGATGAAAATTAAAGTGGCTCTTTATATGCTCTGTATAATCAGTATTATCTAGAAACCATAATAGAGTTGGGACTCGTTCCGTCAATGGCTTCAGGTATCTTCCAAACAAAAATGTCTTCATCATTTATACCAGGCGTGGGCAAACTTCGGCCCTCCAGGTGTTTTTGACTCAACTCTCACAATTCCTAACAGCCAGCATAAGTTTGCTCATGCCTGATTTATACTATAAAGTACATTTATGAACTGATTGTAACCAAACCTAATTTTTAGACATAGGTTGACATCCTGAATATGTTCCTACAGATGTGGACTGATAGTGTTTTTCAGTTGCTGTTTTTCATCCACTTTGTATTTAACTTGATATAAAGCCAGTTTTCAGGACTATAATAAGTGTTGATGGTCAATCAAATGATTAGTGGAATCTTCAACATTAGCTTCAGCAAATCTGCATAAATATCTTAGTATTAAATGATAATAAACTGCTATGATTTTGTGTACACTTACTTGAGAGTGAATGCTAGTGAACTCAACGGAATTTACTTAAGATTGCATTGGAGAAGAACAATTTTTTATTCCTCCTTCTCTGCCAGATACCTCCCTCTCTTTTGATAGAAATGATATCCTCTGTCTCCTGGGCATTCTCGTAGGATCTGTTTGACCGCAATCTAAAGCTCCATTGATCTGCCAATTAAAGCCCAATCCATGTTTGAAGCCCTGCTTTGAAAAATGATATTTTCAAATTTCTTGGAAATGTTTTTTTTTCCTCTGTGTGGAATTGGCTCAAGTAACCTTGCACACAACCAGACTTATAGATTCTGCTTATTGAAATAGAGATTAACTGGGTTTCCATACATAGAATTACCAGATGCTTAGTGTCAGCTATCTCACCTCAAAAATGAGCTTAATTTCCAAAGGAAAAGGAGCTTTCCAAATGGCCAGTTTCTCATTTTCTAGCAGCCTGGAGGGCCTCAAGATTTTAAAAACTGATGTTATGCTTTCAAGCACTTGAAAAATAAGAGGAGTGTGTTTGTAGAAAAGTACTGTATAAAGGAGAAGTCGTTAATTGCTAGTGCTCTCCTGCGTTCTCAAAAGCTCCAAATTAAAACCAAAAGATCTGGCAGTGGAACAGAATCTGTGTGCCAAGATTAATCCAGATCCGTCATCGGCTGGGTTCAGTGCTGTCTGGATAAAGGTGAACTACAACTCCCAAAACCAAGGTCAATTTCCCTAAACCCCTGCAATATGTTCAGTTGGTCATGGGGCTTCTCTGTGCCAGGTGGGGGTCAAAGTATCAGTAAAGGTACTGCAAGTCCCATTATCCATGGCAAGTTTGGTCCATATCCATCGTTAGTTGGGTTAACAGTGCTTTCTGGATGTAGGTCAAGTACAACTCTTATAAATCATGGTGAATTCTCCCCAAACCTCTTGTTCAGTTACTGATCAATTCCTCTGTTAACTGTGTGCCATAGGAGAGGGTAGAAAAGGGTTAAGATAGAGGCAGTGGGTGGGGTCATGCAAATTAAGGAACCCTGGGATGTCCATTCTGGAGATAAAACAGAAAATCTAGGATGAAATGGTCCCCACATGAAGGCCTTCACTTGGGTGGGGGGTGGGGGGCGAAATGGTGTTTGTGGAGGACACTGGCAGGGTTTGGGCTACATGTTCATGGCACTCACTATAATCTGCAATGTCATGTGAGGGAGGTGTCTCCTACTCAGTGCTAACTATAGCTGTTTGTGGAGGCAGGAGGCTGTCTGTGTAACTGGACACCTCCTCCACATACACACATACACATTTTTCATGTTTATTATGTATATAGATGATAGCTATGTGGTACCCTGCCTTGAGCCACGAGGAGAAGTGGATGAGAAATAAAATAATAATAATAATAATAATAATAATAATAATAATAATAATAATAGAGTTAGGAGGCTCATTGCTTTCTAAGGTTATCCCTTCTTCCTACTGCTACTATTAAAAACATTTAAATGAATACCTGTTTTTGCACCAGAATACTCTCCCATGTATTCTGGGGCCTTTGGAGACAATTATTTAGTGTTCCTCCACTTGGCCCAATTTAGCTTTTAGCTTCAGGACAAGCATATATTTCAGTAAAAGCTTAAGAAAGCCATTTCGGGAGGGGGGCAGAGGCGGTAGAATATGGTGGAATTGTTTTTCATTCTTTCTATCAGGTATTGGAGGCATTTTAGACCTGCCCCAAGACGATGCTGCTGCTGGAGAAGGCGATGGTAACTTGGGTCAGGCAGGGAGGCCAGCACACAATCTCCTTGCCTCTCCAGTGCATGCATGTGCCCACCTGTCCACCCACACTTTACGCTAATGTAATGCGTAGCCCAATTTTGGCATGGCCATTTAGCCAGAAAAGGTGCATCTTAGATTCGTGTAAATACGGTATTTCATTTACACCAGTGGTTCTCAACCTGGGGTTTCCAGATGTTTTTGGCCTTCAACTCCCAAAAACCCTAACAGCTGGTAAACTGGCTGGGGTTTTTGGGAGTTGTAGGCCAAAACATCTGGGGACCCACAGGTTGAGAATCACTGATTTACACCGTATACACATAGTCTGAAGGTAATTTTATACAAAATATTTTGAATACTTTTGTGCATGAAACAAAGTCACTATCTTAGCCACCACTGTGGACAATTTTGGTTCTCATAGTATTTTGGATTTTGGAATTTCGGATAAGGAATACTGAACTTGTACCTCGTGGATTATTATTAAATATTATTAAATAAGTCCTATATTTGTTCTCATGGTCTTTTTCTTAAAACACTTGTCATTTATTTGGATTTTAATGTTTCTTCTTTCTTAGGCGCAGGGTGCATAATAATATAGAAATTATTTTGTAATGAAACACTGGGGTGTACATTATTAAAATAATAAAAACTGAGCCTACCCTTATACATTTCTCCTCTCTGATAATCCTCTAGCAATAAATTATTGTCTGAAGAAACATGGTATTGCATTGCTTCCAGGGGATTTGGACTATGTGCATGTCATTATTATGCTTTTCAATATCGTGCTTCAGAATGGATTGCTTGTAATTATTATTAGAAGTTATTCTCACATGAAAAATGCAATAACGGTGTGTTAGAATCTTTTGCTGTTATTTTGAGAAGGGGATGTAAATGTGAATATGGGCATTAATTTACAGTAAGTCCTTGGTATCTACTTTGGTTCCAGAATCCCCGGTGGATACCAAAATCTGTGGATACTCAAGTCCTATCATATTCAATGGCAAAATTCTTATATCAAATGGCAAAATAAAGGTTTGTTTTTTGGATATTTGTGGAATAGAGGGTTATTTTCAAGCTGTGGATGGTTGAAAGCATGCATGATTAAATCAATAAGTAGTTGGAACCCCTTGTGCTGGTAGGAGTGCTGACTGGCAGGTCGGTGTTTTGAATCCGGGGAGAGCGGGTCAGCTCCCTCTGTCAGCCCCAGCGCCCATGCGGGGACATGAGAGAAGCCTTCCATAAGGATGATAAAACTTCAAAACAGTCAGGCGTCCTCTGGGCAGTGTCCTTGCAGACGGCCAATTTTCTCACACCAGAAGCGACTTGCAGTTTCTCAAGTCGCTCCAGACACGAAAAAAGTGAATAGTTGAATCTGCGAATACAGAATCCATAGATATGATGGATCAACTGTATGTATGTATGTATGTATGTATGTATGTATGTATTTCTCCATTGGGAGCCATATGTGTAAATAAAAGGCATGCCTTTTTATTCATTTATGTGCAATTGAAATGCACATCCATCTGCAGATGTCAAACCCACACTATTGTGTAACTGCTTCTCAATTCATGTCCACCTAGTAAT
Source organism: Anolis carolinensis (assembly GCF_035594765.1). Lineage (NCBI taxonomy): Eukaryota > Metazoa > Chordata > Lepidosauria > Squamata > Anolidae > Anolis > Anolis carolinensis. The sequence goes on from NC_085841.1 coordinate 100,194,558, forward strand.
GCTTTTCTGCACCATTAAAGTTAGATCAGGCAGTTAAGTGAATGATCATATGGAATTAAGTATGCTCTTCTTCTGTTAATTAAAACATTGCCAATAGTGGTACCTTAAGGTTAAATCAGGGCTTTTTGTGGGGACGGGGTTATAGTCTAAAGTTTTCCAAGCTCTGAATTACAGTTTCTAAGGAAAACCAACCCTGGTGTGCTCTCTGCTCATGCAATTTCACAGCACACTAACTTTGGAGTATCTTTTGACTGCTGATTTGTTTGGAAACACCAGCTTCTCTTCTCCTGGTACATCCGTTTGCATGCAGTTTACAAATGCCGTTGAAATGAGAGCCGAACTGAATGAATGTTGCATTGAGCTGCTTGGGGGACCAAGGCCTTTGTGGGACTCTTGGCTTCAAGTTTTGTGATACCCTGCATGGTTCCCATAGGCCAGTCGTTTTTCTGCAGGATGGATTCCATATGTGGCCGGACTTCCAAACCGCATGAAATTGAATACTGCTGGAGAGTGAGAGCATTATTTAGAGAACTGATACAGAGACTGCATTGTGCGTATACACCATCTCGATGCTGTCAAGGAAAGCTTTTAAAATGCTCTTGAAGAGAAATGCCTTTGAAGTCTAAAAATAGAGCAAAAGGCTGGAGAAAACCACTGGCTCTTTGCAAGTTTCCCTCCCTACAGGCTTTCCACTTAACTGAGTGGGAGTTTGATTCAGGGGCAATTACCTGCTGCTTTGGAGGAAGCACACTCTGCTTCCCGCAGGCTCCCTGTGACATTCAGCAAAGAAACTCTCCAACCTCTCAGAGGCATCCATTTCAACTGTAAAGATGTTAGACTTTTCAGTAATCACTCTCTGTGAGTGTGAGTGTGTGTATGTGTAAGTGTGTACACACCAGCATGGTATAGTGATCTGAATGCTGAGCTAGAGCTCTGTGAGATCAAGACTTGAATCTCTACACAGCTATGGAAACCCACTGTGTGATTTTGGGCAAGTCACGTTCTCTTTGCCTTAAAGCAGGCTTGCACAACTTGGCAACAGTAAAGGGGCAGAAAGGCAAGATTCTGCCCTAGTTCTGACTTGTCCCTTGCTGAGTTTAATACAAACTACTTTTGTGCTTTGAACTCTATTGCAGCAATTAAAGTAAGAGTAAAGGTGGAAGGAGGTGAGAGAAGCTGGGACATCTGAAAAACAGCTGAAAACGTGTAATTGCTGAGGATTAATCAGGGTTATCCCTACCAAATTTGGACAGCAGGGGCATATGTCATTTTCATTTCCTTCTCTTCTTTCTATAGCTCCTTCCTTCTCACCTCAGCAGCAGCAAGGCTTGGGACATATGCTCATAGGTTTTTGTCTTAAACTAGTAATCATTCCTGCTTTATCCATTGAGTCTGGAGAAAAGCAGTACCTATAATAGGCAGCTGCAAGAGAGCACTAAAGCATTGCCATGGAGACCTACATCACCTGAGTGTAGTCAGTACCCAGAGGCGGTCCACCGGTGAGGCCAATTAGGTGGTCGCCTGGGGCGCATTGTTCCTGGGGGCACCGTCAAGGCACCCCCACGGCGGCAGCAGCCCAAAAAGCTATCCCCACAAAGCCTTTCTGCTTTGCAGAGTGGAGATCGCCTTCCTGGCCAGAAGGGAGGCAATCCCCACTCTGCAAAGCAGACAAATGCCGCTTTTCTGCTTGGCGAAGTGGGGATCGCCTTCCTGGCCAGAAGGGAGGTGATCCCCACTTTGCCAAGCAGAGAAACCCCGCTTTTCTGCTTGATGAAGTGGGGATCGCCTCCCTTCTGAGGCAAAGTGGAGATCGCCAAGCAGAGAAACACCGCTTTTCTGCTCCCCAAAGCGGCAAACACCTTCCTTCTCGCTCTTTCCTCGAGGCCAGGTCTCCGGGCTGCCTGGCCATGTTCCAGAAGCATTCTCTCCTGACGTTTCACCCACATCTATGGCAGGCATCCTCAGAGGTTGTGAGGTCTGTTGGAAGCTTGGTAAGTGGGGTTTATATATCTGTGGAAGGTCCAGGGTGGGAGAAAGAGCTCTTATCTGTTTGAGGCTAGTGTGAATGCTGCAATTAGCCACCTTGATTAGCATTTAATGGCCTTGCAGATTCAAAGCCTGGCTACTTCCTCCCTGGGGGCATCCTTGGTTGGGAGGTGTTAGCTGGCCCTGATTGTTTCCTGTCTGGATTTCCCCTGTTTTCAGAGTGTTGTTCTTTATTTAGGCTTTTCCTTAATCCCTCCTTTTTATCCAACATTTTCGCTTATCCAACGCTTTTATTTTTCAGTGATTGGTTTGGGGGGGGGGCGCCAAAATTCTGTTCGCCTATACTTGAAAATTACCTTGGGTCAGCTCTGTCAGTATCTGAGGGACAAAAAGGTACTGCTTTGTGTTTCAACTTGGTGATTGAACCAGCCCTAACAATTAGTTTTTTCTAATAAATAGCATTATTAGAACATATAACAATAAACAAAGTACACGGAATTTTGTCTAATGTTATCGAATGGTAGAAAAATTGACATTCCCTAGTATTTTTTCCTCTTTTTCATTCATTAGCTTGGTTCAAACATAGGTATTCTTGGAGGAATAAATCACTCAGAGAAATTAAAAGAGCTCCCAGTTCCTTTCCTGCCTCCATCCTTCCCTCTCATAGGATTTTTTTTTATTTTATCAATTTTTGTAGTGGTGTGATACATGTTAAGAATGTATAGTTGTAATCTAGTAGGGGCACCATGTTATTTCACAAATAAAATAAAACCTAGTTTATACAATCAGGAAACACATCTTGTGGAGGACCACAGTTTCTTAGATACCACTCAGTGGGCCACCCTTGATCAATGCGCAGGGGATAGCCCTGATGGGGACAGTGCATCACCACATTCACACTTATGTAATCATGCAAATGCTCCATCCCCAATCGTAGACCAGGAGCAACAGGAACATCCTTGGGAGAGTAATGGGCTCTCGGATGTATCTCAATGGATTGTCATTGATGAATGCACTGGGGATGTTGAGGAGGAGGACAACACTTTACACCTTCATGATTCACTTCAACAGGAACACTCTTCAGGGGACATACACACTGTCTTGCACAAAAGGGACCCTGTCAATCCTCAAAGGAAACAGGTATTGGTAGTAGGTGACTCCCTCCTTAGAGGAACGGAAGCCATCATTTCCAGACTGGATGGGATGGCTCGAGAAACATGCTGCCTCCCGGGGGCAAAAATACACCATATCACTCAGAGGCTCAGCAGGCTCCTAAAGCCCCTTCACCCTCCCCACCTTATGTTGATTCATGTAGGTACCAATGACACCGCTAGGCATACTTTTCAAAAGATCACAAATGATTTTCGAGCTCTGAGAAAAAGCTAAAACTGTATAATGTACATGTGATCTTTTCATCCCTCCTCCCCGTTGTAGGACACGGCTCTACAAGGGCCGGAAAAATAGTACAGGTCAATAACTGGCTCAGAAAATGGTGTCAAGAGGAGCATTTTGGCTTCCTTGACTATGGTCTACTCTTCCAAGAGGATGGACTACTGGCAAGTGATGGGGTGCATCTCACACAAGTAGGAAAACATCTTTTTGCACACAGACTCACAAACCTCATCAGGCGCACTTTAAACTAGATCCACTGGGGGAGGGGAACAACAGCCTGGCGAACACTATATTACCCACGACCACAGGAAACCGCCAAAAGGCTAAACGGAGGGCTGCACAAACACAGCAAGGACCAAGTACAGAGAGCACAATAATCCCAAATAAACAGCTCGAGGGGAGGTCACAGGGGCTTACATGTCTTTACACTAATGCTCAGAGCATGGGAAATAAGCAAGACGAACTCCAACTCTTAGCACAGCACCACACATACGATGTCATAACAGGGGCTTACATGTCTTTACACTAATGCTCAGAGCATGGGAAATAAGCAAGACGAACTCCAACTCTTAGCACAGCACCAAACATACGATGTCATAGACATCACTGAAACCTGGTGGGATGATTCCCATCACCGGAATGTAGCCATTGAGGGCTATAACCTCTTTCACAGAAATAGAACAAAGGGGAGAGGAGGGGGAGTAGCTTTATATGTCAAAAATAGTTACGTTGCAGAAGAAATGCAAGACTGTAATCCGGGAAACCAGCTTGAAAGCATCTGGATAAGAATCAAGGGAACCGGGACTCAAAAAGATCTTGTCGTGGGTGTCTACTACAGACCTCCGAGTCAGGATGAAGGACTTGATGAAGCCTTCTGTCAACAGCTGACCAAACAGGCACAAAGAAGAGATATAGTAGTCATGGGCGATTTCAATTATCCCGATATCTGCTGGAAAACAAACTCAGCCAAGAGTACAAAGTCCAACAAATTCCTCACTTGCCTTGCAGACAATTTTATGGTCCAGAAAGTAGAAGAGGCAACAAGGGGATCAGCAACTCTTGATCCAATCTTAACAAATGTGGAAGACCTGATCAATACAGTTGAAGTGGTTGGATCCTTAGGGGCAAGTGACCATGTGCTCCTGCAGTTTGCAATGCAAAGGAATGCTGAAACTAAGATAAGTCAAACACGCATTCTGGACTTTAAGAGAGCTGACTTCCAAAAAATGAAGGAATTACTGAGCGGCATTCCATGGACGCCAATATTAAAAAACAAGGGAGTTAAGGATGGATGGGAGTTTTTCAAAAGTGAAATACTCAAGGCGCAAATGCAAACAGTGCCAACAAAGAAGAAAAAATAAGACAAGTGCAAAGAAGCCAGAATGGATGTCCAAAGAACTTCTAACTGAGCTAAAGCTCAAAAGTGACATGCACAAGAAGTGGAAAAGGGGAGAAATCACCAAAGAAGAATTCAAACGTATAGCCAACACCTGTAGGGAAAAGGTTCGCAAGGCTAAAGCGCAAAATGAGCTCAGGCTTGCCAGGGACAATAAAAACAACTAAAAAGGCTTTTTTGCTTACGTTGGTAGAAAAAGGAAGAAAAAGGAGGCGATAGGGCCACTGCAAGGAGAAGATGGGGTGATGGCGACAGGGGATAGGGAAAAGGCAGAACTGCTTAATGCCTTCTTTGCCTCGGTCTTCTCACAAAAAGAAAGCCATCTTCAACCTCAGCAACATGGAATGGACGAAGGATTGGAGGAAATCCAACCCCAAATAGGGAAACAAGTTGTCCAGGAACACCTGGCCACTCTAAACGAATTCAAGTCCCCAGGGCCAGATCAGCTACATCCAAGAGTATTGAAGGAATTAGCGGAAGTTATTTCAGAACCACTGGCGATCATATTTGAGAGTTCTTGGAGAACGGGAGAAGTCCCAGCAGATTGGAGGAGGGCGAATGTGGTCCCTATCTTCAAGAAGGGAAAAAAAGAACGACCCAAACAATTACCGTCCGGTCAGCCTCACATCGATACCAGGGAAGATTCTGGAAAAGATCATTAAGGAAGTGGTCTGCAAACACTTAGAAACAGATGCAGTCATTGCTAATAGTCAACACGGATTTACCAAAAACAAGTCATGCCAGACTAATCTGATCTCTTTTTTCGATAGAGTTACGAGTTGGGTCGATACAGGGAATGCTGTGGATGTAGCGTACCTGGATTTCAGTAAGGCCTTCAACAAAGTGCCCCACGACCTTCTGCCAAACAAACTAGTAAAATGTGGGCTAGACAAAACTACGGTTAGGTGGATCTGTAATTGGCTAAGCGAACAAACCCAAAGGGTGCTCACCAATGCGTCGTCTTCATCATGGAAAGAAGTGACAAGTGGAGTGCCGCAGGGCTCCGTCCTGGGCCCGGTTCTGTTCAACATCTTTATTAATGACTTGGACGAAGGGTTAGAAGGCACGATCATCAAGTTTGCAGATGACACCAAACTGGGAGGGATAGCTAACACTCCGGAGGACAGGAGCAGAATTCAAAACGATCTTGACAGACTGGAGAGATGGGCCGAAACTAACAAAATGAAGTTCAACAGGGACAAATGCAAGATACTTCACTTCGGCAGAAAAAATGGAAATCAAAGATACAGAATGGGGGACACCTGGCTTGACAGCAGTGTGTGCGAAAAAGACCTTGGAGTTCTCGTGGACAACAAGTTAAACATGAGCCAACAATGTGATGCGGCAGCTAAAAAAGCCAATGGGATTCTGGCCTGCATCAATAGGGGAATAGCGTCTAGATCCAGGGAAGTCATACTCCCCCTCTATTCTGCCTTGGTCAGACCACACCTGGAATACTGTGTCCAATTTTGGGCACCGCAGTTGAAGGGAGATGTTGACAAACTGGAAAGCGTCCAGAGGAGGGCAACTAAAATGATTAAGGGTCTGGAGAACAAGCCCTATGAGGAGCGGCTTAAAGAGCTGGGCATGTTTAGCCTGCAGAGGAGAAGTCTGAGAGGAGACATGATAGCCATGTACAAATATGTGAAGGGAAGTCATAGGGAGGAGGGAGCAAGCTTGTTTTCTGCTGCCCTGCAGACCAGGACACGGAACAATGGCTTCAAACTACAGGAAAGGAGATTCCACCTGAACATCAGGAAGAACTTCCTCATTGTGAGGGCTGTTCGACAGTGGAACTCTCTCCCCCGGGCCGTGGTGGAGGCTCCTTCTTTGGAGGCTTTTAAGCAGAGGCTGGATGGCCATCTGTCGGGGGTGCTTTGAATGCGATTTCCTGCTTCTTAGCAGGGGGTTGGACTGGATGGCCCATGAGGTCTCTTCCAACTCTACTATTCTGTGATTCTATGATTCTATGATTCTATAGTCTCCTAATTTTATCATTTTGCAGAGGATAATTTAAACTAACCAATGAGCTCTGCAGGTCTTTAAACATCAGGGAAAGGGATTAATCTGCCAATTTGCACAAAAATTAATAACCAGACATGATGCTGATGCAGTTGTGAGCATTGTCTATTTTAAGATAAGCACTTTGGGATAAATTAGTGAACATATGTACTTGATAGGTTTGCCCATTTAAATTGAGCTTATGGACCTAAATATATACAGACGGCAAGGCAGGAGTGTGTTTTGCACTCACAATATTGTCAGAACTTGTGTATGTTGTTTCTAGATTCTAAACTGAATTCAGTGGATAAACTTAAAAAGTTTGCATCAAAATGCTGAGCTTTTAATTAATGTACATCTATGTACTTCCTAATTCAAAAGGTGGGGATGAGAGACGGGAAGTCTCTTGTATCCATTGGTTTACAAATAACTTTACTGGTATTCTGTAACATGTGATGGATACACTACTCTTGGCTGATAAACTAAAAATTAATTAGAGAAACAGTTAGCAGGATTTATGACTTTGAAAAATATCAAACAGTCATACAAGTGTAGAGTCTGCCTCTGTGTTTCATCTGTACCCGTCTGCATTGAAAGGAGAAGACATCATTTCATACATGAGTAATGAGAATCTTTTGAATAACATTCTGTAGTTGAATGGAGTTGCCAGAAGAAAAGAAAATGATTCAAAATGTTGGGGCAAAAGGGGTCAACATTTTTCATCTTTGTTAACATAGGGCAGTGGAGCGCAGCCTATGTAAGTTACTTTAAAATTTAAGGCACAGAAAGAAACCACAGAAAACAATTTCCACAAATATTATCAGGAAACTGATCATGAATATAGCACAGACTATCCATTAAAAATAACATGGAAACCGTCATAAAAGGGAGTGTTCCTTTTCCCACAAGATACTGCTGAAAAGTTTAGACTGAGGTAATGGAATATTTCTGTTATTAATGTTTCATTTCTTTTATTTCTTTTATCAGAGTACAAGAATTTACTTATTAGCGGTTTAACCTGGCATAAAGCAATTTCTCTGCAGTTTATGGCAGAGCTTAATATAATTTGATTTGCCAGCACATGCATCAAGATTAATTAGGGTCAGAGGCAAGTGTTTTGGTTTAAATAAGGCAATGCGGACGTGAACCAGGTCAAACTGGAAAAAAACCCTAGGCAGATGATGCTTTAGTGATACTGACTAGAAGGATTTGGGAGTTGTAGTAAAAAAGGTGTATTCTAAGCTCTGGATTCTGGAGCAAGTCAACAAGGGCCTAGGAACCAGAGCAAGAGGACATGAACCCAAATTGGGTTGGTTGTCAGGTTCTGGACTGAAATGACTAATTGCTTGGACTGAGTTACTAAGCTTGAAACAACCATAATAGAAAGACAGCCAGGCCAATGTTGGTTCTTCAAATCACCTGACAAAGCCATTGTATCATCTGCCCTTGCAATGAATACACATGCCTGGTGTGGAATACATCTCACCACGTTAAAACTATAGATATGGCTCTTAATGAGACATGCCCCATTATTACATGATGTCTACACTCTACATTACTGGAGAAATTATACTGTTTAGCTGGTAATGCACCATGTGGCATCCATCAGGAAGTAGCTGCCTGTAATGGAAGGACCAAGGCATTGACATCTCCGATCCATCCTCTGTTCGGATATCAACCAGCACACCAACGCTTTAAATGAAGAAATAGCTTCTTAAGATCTACTGTGACGCCCCTGGCTGCGAAAGCACTGGAAACCAATACACCGAGGCCAATAAACAATCTAATATCTTTATTAAGGAATTAACGAATTAAAATGAAAACAAGTAGAAAATATAGTCCATCAATAGACCTTTCAGGAAAGGTCGAATATAGTCCAGTAATATATTGTCCAATATATTATATTAGAGTTCAAAGTTTGTAATCCAAAACCGAAACGCACTCAAACTTCCAAGCAGTTTGAGTGGGGAAAATGTCCAAGTCTTTCACTAGAGTTCAATACAAGTCCAAAGGCAAGGAATTGAAGACAAGGCTGGATCCACGGCACTGTGATGACTCATGGGCCATGTAGTCCCGTTCCTAGTGCTGTTGTGAATGATGAAGAGGAAAACTTGGGTTTTCCACCATTTCAGCCAGAAAAGGAACTATCCCAGCCAGAAATTGAGCCTTTGCACCTGCAGGAGGCTTGTCTTCCAGAAATCTGCCAAACAAGCCCTGAGTCGAGTTCTCCCCCTTTTTCGCGCCGTAATTATTATCTCCAGCAAAAAGGAGTGCAACAAGCTAATCGCAGGAGTTTGAGAATTGCAGCAAAGCATTCAGATGATTAAGCCTGCTGCCATGAGAAATTTTAGGGAGTCATACATCTGGACACAGAGATTGACTTTCATTTCTGATTCCCCAGAGAAGTGTTCTCTGGTGGGAAAACGAGGCCTATTTAGGTTCCTTGCTCCCAAAGGAATCTTGCGGAGTCAATTCGTCAGCTACCGGAGCAGCGTGTGTGGACAGCTACTCCTGTTTTCAAGCCTTTGTTCCTGTTCCAAGCCTTCGTTCTCAGCCTTGTTTTCTCCCCGGATCTTGCCTTGTTTTCCGGACCTCGCCAAGTAATTACCACGGATCTTGTTCTTGCTCCTCGTTTCCTTGTTGCCTTGAATCAAGCTTTGTGTGCCAAGAATCAAGTTATTTCCTAGCCTTGCTCAAGTTCATGGACTAAAGGACCTTGTCATCTCCCCTCACTTGCTTGGCAAGTGAGTGTTTCGGTTATTGGATTACAACTTTGGACCTTAATATTTCATATTGGACATTGCTTTTTTGGACTAATTTTGACCTTTCCTGAAAGGTCTACTTCTGGACTATTTCCTATACTTGTTTTTATTAACTTTATATATTTCCTTAATAAAGATATTAGATAGATTCTGGCCTCTGTGTATGGTTATTGGTGCTCTGCAGCCTGGGTCGTGACAGTTTGACTCCGCCACCCTAAGCACCAATTAACCTAGGCCAGAATGTCTACCGGAGCCGGGCCGGGGGCCCAACCACTCAGTTACACCATCGACAAGGATGAAGTGGACCGCATCCGTGATAAGCTCAATGCGCAGGAGGGAGAAATAAGGGGATTGAAGGAACGCGGAATCCGTCTCCCGGCCCTGGCGCTGCCAACCAAGTTTACTGGAGAAGCTTCTAAGGTTCATGTTTTCCGTCGCCAATGCCAGGCTTATCTAGAGGCCCGTAATGCCGAGTTTCCCCAAGAAGACATCAAGGTGGCGTGGATCTACAGTCTCCTAGACGGGCCAGCGGCCAACTGGGCGACGGCACTGTTCGACCAAGACTCCCCACATCTAAGATCAGCGCAACAATTCTTGGATCACATTAAGGCGACTTGGGGGATTGAGGACAATTTGGAGGCAGCCGGCCACAAACTCCGGCGCCTCTCCCAAGGGGACAGACCCATGTCCCAGTACATAGCCGAGTTCCGAGTGCTGGCCCATAACACCGGATGGAATGATATAGCCCTCAGAGGACAATTTCGGGAGGGTCTCAACATCGAGATGCTGGAGGAAATCTCCAAGGTGGATCCTCCACACTCTCTTGAAGCACTCATTGATCAATGTTTACGAGCTGAAGTCATGATTGCCAACAGAAGACAATGGATCCGAGGCCAGAGTGGTAGGACCGGAGCGAGACCTCCCGCTCCCACCGGCGTCCAGTGTGGAGACCCCCGCCACCAGCCCCATACCCCAGAGGAAGCGAGGAGGTGCCGATGCAGTTGGGCAATGTGCGTCCCAGATTAGATGCCGCCGAGAAGGCCCGTCGCCAACGCCTAAATCTCTGTTGGTACTGCGGAAACGGGGGCCACTTTGCCAGAGAGTGTCCAGCCAAAGGGAAGCCCGCCGCTCGTCTGGCGGCGGCGTCCTCCACGGAGACGAAGACGTCTGAGGCGGCTGGCGCACAGCCGGCGGGGGAAGCCAGCGACCGGGCGTAGAGAGGCTCGCCAACCCGGTCAAAAAACCCACTCAAGAGCCGCCAACCGGGGTCCTATTTCTTCTAGTGGTCACCTTGTGGTCAGTAAAAAAAGGACCCGTCATGGTCCATGCCATGATAGACTCAGGAGCCACAAACAACTTCATTGACAGAGAGTATGCCGACTCTCTGGGATTACAATATCACGACTTCAAGAACGCCCGTGTGGTGCAAGCCATCGATGGCCGCCCCCTCAAGACAGGTCCAGTAAGCCAGTGGTCGGAACCCACCAGAATGTGGATAAGGGAACACATGGAAGAGATTTCCTTCTTTGTTACCGAGGTTCCCCACTTCCCTGTGATTTTGGGAATTCCATGGCTGACACTCCACGACCCAAGCATCTCCTGGTCCAACAGAGAACTGCAGTTTGCTTCAAAATATTGCCAAAACCATTGCCTTGTAGCCAAGGTATGCCATGCCACAGACGCTGAACCCATCATCACCTTGCCCAAGAAGTACTCAGAATATTGGGATGTATTCAATGAAAAAGAAGCCGAGAGACTACCCCCACATAGACCTTATGACTGTGCCATTGACTTGGTGGAGGGGGCCCCGATTCCGCGAGGACACCTCTACTCCCTGACTGAACCAGAGCAAGAAGCTCTCAGGGAGTTCTTAGAGACAAACCTCCGCAAGGGGTTTATCAGACCCTCTCAATCCCCAGCCGCTTCCCCAGTGATGTTTGTGAAAAAGAAGTCAGGGGACCTACGCTTGGTGGTGGACTATAGAGCATTGAACAATATCACTAAACGAAACCGGTATCCCCTGCCTTTGATCTCAGACCTCTTAGACCGGCTTCGAGGGGCTAAAGTTTACACCAAACTGGATCTTCGAGGAGCTTATAATCTAGTTCGCATCAGGGAAGGGGACGAGTGGAAGACTGCCTTCCAGACAAAATTCGGTTTATTCGAAACCCTGGTTATGAATTTCGGTTTATGTGGAGCTCCCGCAACGTTCCAGCATTTTGTCAATGATATCTTTCAGGATTATCTAGATCGGTTCCTGATTATCTACCTGGACGATTTTTTGGTGTTTTCTAGATCACAATCAGAACATGAGAATCACGTCAGAATGGTGTTACAACGATTGCGGGACCACGGACTTTATGCCAAGTTGGAAAAATGCGCTTTTGATGTACAAGAGGTAGATTTCCTGGGATATCGTGTCTCGCCACTAGGGCTCACCATGGACCCGGCAAAGGTCACAGCAGTATTGGAATGGCGGGCGCCAACCAACAAGAAAGAGGTGCAACGATTCTTGGGGTTCGCGAACTACTACCGCAAGTTCATTCCAGACTTTGCCCGCTGGTCTGACCCAATCACCAGCTGCATCCGTGGGAAACAGCCTTTCCGCTGGACAGATCAAGCAGAGAAAGGTTTCCAGCAACTAAAGAAATTATTCACGTCCCAGCCAATCCTTCAGCATCCAGATCCTGAAACCCCTTTTGTCGTGCAGGCGGACGCCTCCGATGTGGCGATTGGGGCTGTACTCCTACAACCAGTGGGAGATCATCTCCATCCTTGTGCCTTTTATTCCCGTCAATTGACTGCACCAGAGAGAAATTACACTATTTGGGAAAAAGAACTTTTGGCCATAAAGGCAGCCTTTGAAACTTGGAGACATTGGTTAGAAGGGGCCAAATATCCCATTGAAGTCCATACTGATCATCGGAATCTAGAGCATCTAAGAACTGCCCGCAAGCTAAATCAGAGGCAACAACGCTGGGCTTTATTCTTTGAACGTTTTAACTTCCAAATTCATTATGTAACCCCAGCCCAGACCAAGCAAGCAGATGCCCTGTCACGGAAACCGGAATACGCTGCAGGGGGCAAGGAGACCTTTGAGTCCCAGCTGCTACAACCCGAGAACTTTGCCACGCTCACAGTGGGAAACACCAAATCCACTCCCATTGAATCAACTCCCTCTACTCCAGGCCCCCTTTGTGCTCAGGAAATCAGGGCTAGTCAGCAAGCAGATGCTTGGGCACAAGACCAACTTCGCCAAGGGCTACGTTTTCCCTTTTCGCTCAAGGATGGGCTACTTTGCTATAGAAATCATGTTTACATCCCCCCAGGACCGGGCAGGGAAAAAGCACTTCGTCTGTGTCATGACTGCAAGCCAGCAGGGCATTTCGGACTATTCAAAACCATGCATTTGATCCTAAGAGACTTCTGGTGGCCCAAGATCCGCAAGGATGTGGAGAAATATGTCAACACCTGCCCAGTATGCCAGCGCTCCAAGACAAGAAGGGAAAGACCCTCAGGGCTTCTGCATCCCCTCCCTACCCCATCCCACCCATGGGAAATAATCTCTGCGGATTTTATCACTGATCTACCACCTTCCTGCGGATTCACCACGATCCTAGTGGTGGTGGACCTTTTTACCAAGTTAGCCCATTTCATTCCCTGTGATGGCCTTCCCACGGCCAAAGAGACTGCAGATCTATTCCTTCAACATGTTTTCAGATTACATGGATTGCCCAAGAGTTTGGTCACAGACCGTGGGTCCCAATTCACCTCTCGGTTCTGGAAAGCACTACAAAAACTATTGGGCATAGACTCTCGTTTATCTTCGGCTCACCATCCCCAAACGGATGGGCAAACTGAGCGCACCAATGCCACTTTGGAACAATACCTTCGCTGTTATGTGAACTACCAGCAGGACAATTGGGTTTCCCTGTTACCGCTGTCAGAGTTTGCCTATAACAATGGTGTCCAGGCTTCAACTAAAGAAACCCCGTTCTTTGCAAACTACGGCTTCCATCCACGTTTCTTTCCTCCTGTCATTGAAACCTCAGAAGTTCCCGCAGCAGAGGACTGGCTGCAGGAACTCACAGCGGTGCAACAACTTTTGCTCCAGCAACTGGACCAAGCCAAGGAGGACTATAAACGCCACGCTGACAAACATCGCCAGCCGGGCCCCGAAATCAAGGTAGGAGACCGGGTTCTTCTGTCCACTCGCTTTTTGCCCTCCCATCGCCCTTGCCGGAAATTAGATGCCTGTTTCATTGGGCCCTACCCAGTGGTGGCGCAACTTAACCCCGTGACTTTCAAACTCCAACTTCCGCGCTCTATGCGCATTCATCCAGTGTTTCATCGCTCTCTGCTCCTTCCGGCGGATGGTGTGCGCCCTGATGCAGACCGGCCGGCCCCCACTCCTGTTTTGGTGGATGGGGAGGAGGAATTCGAGGTTCAGGACATTTTGGATTCTCGCTTTCACCGCCGCCGCCTACAATATCTCATTGACTGGGTGGGTTTTGGCCCCGAGGAACGTTCTTGGGAAGACGCTTCCACAGTCCATGCCCCCGATTTAACCCGCCGCTTCCATCTGACCTATCCCGCCAAGCCGCGGCCTCGCGCCTCGGGGAGAGAGTCCCAGTTTGAGAGGGGGCTTGAGGAGGGGGATAGTGTGATGACTCATGGGCCATGTAGTCCCGTTCCTAGTGCTGTTGTGAATGATGAAGAGGAAAACTTGGGTTTTCCACCATTTCAGCCAGAAAAGGAACTATCCCAGCCAGAAATTGAGCCTTTGCACCTGCAGGAGGCTTGTCTTCCAGAAATCTGCCAAACAAGCCCTGAGTCGAGTTCTCCCCCTTTTTCGCGCCGTAATTATTATCTCCAGCAAAAAGGAGTGCAACAAGCTAATCGCAGGAGTTTGAGAATTGCAGCAAAGCATTCAGATGATTAAGCCTGCTGCCATGAGAAATTTTAGGGAGTCATACATCTGGACACAGAGATTGACTTTCATTTCTGATTCCCCAGAGAAGTGTTCTCTGGTGGGAAAACGAGGCCTATTTAGGTTCCTTGCTCCCAAAGGAATCTTGCGGAGTCAATTCGTCAGCTACCGGAGCAGCGTGTGTGGACAGCTACTCCTGTTTTCAAGCCTTTGTTCCTGTTCCAAGCCTTCGTTCTCAGCCTTGTTTTCTCCCCGGATCTTGCCTTGTTTTCCGGACCTCGCCAAGTAATTACCACGGATCTTGTTCTTGCTCCTCGTTTCCTTGTTGCCTTGAATCAAGCTTTGTGTGCCAAGAATCAAGTTATTTCCTAGCCTTGCTCAAGTTCATGGACTAAAGGACCTTGTCATCTCCCCTCACTTGCTTGGCAAGTGAGTGTTTCGGTTATTGGATTACAACTTTGGACCTTAATATTTCATATTGGACATTGCTTTTTTGGACTAATTTTGACCTTTCCTGAAAGGTCTACTTCTGGACTATTTCCTATACTTGTTTTTATTAACTTTATATATTTCCTTAATAAAGATATTAGATAGATTCTGGCCTCTGTGTATGGTTATTGGTGCTCTGCAGCCTGGGTCGTGACAGGCACGACAAGACAAGACTGGATTCACAGCAAGACAAATCAAGGAACACGGCTTGGCAAAGCACGACAAGGCTGGAAGGCAGTGGACTTAACGCAGTCCACATTAGGCTGGAAACGAAGTTATTCCTCCAAACTCACACGTTGACTCCACAAGGACTAGCCAGTGCGGGGAACTTTTAAAGAACTTCAAATCTTTCTGCAAAGCAGGTGTCCAATGCTCCTTTTCCCAAGGGAAAAGAACGGAAACAACATCTTCGGCCAGATGCAATCCTCCCTGAGAACTCTCAGGGGAAACGAGCTAATTAGCGCTCTGTCTGGCCGCTAATCGGGCGCTTTCTCTGAGCGGCTAGCCTCCCAAAACTCCCTTCTCGCAAAGGGGGGGAGAGGTGTTGGGAATAGGCGCCTGTTCAAGGTCCTTTTTAATGAGCTCCGGGCTAGAATTGTCAACAAAAGGCATCTGGAAAGGGACAGCATCTTGCTGAAATGGCAGAAATCCCATTTCCTCATCACTTTGATCCATAATGGCACCATGGTCACGACCCAGGGGCCCATGGGACATCACATCTACAGAGATACTTTCAAGAATGCCTCAGCAAGCAAGAGTCCAAAAGTGGCAGGTTAAAACCCAGAACTTCTATCAGTGGCTGAGACCAAAGGAGAAACGCCCTCCTGGGCACACAGAAGACCGGGTGACTTGGAAGATGCTGAACAGACTGCGTTTGGCACCATGAGATGCAGAGCTAACCTTAAGAAATGTGGCCACAAAGTGGAGTCCATGACTTGCGAGTGTGGAGAAGAACAAACCACAGACCACTTACTACAATGCAGTTTGATCCCTGCCACATGCACAATGGAGGACCTTCTCACAGCAACACCAGAGGCACTCCAAGTGGCCATCTTCTGGTCAAAGGAAATTTATGACAAGTTTTAAACTTTGTGGTTTTTCTATACATTATAACTGTATTCTCAATTTTCCTCTTACACAATAAATAAATAAATTGTACAATGTCTGTCCATTAGAGGATGGGCACATGGCAGATATCAATCTATGGATGCTGCTCAGTAGCACAGTAAAGTATGTGAGCTCTGCCCACCAAGGGCTGGAACACAGTATGGATTATATTATAGCGGATTTAGGTTTTGTCTCCTATTACTGTATTATTTTATATTGACTACATTGACTGCCAGTGAGCCATGTGTTGACATCCATGAGCAACATCATATTATTCTTAATAATAATGGAATGTAAAGAATATTTACAATTATCATTATCCTCAATGTGAATGAGTGTCTTGACATGTTGACATTTCATCAAAAATTGTCAGTCTTGTCACAATTATTTTTGTTCTTGAAAAAGAGCCATCCAGTGAGACGCCCTTACATTATGGTGAAGTCTCCATGTGAATTCAATGGAACAAAAATCCAAAATGTTTAAAAGGGAAAAAAAGCAGAGCAGGGTAAGATCTGTTTTTTTCTTAGTAGTATTCCTTCTCCAATACTATTTCATGGATTAGTTTTTGAAAAGGAGGATAGTTTCAGATACATTTTTCCAGTAGTGCATATGGGTCAGTGGTTCAAGAAATTGCAATAACAGGTACCCCATTTCAGGAAAAACCAAAACAAAATATAAACAGAATAAAACATTTTTCGTAAAATTTGTTGGAATAGTATGAATCCCTTGAGTGAACCTAAGCAATAATGCGGGTATAAGATGCATTTGTATTACACTGTTATAGTGCTATTTTTCAGCCATGACTGTATTCTTGGGTTTTGCAGAGGAGTTCCCCGGCTGATCATTTCTGGTGCAGTTGGTTCTGGATTGTTGACTATAGCCCCATCTACACTGTGTTGCAGGGTTAATGCATGCTTATATAATGTAGTTAAACTGCATCGGACTACATTATAAGAGTCTACACTGACTATATAATGCACTTTGAAACTGCGTTTAATGGCAGTGTAGATGGAGCCACAGTCTCTGAAATATAAAGTAGTCAACTCCTTGGCTACTGCACTTTGTGCTGATGTTTCAATATCCCTTGTAGTCCAGTGAAGCACTAGCTTCCAAGTAAGTTTGCAGGAGATTTCCTTTTGCTTTAATGTGGGGCGTGGGGATCTCATGGCCCTTCAGATGTAGTTGAACAGCACCTCCCAGCATTCTTTACTGATGCTGGTCAAAGTAGTCAGAAATTGCAGCACAATAAGATCTGGAAGGCTACATGATTTCTGCTCCTGCTTTTGTGTGTTGACATGATTGAGACTGACCACAATGTTGGAACCATGTTCATTGATCTTTATTCAAGGACCATGACTTCCAGGACTCTTAAGACTTCATCACACACTGTCTTCCCAGCATTTCTAAACACTTAAAACACAGATCCCAACAGAGCCCATCAGATGAAGCTAGATTGTTCTGTGAGTTTCCTATGTGACTCCATTTCTGAAGTGTATGGAAACACAAGGTTGTTTAAGATGGGGAGGAGTCGACTCCAAAGGTGTAAAACGGGTAAAAGGGGCTAAAATGAAGTGGGATGGTAAATGTATTTATCCTTCTTTAACCTGTTTTAGTGATGTTTTTGTGTGGGTGATCTTTCAATGGGCCCCTCAGTGCTCCTACTGCCGCCATTATTTCTTGGGCACAATAGAAGGACCAATAATATTTTTTATTTAATGACTGAATATTTTTACAGTGCAACAGCGCAATTTCAAAGATACACAAATTATTGAAAAGTTCCTTTTTCACAGGCTTAAAGATAAGGAGAGAAAAAACAGGTGTGTGAGAAATGATGTTATGGGAGAGATTGAGGCCTTTTAAAGTGGTTCCTGCTGGTACAATCTTTTGTGAGAGCAACATTATATTTAGGTGAACAGCTTGCAGTTTTTGGGTCATATGTTCATAGAATTCATGTATTCAAGTTTCTAAGTTGGTTCTTGCTTTTAGTTCATGTGTGGCATAGGTTGCCTGCCTTGTATTCATACTATCTTGTTTATGGATATGTTTGTGGATTAACTCTGGAGACTATATTTGAAAGGATTTTGGCCTCTCGGCTATCTTGGAAATAACCTTTTGAACTTTGATTCTCTCTTTTGCATTTGCTTATTTTTATATACTCTTCTTTAAATAAACTTTTACTTACTGGATTACCTGGACAGAGTGTAGTTTGTGGTGAAAAGGTATTTCAAGGCTCTAGTACAACATGTGGAGACAAAGTGAAATATCTCTTCTTTCAACATAGGAGAAATGGAGAGAGGATATAGAGCCACCCAGCTGATACTTAAGAGATCCCTGCAGTCTGTCGCCACAGTGTTATAGCTGCTGCTTGGCCTTTAAATTTCTCAATTGTTATTTATAGTGTTGTCATTTCAGAAGGACACAGGAGACCATATTAATTACAGATTATTTAAAGGACACATATGCTGAAAGAGAAAATGGTCTCCAGGGAAACATCAGTACAGATTACGGTCTAATTAGTCCAAAGAAAACAGAGTTTTAATAAAAATCTGACCTTCATGTGATTCTAGATATTAAACATATTCTTAGACCCTGTACGGTTGTTTCTTGGAAGGGAATGTCTTTTGGCGAGTAGAATGTATGTATGCTATGTATAACCTTTTTAAAAATTCAGTGCTCATTATAGTGTTGTTAGAAAGCTCATAAAAATAGTTAAGGATGTGTAAAAACCCAGAATACCTTGAAGGAGGGCAAAGCCTAAAGAGGCCTTGTTCTTCTTCATGTTATTTTTCCCTTGAGTGCTGAAAGGCATCTTCCATTTTGGGGTAACATTTTCCTCTGCCATACCTGTGAGTGCTTTTGGTTTTTAGTGCTGTTCCTCTTGCTACCCTTTCCTAATCTTCTTTTATAATCTCTCCATTTTTGACATTGTCCAACAGCCTTCTAACCCTATTAGCTGAGGTGCTCCTTGTGGTTTTATCCAAGTTGTCACAAAGCAGTGTTTCATTCTCATGTCCCAGGTGCTTGCAAAATAAGAGCAAGTGAGTTTCAAGAGCCAGTTGGAGTTCATTGAAATGTGGACAAGTGAATAAGAAGACAATAAGAAGGCAAGCCAAAAAAGAAAGGACACAAAGCCAAGCATCAGCAGCAACAACAAATGAAACAAGCAGTGCTCAACACACAGATCAGAAAGATGTGTTAGTTAATGTTCAGAGAGATTTGCATTTTGGGGATCTATTCAAGCCCTGCAATTGTCAATTTAAAAAGGTGCTATGGAAAATCCTGTCTGGGACCTTAAAGAACCTGGTGTTTTCTAGATTGCAATGGTGTCTGGATGAGATTTTTTTTTTGTCTAGACAAGAACATCTGGGGAGTACCAGATTAGAGAATGCTGGTGTAGCTAATATCACCTAGATGAGCAAAGAAGCTATCAAGATATATAGCAGTGGCAAGTACCTAGAAGTCTTAGTATTAACTAGACCAGGCATGGGCAAACTTCGGCACTCCAGGTGTTTTGGACTTCACCCCCCACAATTCCTAACAGCTTATCATCTGTTAAGAATTGTGGAAGTTGAATTCCAAACCTGGAGGGCCGAAGTTTGCCCAGGTCTGAACTAGACCATCTTTATCTACATTATAGATAAAGGTAAAGGTTTTCCTCAGACATTAAGTCCAGTCATCCGACTCTGGGGGTTGGTGCTCATGTCCATTTCTAAGCCGAAGAGCCGGCGTTGTCCGTAGACACCTCTAAGGTAATGTGGCCGACATAACTGCATGAAGCGCCATTACCTTCCCACTGGAGTAGTACCTATTGATCTACTCACATTTGCATGTTTTTGAACTGCTAGGGTGGCAGAAGCTGGGGCTAACAACGGGAACTCACCCCACTCCTCACATTCGAACCACCGACTTTTCATTGATCAAGCTCAGTAGCTCAGCGGTTTAACTCACTGCTTCACTGGGGGCTCCATTATCTACATTATATTGAATAGTAAAATGATATTTACTTTAGAAGACTGAAACCTTCTAAATTAGAGGTTGCTAATAAACTTTAAAAAATGAAGAGAACACAAATAACTGTATAGGATAAAAAATACAGCAATTGCTACATTAGCATCATCCAAAAATATCTCCAAGTCAAGTGCAAGTTTTCAGGTTTTATGGAACTCTTAATCTGTCTGATTCTCGATGAAACTGTGCACTGCCATTGCGATGTGCAATTATTCATTTATAAAAAAGGCACCTGGATGTTAGCCACTGCTAACCCTTCTGTGCCCCTTGAAATATTAGTGAGGCAATTACACAAATGGTGTACAGAAAGGAAAAATGAAAACTATAGGCATTTCCAGTTTTTACGATTTTAAAAAAAGAAAACGATGTTTTAAAGGTAATTTTTAAGGAAATACCAACTTTTATTCACTTGCCTGGAAGAAGCCATAGAGCTTCAGGTTGTTGCCAGTCCATCCTTCCTCTACAAGTAATGTGTCGAAATTATAACGTGAAGGTTGCTATGGGAATGGGGTATAATTATTGTCTTTTTCTGGGGTGATTATACCACCAGCAAGAAATTTCTGAATTAACAGGACACATCTGAGTACATGTCTTCGCATTTGCTTTTGCAAGGGTTTTTTTTTGGCCTGAGAAAGTGTTGTCAGTTTCCAGTCTTATCTCTGCCTTCTGATCTGTCAGATTTCCAGTCTTTGCATCCTCCCAAAGGCTGCCTGACAGCAGGAGAACTTTGAATGTTTTTGAAAGGTTTTGTGCTTCTCCCTCCCAGTCAGTCAGGAGCCAGTTAGTCCTGATAGAAGTTGCAAGCAGGCGTTTTAGCTTCTGTTTTGAAGGGCATGTAAGTTCGTTCATTGACCAGTAATGGAAAAATGAAGTGAGTCCAAGAGAGCAATTTAAGTGACGGAAAAAACAAAGTCTGATCTGTGGCTATGAATGAAAAAAGTTTGTGAAATGTTCTTTTTATTATTTCTCCATGATTTGAATGCGAACAAGGGAAATGATTCTTAGTTAACAAAAAGCGTCACACAGGTTTTTTTTTTGGCTCCCAGCAAGAGTGTGTTTATTTAAGCTGCAAAAATAGGACTCAAACTGCCCATTCAAGGCAGTGGACCTCATCTGATCCTCACCCCGCTTTTGTCTCTGAACTTTCCCCTTTCTCTCCTGATTACATCTCTTCTCTGCCAATATGCTTCTCCGCCAGCTTTCCAAGGGTTCCTCTTCTGGGGAAGGTTTTGCTATGATGTTCACTGGTATGTTTACATGTGGACACATCACTGCTATATTTTTCAATAGCATGTAAAGCCATGGTGTATATAAATTTACTGCCTGATGGTTATTTTAGTGCTGTAAAAAGACTAAGCCTGTCATAGGTTCTGATATTTTAAAGAAAGAAATCTAGAAGTAGCTTTTTATGCCGTCAAAATGGAAGCATTGTTTAGGAGTGTGGTTTCTTCTTCCCAACATCAGAGTACACTGAAAATATATCATTCTTTGTTATTTCAAGTTGGACTCCTTGCTTTCTGAATAGTCTCTCAATTCTAAATTTTCTTAACCTATTCTGTCCTGTGTTTCTTTTCTTTGTAAAACAAAGGTGTGGTCTGCCTTGGTCAGACCACACCTGGAATACTGCGTCCAATTCTGGGCACCACAGTTGAAGGGAGATGTTGACAAGCTGGAAAGCGTCCAGAGGAGGGCAACTAAAATGATCAAAGGTCTGGAGAACAAGCCCTATGAGGAGCGGCTTAAAGAACTGGGCATGTTTAGCCTGCAGAAGAGAAGGCTGAGAGGAGACATGATAGCCATGTACAAATATGTGAGGGGAAGTCATAGGGAGGAGGAAGCAAGCTTGTTTTCTGCTGCCCTGCAGACTAGGACACGGAACAATGGCTTCAAACTACAGGAAAGGAGATTCCACCTGAACATTAGGAAGAACTTCCTCACAGTGAGGGCTGTTTGGCAGTGGAGCTCTCTGCCCCAGAGTCTGGTGGAGGCTCCTTCTTTGGAGGCTTTTAAGCAGAGGCTGGATGGCCATCTGTCGGGGGTGCTTTGAATGCGATTTAGCAGGGGGTTGGACTGGATGGCCCATGAGGTCTCTTCCAACTTTACTATTCTATGATTCTATGATTCTATATGCTGTTAATCCACAACTTTATCCATGCTCTTCGAAGTAAAGGGCTGTTTTGTCTTGCTTTAGCTTTCAAATATAACTCTGGAAAAGGATCCTTCCTTTATAAAGTATGTATAGATTGACTTCAGTTAGAATCCAGACCCAAAACTGACAGATTGAATGTAGTAAAACTTAAGGTCATCTAGAGAATACGATTTATCTCTCTTTTAAGAATGGCTTCCTCAAGCACTGAAAATAATATATGATTTTCCACTTCTCTGTGTATGTCTTGCATTCCGCATTCTTTGTTTTGCACTTGGAAAGTAAAATTGAACTCAATTTGCATATGAAATTGCTAAGGCTGTTTTCTTTTTAAGGGGATCCTCTTATGAGAAAGAGAATGTGGAGAGGGAATTGCAGGGAATATGCATTCCTAGACATTGATTCTGGGTCAATATCTTGAAAACCAATCTGGTACAATGGTTTGAATGTTGGGCTGCAACTCTGGGAGCCCACAGTTTGAATTCCCATTCAGCCATGAACAATCACTTAGTGACCATAGTCACACTTTCTCAGCCTGGAAGAGAGGCAATGGCAAGCCTTCTCTGAAGAAAGCTTGCTGAGAACACCCTGTGACAGAGCAGCTTAAGGTCACCATACTTAAAAATTAACTTCAATGCACATAACCAATTGAATCTTAATTGAAAAAGATATTTGTGGAACTCAACAATGATTACAGTTGACACCAAATGCAAACCATCATTTTATTTTACAGTGCAGATGTACATGTCACACAGAACACGTGCAGCAAGAAAGGAACTTTGACTTCAGCTGTATGTCCACATACACGCACACTCTGTATCATCTTTTGCTTCAGTACATCAAATCAATCAATCTATCTATATTTTCTAGTACCATCATATCTGGAGCATACCAATAACCTGAAAGGGTCACATGAACTTGTGAAATGCTACAAGTAAAAAGCATTGGTTGGATGCATGTCGAAATCCCCTTTTGACCTTCTTGCCCAAGACAGAAAAGTTGGAATTGGGCAGTGACAGATTTACATGGATGCTATGAAAACTGTAGCTTAGGAACTCAGTTATGAGTGTCTTCTTTTAAAAAAACTAGATGTAAGGATTTATATCCTATTAGAATCACATGTATTTGTTTGGTGATGCTATGGAGACTCTTAAATATAACATATCTTAATCTTCATTATGTCTTACGACTTCATCACACAGGCTTTTTTACTCATCGTAGGATGCTTAGAATCATATAATCGTAGAGTTGGAAGACACCTCATGGGCCATCCAGTCCAACCCCCTGCAAGAAGCAGGAAAATCTCATTCAAAGCACCCCCGTCGGATGGCCATCCAGCCTCTGCTTAAAAGCCTCCAAAGAAGGAGCCTCCACCACAGTCCGGGGGAGAGAGTTCCACTGCCGAACAGCCCTCACAGTGAGGAAGTTCTTCCTGATGTTCAGGTGGAATCTCCTTTCCTGTAGTTTGAAGCCATTGTTCTGCGTCCTAGTCTCCAGGGGAGCAGAAAACAAGCTTGCTCCCTCCTCCCTATGACTTCCCTTCACGTATTTGTACATGGCTATCATGTCTCCTCTCAGCCTTCTCTTCTCATAGGGTTTGTTCTCCAGACCCTTGATCGTTTTAGTCGCCCTCCTCTGGATGCTTTCCAGCTTGTCAACATCTCCCTTCAATTGCGGTGCCCAGAATTGGACACAGTATTCCAGGTGTGGTCTGACCAAGGCAGAATAGAGGGGGAGCATGACTTCCCTGGATCTAGACGCTATACCCCTTTTTATGCAGGCCAGAATCCCGTTGGCTTTTTTCGCTGCTGCATCACATTGTAGGCTCATGTTTAACTTGTTTTCTACGAGGACTCCAAGATCTTTTTCACACATACTGCTGTTGAGCCAGGCATTGTCCCCCATTCTGTATCTTTGCATTTCATTTTTTCCTGCCGAAGTGAAGTATCTTGCATTTGTCCCTGTTGAACTTAATTTTGTTAGTTTCAGCCCATCTCTCTAATCTGTTAAGATCGTTTTGAATTCTGCTCCTGTCTTTTGGAGTGTTAGCTATCCCTCCCAGTTTGGTGTCATCTGCAAACTTGATGATCGTGCCTTCTAACCCTTCGTCTAAGTCGTTAATAAAGACCTTGAACAGAACCAGGCCCAGGACAGAACCCTGCGGCACTCCACTCGTGACTTCTTTCCAAGATGAAGATGACGCATTTGTTCGCTTAGCCAATTACAGATCCACCTAACCATAGTTTTGCCTAGCCCACATTTGACTAATTTGTTTGCCAGAAGGTTGTGGGGGACCTTGTCGAGGGCCTTACTGAAATCCAGATACGCTACATCCACAGCGTTTCCCGCATCTACCCAGCTTGTAACTTTATCAAAAAAAGAGATCAGATTAGTCTGGGATGATTTGTTTTGGGTAAATCCATGTTGACTATTAGCAATGACTGCATTTGTTTCTAACTGTTTGCTTTTCCAGAATTTTGCCTGGTATCGACGTGAGGCTAACCGGACGGTAATTGTTTGGGTTGTCCTTTTGTCCCTTCTTGAAGATAGGGACCACATTTGCCCTCCTTCTAGCACAGTCCAGGGACAGAGCTTGCTGGATCCCACCAAACAACACAGAGCTTCCTCTGATGGGACCTTGTCCCCGAACTGTGCTGGAAACGTTCTATGATGGAGCAAGGAGAACATGGGAGGCCTCTCGTGTTCTCATTGCCAGCAGCGGCGACAGCACGGAGGAAGCAGGGTAGCAGTGCTTTCCCTGGTGTGATGGGGGAGGCAGCGCTGTGGCCATTGTGGTGCAAGGTGCAACCAATTCCCCCGCTGCCTCACAGATTCGCCATGATGCCTGGCAAATCCCTCCCACACACACCAACACTGTCGTCCATGTTAGGGCACTTAATGTGATGAGGTCCTTAATTCAGTCTTGGGATTTTAAGCCGATGGGGACAAGGATGCTGGGGATGAGAGTTGTGTTCACATATTAGATTTCCATGATCATGGCATGATTTCTGAGTAGGCTGGATTTTGTCATTCTTATAACCAACTTGAAAAGAAGCCATCATATGAGAAGAAGGGCCAAATGGCAATTGGTCTCACATTCTCCCTTTGCTGCATCCAGCTGGCAGGTACTTTAGTCTTGAGGGATTGATCTGACTTTAAAGAAGCCTTATGTTTTATGCATTTTGTCAAGCAGAAGACTAGCTGTTTACTCTTCTTCTGACATGATGACAAAGGTTGACCAAAGAAGAAGGGATTTCAGGATTGGGGTGTATTGTGTGGGTATGTAAACAGTTCCCTTTGTCAATGCAAGCATATCTTCGCAAGTTCTTTCTTCTCCTGCTTTATGTGGGAAATGTTATTTGCTAAACTGACAGGATCTCCAGGGTGTGAGCTGACAGGCTTCATGCAGATTACAAAAGGCACGGACTGAAACTAGCTTTCCTTAGAGATAAAAATGAGAGCCGATGATGCTGTGGGCGACAACACTGGCTCTTTCAGCACATGACATCATGGTCTTGAGGGGGTGAGACGTCTTTCTGCCCACCTTATTGCATTATATAGTTAGGTTTGTAAAATCAGATGATTACATTATAAGGTTAGGTATGTAAAAGCTGAGGTCTGATTCAGAGATTTCTTTATAATTATAGATGCTTTTGGTCTCAATATGCCTGTGGTTACTGATGTTCACATTTTCACAAGCCATTTGCTTCAGGTAGTGATATATATATATACATACATATATACATACACACACACATACATACACACACACACACACACACACACACACACATACATACACACACATACATACATACATATATACACATACACACACACACAGTATTTATATTCCACCCTTCTCAGGGCGGATCACAGAACACATATACAGCAAACATTAAATGTCGACTATAACAATAACAAGACAAACAATAGATAGAGGTATATGTAGAGTTTCCCATCTTTCAGCATCTTTGGAGGCTGTGCTCGGTTCCGGCCACTGGGGATGCTATTGCTCCATCTCCCTGCCGAAGAGCTTTCTTTGTTCGTAAACTTCTCCTATTATCTGATCTAATGCCGAGCCTAAATACTTCCCGCTTTAATGCGGTTTCTATTTATCTACTCATATTTGTCTTTGAACTGTTAAGTAGGCAGAAGCTGGGCTAAAGGTCAGGAGCTCACCCTGACCCTGGCTTTAAACTTTCAACCTTCCGGTTGGCAAGGCTTATTGCAGCTTGGTGATCAACCTGCTGCGCTAAAGCCCAGCCTTATATATCAGTCAATTTAAAATGTGTAGACCATAATCTGGTAGTTAAACACAGCAAATGTTTCTGATATAATTTTCTTTCTTTTTAAAAATGGTTTTTAAAATGCTGCCTGAAACCCCAGAGAATTGGACTGGTTGGATGGATTTGTTGTTGTGCGCCTTCACGTTGTTACTAACTTCTAGCAAACTTAAGAGGACTTTTTACAGGGTTTTCTTGACAAGATATGTTCAGATTGGGTTTGTGTCTCTCTTCCTCTGAGCCCGAGAAAGTCCAAGTCATCCAGAGGATTTCCATGGCCAAGCAGGCTTTCAAACCCTGGTTTGTAGAATTGTAGTCCAATGCTCCAAGGACTGTACCATGCTGGATGAATTGCTTTGCATAAAGCAATATACTATATTATAGTGGTGTGCATTTGGGTAAAAGCTTATTCCATTTCGTTTCCTGCTTTTGTTGGGGGGCCCAATCAATTTTTGGAAAGTCTATCAAAAGTGGGAGGGTTGTTTTTGGTTGTTTTGTTTTGGGGCCCAAAAATCGGCACATTCGGGGGGGGGGGGCTTCCCACCCATTGGTTCCCCTTCCTGAGGTGTTTGGCTGCCTGGCAGGCACTGTGCTGCTTCTTCTCCTTCTCCTCCCTGCCTCCCTGGAGCCCAGAATGTCTCTCATTCACTCATGAAAATCATGGCTGGGCAGCCCCACATCCAGACCTCAACAAGCAAGCAGGAAGGACCCACCACCTCCCCTTCTTTCAACTCAGAGAGTGTGGTGCTTAGCGGGGTGTGTGTGCGTGTGCTGGAGTGTGTGACTGTGCAGGCGCTCTGCTGTAGGTAGGCACTGAGAAGCATGCACAAACTTCCCAGGCCTGCCTGCATGCCCCATGTCACACACACACTCTCCCTGAAAGAGTGTGTGTGAGTATGGCGGGACGCAGGCAGGTTTGGAAAGTGCATGCATGTTTCTCAGTGCCTGCCTGCAGCCAAGTCCTGGCATAGTTGCACATCCACACACACACACCTGGAAAGATGGGAAGGGAGGTGGTTCCTTCCTCCATGATGCTAAGGTCTGGATGTGGGGCTATCCGGCCATGACTCCCATGAGTGAATGTGGGGCATTGTGTGCACAAGGGAGGGAAGGAGGAGGAGAAAGAGAAGAAGCGTGCACACATGAAATTTCGACTCCACACAAAAGCAGGCTTTCATGTCGAGCTGGGTTTCGTGTGGGGAGGGGGGTTCCTTCCGAATAAATGGAAGACACGAAAGACGTGGAAGAAACTGTAAGAACGAATTTCGCGCACATGTCTACTATATTCCTAATTTCTGGCTAAACACTTCCCTTCCCCATTGCCTAGATCTTAGACTTCACTATTCCACACGGTTGGCAAGAACAGATATGAATAGAGTTTTATCATATGGAGGGTTCTTAAACAGATACTATGTGGCCATCTGACAGGAGTGCTTTGATTGTGTGTTCCCACATGACAGAATGGGCTTGGACAGGATGGCATTGTCGTCTTTCCATGATTCTATTATTTTATTTTTTGTTTCTGTATTGATTCTTATCTCAAAAAACTCAAAGGATTCTCAGTGATGAAATCCTTGTGTTTTCCAAAATCCACAGTACTTTATTATGACCAATCAGAACGTCATGAAACTTTGTTAATATTTGACCAATCCAAAATTCTTAACATAGCTAGGTAAAAGTAAAGGTTTTCCCCTGACTTTAAGTCCAGTAGTGTCTGACTCTGGGGTGTGGTGCTCATTTCCATTTCTAAGCCAAAGAACCAGTATTGTCCGTAGATGCCTCCAATGTCATGTGACTGGCATGACTTCATGAAGCGCTGTTCCCGCTGGAGAAGTACCTATTTTATTTATTTATTTATTTATTACATGCATTTATACCCCGCCCTTCTCCCCGAGGGGACTCAGAGCGGATTACATTCTGCCACGAGGGCCAGTAACAAATATACTATAAAACAAAACAATTAAAACATGATAAAAACGTGATAAAAACGTGATAAAAAGTATATAAAAATTAAAACGCTGCAAGGCAGCGATATTGCACCATCCTCGGTCATTCACTACTGCTAAAATTGCTACCTATTGATCTACTCACATTTGCATGCTTTCGAACTGCTAGATTGGCCATAGCTGGGACTAACAGCGGGAGCTCACCCCGCTCCCTGGATTCAAACCGCCAACCTTTTGGTTAGCAAGTTCAGCAGTTTAACCCGATGCGCCATCGGGGGCTCCATTAACCTAGCTAATGGTATAAAAAAGGTACACGATGAGGGAAGAAACAGAAATCTCTTCCATATCTCACCAGATATTGTAGTCATGGAGTTTGCAATTGAGCCTTTTCTCCTCATGGAGACTGCAGACTGAATGGGTTATTGCTGGATGTGGGGGTAGTAAGTTCCCTCTCATATAACATTGGGATGAAGACAGAAGACTGAATCTCCATTTCCAAAAACACACAAACCAGCTGCAGCTCAAAGATGTGTCACTTGCCTTGAGCAAATTATACAGGCTTTTGAGTTGGCATAGAACAAAAATATAGAGAAACATGACAGTCCTTATATAAGCAAGGGTTGGGTAATATTTTTAAGTGCTGCACCAGATAAGAAAGTCAATTGAAATCAAATTACATTACCACATGGTTGGACGAAATGATGCCCTCAGTACAAAGCCTCTCTTTAGATGATTAAAAAAAAGTATTCTTCGTTTCACTTTGCCTGTGAATCTCTGAATCTCATATTTTGAAAAATACCTCTACTAGTTGTGGAGGTGGGGTGTGAAAGAGGGATACCAAGTCCCTCAATTTTGATGGTATTGGAAAGAAAATCAGTTTCAATGTTAATATTTTCTTGAACAAATTCTGGCATTAATATTGATCCCCCCCCCCCCATTTTTGAAATATCAGTATCAATATAACATTGGGGTAAAAGACCCCCAAATGGGTTAAAGGGATAAAAATGTAATGTGTAAAAAAAGCTTTTATAGAAAGAAAATAAACATTTTTTCTTCTGGATGTACAATCTAATGCATTTATCCACACCATTTGTACAATGTTGCTTTATAATCTGTGAGATGCAATTCTTTTAATTGAAGTTACTTATAAGGAATTTAACAGCAAAACAAAAAAGTTAAGAGAATGATTTTTCCTCCTTGCTGCTCTATCACTGTTTTAATCAGATTATGAAATTCAATGACTTACGTTTTTAGGAATGTCTATTGAAAATAGTGTACTCTTCCTTATGCTGATTTCTTTTCTCTTCTTGCTGGTCTAGGCAATACGTTGGCACATAGACTTGCAACCCTGGGCAAGCTCAACGCCATCGCTGAATGATGAAGCCCTCCGGCTCTTAAAATATATCAGCACTGCTCAGGTTGGTTTCCATCTTGGCGTTTATCTAAGTAATCGGAGCCTGAGGCTTTGCTCTCAGCAAAATCCGGTTTCATGATGACACCACAAATGCATAATAGAGAAGAGAGACAATTCATATTGTGATCTAACAGATTAAAAGAAATTACTTCATACTGAAATGATAGTGAAAATAAAACCTCTGAAGAGGTACACTTTCTTTGAGGAGTTAGTCGCAAATCCCAACATTACAACAAAGGAGGGGAACTTGGCTGAGAACTAAGTTATGTGTACTTGCTGCATGGGATCCCTAAAATATTGGATATTAGAATCATTGAATCCTAGAGTTGGAAGAGACCTTGTGGGCCATTCAGTCCAACCCCCTGCCAAGAAGCAGGAAAATTACATTCAAAGCACCCCTGACAGATGGCCATCCAGCCTCTGTTTAAAAGCCTCCAAAGAAGGAGCCTCCATCACAGTCCGGGACAGAGAGTTCCACTGCTGATCAGCTCTCACAGTGAGGAAGTTCTTCTTAATGTTCAGGTGGAATCTCCTTCCCTGTAATTTGAAGCCAGTGTTCTATGTCCTAGTCTCCAGGGCAGCAGGAAACAAGTCTATTATAGTAAATCGTTTCTGAATATTTCTTTGGTAGTTATATTTGTTTTCTAACTATAGGCTGTGAATCTTCAGGTGATGTAAGTTCATAAAGGCACTATTATGGACTAAGGGTGTGACTACCTTGTAGAATTAATTCCATTTAACACCACTTTATTTGCCATGGCTCGATACTATGAAATCATGCAAGTTGTAGTTTTACAAGAGTGCTGTCTCCTCACCAAAATATAACTCTTATGATCTCATACCATTGAGTCTGGTAGAGGTGTCACACAACATTAATTCTACAGGATAGACGCACCCTAAGACAATAGTAACTGATCCAAGGTCACTCAGTTAGTTATGCCACCACATACTCCTATGGGGAAGGGAGAATCTCAAGAAGCTAAGGAAAATATGTGTGTTTTCTTTGCGTTTATGGAAGGTTTTGGAACAAAAAAGTGTCTTAGTATTGTGTTCATTGTGGTTTTTTGCTAAAGATATACATGTGAGCTGAATTCAGAGACATTTTCAACTCTTTAGGTGACAGTGATGTGAAGTGCCTTGCTGACAAATCTAGTTCTTTGTGCATTCACAACAAAACATTATCAGGCCCAAGACATCCTGTCCAACTGGAGAAGAACAAAGTGCATCCATTAAATAATTGAGTTTGTTGGCTGAGGTTGCCGGGAATTGCAGTCCAACTATCTGGGGCACAACACATTGGATACAGTTGTTATTAAAAATATAAATTATTGAAATATATAAGACTGGAAAACCAGGTAAGCAATCATTGCCAAGATGATTTGTTGGGCTGCAAATTGGAAGTGAACATCAAAATCTGTGTTGAATGCTGTTCCAAATTATATGACTGAATTTTCATTGAGTGATCACTTTACCTCTAGGAATAAAAATGAATGCCAGAAGATGGATATTTTTATCCCTTAGCAAAGCATTTACTTATTAAATGTTCTCAGCCATGAAGATGAGAACTTGGTCCTAAATCTGTGCCAATCATCTGGTGTCATGGGAAAAGCAAGGAAGACAAACTACACTGCATGACATATCCAGACTCTCTTCTGCAGTGCCATTTCTTGGTAGATTTAGTAGACATTATTTTTATGCCAAAATGTATCGTCCCCATATTGTCACTCAGGAGCTACGGGATCCTTAGAGTAATAAAGGCCTTCCTGGAGTGACAGAGATTATGATATTGCAGTTATCTGTGCTTTGTTATTCTGTTTGGTTGGTGTTGGTTTTTTTTTTTTTTTTTTGTGGAGAAAGGTTACATATTAATTGTCTTCTAAAAGTACTTGTGTTTCCAGCATCTTAGAGCTATCTAGAATAGTCTCCATGTTGGAGAAAAATAACATGTAGTCCAAATGCGGTTTCCCAATTTTGGGAAATGAGGGCTAAAAATTGGCTTCTTGAAATATCTTTTTTTATTGTGTCAGAAGCTTCTGATGTGAGAGAATTGGCTGTTTACAGAAACGCTGCCCAGGGGAAATCCGAATGTGTTAGCTGGGAGGCTTCTCTTGTGTCCCTGCAAGCTAGAGTTGACAGACGGAGCTCACCCTGTCTCGCTGATTCAAACCAGCAACCTTCAGGTCAGCAACCCAATCTTCAGGTCAGCAGTTCAGCCGGCACAAAGTGTTTAATGCATTGGGCTACCACGGCTTAATCTACCTCAATGGGAAAGGTACATGTTTGCCTTCTTTCATAACTCGACAGATACAGACTTCTTCCAATAGTGGGTTATTTTCCATATGATGTATGGAAAACATACACTAAATGTGTCATTCTGTTAAAGTGAAAACACGCATTGGATTTGGAAGGAGAGCAATGAAAGTATATCACTGAGGTCTTTGAAGGTCAGCAAATAGTTTATAGCTTTCAGTGAATGAGACTTGGAGTGCAGTAGCCTTACTGTGCAGAAAACCATTTCCCCTTTTCAAGAATATAATATGACCTGGCAGCTTCTGCCAGGCCTTGCTAGTTGGGTCAAAACCTACAAGGGCATCAATTTGTAAAGGTTTTATAGTTGCTGACAGGGCAATCAAGAGTTTAAGCTTTGGGAATGACTGTCCTCAGCCCCCCAGGGCTAAATTAGTTTGAGGAGCCCTCGTTTCTCCCCTGCCAGATGCTGCTGGATTCCCATCTTAATGTTAGCACAGAATGAATATTAAAAGATGCGTAATTTAATTTAGTGGTCTGGGCAGTCACTCTTTTTCTAACTAGCAGTTTAGAAAACGCTGCTTCTTGGCTTAGCTCCAGATAAGCATGCAACTACTATTGTGAGACCAAAGGAGATATGAGCTTGGCGTTTTCGTGCAAACAACAGGGGATGGGGAGGGGAGGAATCTGAGATACTGACATTCAGTATTTAATGCCTTTCATATTCATTCTGTTGGTTGATTTCTTATTGATGTGATTGTGGATCAAAGCTTTTGGGGCTGAAAGAGCAGCTGTGGTATGAGTAAATACCAGGTAGATTCTTATATTCTTAAAATGGGGAAGTATTGTCTCTAGGCAGCATGCTGTAATTGTTAATTACTTTCAATTTGACCTTAACCTATGGTGACTCCACAAACAAGAGACCTCCAAGACACTCTATTCTCAACAACCCTGTTCAGGTCTTACAGATTAATTGATTTGGCTTCCTTTAATGCAGTGGTTCTCAACCTGTGGGTCCCCAGGTGTTTTGGCCTACAACTCCCAGAAATCCCAGCCAGTTTACCAGCTGTTAAGATTTCTAAGAGCTGAAGGCCAAAACATTTGGGGACTGACAGGTTGAGAACCACTGCTTTAATGAATCAATCCAACAGTTATGTGGTAGTCTTCTTTTTCTACTGCCTTTTACCTTATCAAGCAATATAGATACAGTATTGTCATGATATGGCCAAACCATGGAAGTGTCAGTTTATTCATCTTGGCTTCTAGGGGGAATTTAAGCTTAATTTACTTTAGGTCCCCATCTATTTAGCAGTCTCTGATACCCACAGAAAATGAGTTAATTTTCTTTCTATCTTTACACTTTGGGATCTGGTCTAGTTCTGTCATAGCTGCTCTGCCAAATCCTTTTTGACAGCTGCCTCAATTCTGATTAATGACCAAGCCAAAATATGGGAGATTTCTGTGTGTTCATCAACTGCTTTAAAAGAGCTATCCAGGGTGCTAGACTTGTTGGAGATAGAGTTCAATACCTTGGGTATTTTCTTTAAATTTCAAACTCAAAATCTTTAAAGATACAGAAAGCTTCTGTGGTTGTTATTTTTGTTTCCTTAATGTTCAGCTATAAATCTGCCTTTTCTACATTTGGCCCTGCAATCCCTTTGTGTATCTACAAACTCCCAAAGTTCCTGGAGTGTAATTGTTCTTTTAAAAATAAAAGTTAACATTGCCCAATAACACAGCTCAACAAAAATATTATTGGTGTCTTGGTTTTTAGGCCTGTTCCTGGGGTTATTTGGGGCACTGATTCAGAAAATTGCATTGTATCAGTTCTAGTTTCTTAGAATTGGTTGTCATGGGGGATCAGATGGCACATGGCATATAATCTGTATCTCAAAAACTAGAGCTGATAGGGGAACATTGGTGCCATTTTTGTGTCAAATATACCCCAAAACAGGTCTAATATCTGGGGCACCAAAATGTGTGCAGACTAGTGTTATTTGTCAAACCACAATATGACCCACAGACTCTAATAGAAAATGTTAGCATCTAATAAATCTAAATGAAAGTTGGAAGTGACAAAAATAAAATTCAGTGCAGACTGACAGGTGGGATAGGCGAAGGAGTGAAAACTGCCCCCACTCCATGCAATTGTGCACTGGTGTCTTAGTTGACAGCTGAAGAAATCATTCAGAGGATATGCTTTGGAAGATCTAATATGGTCCTGGAAGGGAGAGATCATGGGTAAGGGTGTTGTTGCTGTTGTGTGTCTTAAAATCTTTCCCAACTTATGGTGACTCTTAAGGCAAACGTTATCAAGGGGTTTTCCTTGGCAAGATTTGAGTGTGTCTTGCTAAACATCATCCAGTGGGTTTCCATGGTAAAGCGAGGATAACACACTTATTTCCACCCCCATAAAACAGGAGGAGTAGACAACTCAACTCTTGTGTGAACAGCAGTTAAAAGAGAAGCTAGTGACTCTGGGTGAAACTGGAAGACAAACTGAGAAAGGTGCTTTTTCTCTTTGTGAGGATCATGTGGGCAACTTCCAGAGCTATAAGGAACATGTGTGGTTTTAAAAATTATTAAAATTTAAAAAATACTCTTCTGGGAATGAAATTAAACAAAGTGCATGCTTCCTGTGCACCTTGTTTTAGAGAGAAATGAGACACTTTAAAAAACCCTGCTGACAAGCCACATGCAGCCTATGAGTTATGTGCTGCCTGCTGTGCTCTGGAAATCTGATGGAGGAACAATAGCTGCTTGAGTGGATTTTAACCTGTGAGACTCCATTTCTGCTCATTAAATAGAACGTATCCTATAAAAACTCCATCAGCCTGCACTGACTTGTTCCAGTCATTTACAGAATTTTGAGCAGATGTTTGCACCCTGGGGTGCTCACTGTTTAGGGAATTGGGGTGCAAAGGAGTAACAGTTATTTTTTGTTAGTGCTTGGTACATACTCAGGCACTTGCTACTTGATTTTTTAAATGATACCCCCAAGGTCTTGTGCTCAAACCTTGACCTATACATTAATTCAGAACATTTTTAATCTTCACGGGATAAAACCACCCCCTTGCACAAGCAGAAATCTTTGCAGGAGGGATATGAATAATCAGGTTCTGCGATCCCTAGCAATTCTAAATAACCAGAAAAATATATCTTCTGTGTGATATTTAGGAAAAGACAGTTTGGTGAGGCAGAAGCATTATTTGGCCAAAAAAAAAAAAAGAGATTTAAAATCTTGTAGGTAAAGGTAAAAGTAAAGGTTTTTCTCTGACATTAAGTCCAGTCGTGTCCAACTCTGAGGATTGATGTTCATCTCCATTTCTAAGCCAAAGAGCTGTCGTTGTCCGTAGACACCTCCAAGGTCATGTGGCTGGCATGATTGCATGGAGTGCCGTTACCCTCCTGCCAGGGTGGTACCTATTGATCTACTCACATTTGCATGTTTTCGAACTGCTAGGTTGGCAGAAGTTTGGGCTAGCAGCGGGAGCTCCCCCTGCTTCCCGGATTCAAACCGCCAACCTTTTGGTCAGCAAGTTAGCAGCTCAGAGGTTTAATCTGCTGTGCTCATAATCTTGTAACACTACTACAACTCCTAGGAGTCCATACCAGTACTGAACCATGATAAGTAAAATGGTGTCAAACTGTGTTAATTCTATAGTGTAGATACACCCTTAGGTAAAAGTCCAGAGTGGATGCATTGTATGTTGAGATGGAAAACACCACTCCCAAACTGATAATGGAGCTGCCCGCTGCCCCTGGTGCTGGGAGATGGGATAATCCTCATTCTTATCACAAACTCTCAAGAGATTATGCCTGAGGTACTGAATACATTTGTGGTTAGTTACCATGCAACCAATGTTCTTTGCCAGTATCAGCCCACCTAATGATTCTGAAAACAACTATCCCAATGGTTGTATTAACAGAATTCACCTGATTCCTCCACCATCTCCCAGTAATTTTTGATACAAATAGAGATTGTCCCATTCCCTTAATAATCTCCTTGTCTAGGTAGGCAGTAGCTCTTGTTACTTCAATTACTCCATAGCTGGCAATGTTATCAGTTTCTCTTAATTTTGCTGCAGTTTAATTTCTTCTATAATTATGGGACCTCCTCTCTGTTATGTATTTTCTGTGTTATGTTAGGGGAAACTACCCAAAATACAATACAGCAGAACATCCAAAATATAAAAACAGGATACTTATGTAGTTGAGCATTCAGCTCACAGCAAGCAGAGCGTGAAGTGCCATGTGGCTGTAAAGAATTTAGAGCTTAGGATGCAAAGATCCAGAGTTCAATCTTTATAATTACAAAAGGTTTATTTACAAAAATAATATCTACATTTCTTAATGGTTAAAAAACTGAGTCAGAGCTACACTCATCCCATCTCTCCTAAGGTTCAAAAGAGAGGGAAAAATTTCAATTCTCATCTCTCCTGATACACAAGCAGAGAGAGATCTCAATACATACAGCACACACAGTAAGATGCGAAAGTAGAATTCAGAAGTAAAAGCTTGCAGTAGAAAAGTAACCAATCAGAATGAGAGCAGAAACAGAAAGGAGAGAAGAAATTAGATACAGTAGAGTCTCGCTTATCCGAGATAAACGGGCTGGCAGAATGTTGGATAACCGAAAATGTTGGATAATAAGGAGGGATTAAGGAAAAGCTTATTAAACCTCAAATTATGTTATGATTTTACAAATTAAGCACCAAAACATCATGTTTTACAACAAATCGACAGAAAAAGTAGTTCAATACATGGTAACATTATGTAGTAATTACTGTATTTACTAATTTAGCACCAAAACATTGCAATATATTGAAAACATTGACTATAAAAACATTGCTATAAAAGGCAATCTGCACTGAATAATACAGAATGTTGGATAAGCGAAGGTCGGATAAGTGAGACGCTATTGTACATTCCAGCTATCATTCAGGACACATAGAGGAAGGGAAACCCTCAGCCTATTCTAAAGCTAACTAACTACTCCTCATTGGGGACTACAAACTTGGGCAGTGAGGGGTTGAATTCCAACACTCTACACAATTTAAAATCAATAGTTATTGGCATCATTCTGTAGAGAAAGATAAGAGCACTAAATTCTTACCCACCCTTTATTAAGGCTTCAGAGCTCCCAATTCCATGAAAGTGGAATAAGAATGAAAAGCTGAGGCGTGAGAAACAGCCACAATTGCATGAAGCCCTTCTAATGCTACTCCTCCCAGTACAATGCAGTCATAATGCTTAATCTTTATTAATAATGTTTTTTCAGTTTGCTTATTTAAAGGGATTAAGTAGTGCCTGCCTTAGCTAAGGAGGATTTCTTGTTTTCATTTTGGCTTGTTTACTCATTTCACAGAGATAATATTTTTGCAGATTTTTTTCATGTTTACAAAGTCTGATAGAAATTTCCAGTAATTACTGGAAGCCGGTGGTTTCCATGTCAGGAAGGAAGGGAGAAACACTTTGATTTGG
Source organism: Anolis carolinensis (assembly GCF_035594765.1). Taxonomy (NCBI): domain Eukaryota; kingdom Metazoa; phylum Chordata; class Lepidosauria; order Squamata; family Anolidae; genus Anolis; species Anolis carolinensis. The sequence continues at coordinate 100,232,152 of NC_085841.1, forward strand.
TTTTTAAAACTTTAAAGAATATGATCAAGGGGCTAATCTTTGTGCCTATGATAAGTTTAACACTTGGGATAGCTTTGTTAAAGCCCAGACCAAAATGTATTCACCACTCCATTGTCTGTAAATAAGCTGTGTTATATTTTGTGTTGTTTCAAGACCAAGCATGTCTTTTGTCACCATTGCAATATTCTAGCCATAATCTGGGGAAGTAAGACTGGAAGTGGTTGATATCCCTTCAGAACATGGAGGGAACCATTGCTGTCTTATTAATATAACTTATCACAATGATAAACAATAATTGCAGTACAATTCAAAAACCTGATAAACACAATAACTTAAATTTTAGTATTCCTTTGAACTGTATTAAAAACATGAATGTGTGTTGTGTGCAATCACTCTTTCAAGCTTCTTTTCATCTTCTGCAAAAACATGAGGGCAGTGAATACAGAAGGACATTGTTCTGTTTGATTTCAGATGCCAATCAGATGACTGAACAAGACTTTCAACAGTTAGGTATAAAAAACCTTTTTCTTTCTGATTATCTTAAGTCACTACGATTTTTTTTTCTGTGTCTGGAGCAATTTGAGAAACTGCAAGTCGCTTCTGGTGTTAGAGAATTGGCTGTCTGCAAGGATATTGCCTAGGGGATGCCCAGATGTTTGATGTTTTTATCATCCTGTGGGAGGCTTCTTTCATGTCCCCACATGGGAAGCTGGAGCTGACAGATGGGAACTCACCCTGCTCCCCAAATTCAAACTGCTGACCTTTCCTGCTTCTTGCAGGGGGTTGGACTGGATGGCCTGTGAGGTCTCTTCCAACTCTACGATTCTATGATTCTATGATTCTATTTTGGTCAGCAGCCTTGCCAGCACAAAGGTTTAACCCATTGCGCCATGGGAAGCTAGATCTGACAGATGAGAGCTCACCCCGCTCTCTGTTCTTCAGGTGATTCTATGGTATCCTTCTCACATATGTTACCATAGAGTCACCCCGGATGACCTAGTAAATTGCTAGAGAGGATACCTATCTGGAAATTCGCTATGTCCTCCTGGGCAACTCTATGGTATGCTGGGAGAAGTCAGGTAATTTAATGGTGCTTGGTCTTATCTATAGTTTCAGATAACCCCCATGGATACAGCAGTCTTACTGTAATTGGGAAGAGCTTAATAGCTCCAACTCCTGTCCGAACGTATCTCCCCCTATGAGCCTACGAGAACTTTAAGATCATCTGGGGAGGCCCTGCTCTTGATCCCACCCGCCTCGCAGGTGCGTCTGGTGGGGATGAGAGACAGGGCCTTCTCAGTGGTGTCTCCTCAGCTGTGGAATGCCCTCCCCAGCGACATCCAGCAGGCTCCATCCCTTCTGGGGTTCAGAAAGAAACTGAAGACCTGGCTATGCGCGCAAGCGTTTAAAGAATAAGTCTTTACTCGCTTCGACTTGGTCTGGAATAAAGATTTTTGTACAAGGTCTGGTGGACGAATGGCATAAGCACTTTGCACTATTTTAAATTTTGTATGTTGTATATTATAATTGTTTTAACTTTTTTAATGTTTATTTTATTGTACTATGGTGTATTGGCATAAATTGCCAGTCTGTAAGCCACCCTGAGTCCCCTCAGGTGAGAAGGGCGGGGTAGAAATGATAGAAATAAATAAATAAATAAATAAATAAATAAACATAAGCAAAAGAACAGCGGATATAGATAGATTGGAACACATAAAATGCACGAAAAATATGGATGGGAGAATGAAATGTGTGTGTATGTGCACAGATTGTTCAGATTCCCAAATTTATCTTTTTTCCTTGGTTTGCTTGTGTGTTTGGCCCTTTAGAATAGCCTGATTCCCTTCTGGAATTTGAGTTCAGTGTTGCTTTTGTGTCTTCTGTATTGAACTGGACAATTCTTAACATTATGTTGTACCTTCTGTGGCAGACAATCCTGTTGTGTGTGAGTCCTAGACAGGATTACTGCATTGCATGCTTACTTAAAATGTGTTGAGCAGAGAGCTTGGACATATGCTTAATTCTCATTTTCTCCGGGCGGATTTGTTTAAGCATATCCACTAAAACAAAATGAATGGATTGCAGCATACATATAAGTACTTTAATGAGCTGGAATCTAAATCCCACAAAGGATTTTCTTTTCCTCCAGAGTGTCTTTACCACAGATAAAAACAAAAACAAATAAATAACCGTACAATGGTATCAAGAATAAGAACAGATCAGTAGCATATAAAAGCAACATGAGGCCAATTTCATCAGGGAATAAAATTGTTAAAAGGCCTGGGAGAATAAATTCCACTTTGCACAACACCGACAGTCGGTCCTTTAGGTTCTCCTTCTCTAAGCAAGGGGTTTATGGGAGGAAGTCCACTGTGTTGGGGAATGTATAGCTTTCTTAGAAGTTTGTTTTGCGTATCTCCTTTGGTCAGATTTCACAGGAATACTGTGTCCAGTTCTGGGCACCGCAATTCAAGAAGGACATTAACAAGCTGGAACGACCAAAATGGCCAGAGGGCTGGAAGCTAAGCCCTATGAATGGTGGCTTCAGGAGCTGATGAGGCAAGCTTGTTTCAGATGCTCCAGAGCAGCGGTTCCCAACCTTGGATCCACCACTTGTTTTGGACTTCAGCTCCCGGAAATCTCAGCCAGCTTACTAGCTGTTAGGAATTGTGGGAGCTGAAATCCAAAACACCTGGATGTCCAAAGTTTGGGAACCACTGTTCTAGAAGCCAGGACAGAGAGCAATGGATTCGAATTGCGGGAAAAGAGATTCCATCTAAACATTAGGAAGGACCTCCTGACGAGTGGAATGTTCTGCCTCAAAGTGTGATGGAGTCTTCTTCTCTGGAGGTTTTTAGACAGAGACTGAGAGCAGCCACTGAGAAGACTCTCTCCTATGTTCCCAGCAAATGTGCCAGGGATGGTGACAGTAGCATCTCTAAAGTTGGTGTCACCCCAGTGTATTAACTCATGGTGTTACCCTCAGGCAGGTAACCCCCCTTCATACCTTTGGTAATTGGGAGCCATTGGCGGGGATGTATTCTTGATTGTCATCCCTCTTCCATTCTGTGTGGCAGGAGGGCCCTTGTGCATCCCTATGAGGCATGGAACAGAAGGATGAGGATGCCCCTGTCATCCTTGCAGCAGCTCTAGATGCCTTGAGTAGTAGCAGGCAACAGGGGAATGGGGAAAAGGGAGAGGACAGCAGAAGTAGGAGCAGCAGTGGCAGCAGGGGGAAAGGGGTGCTCGTATGGCAGGACCAACCTACAGCCATCAACGGTTGGAGTTGCTATCTAGCGGAGGTGTCTGAGTCAGTGCAGGGGAGCAACCGGGGGCTCTCATGGCTCACCCTCCGTACCCACCTTATGATGTCATTGCATGATTGTGGGACTAAGAGAAATATCAAGAATGTAAAAATCAAATAGGTTTACTTACTTACTTAGGTGATCCATTGTTGTTTGAGTATGATGGCCTTCCAAGCGTAGTGTCTTGGCGGTGCTTACATAGGTGACTGTAGAACCCTATTCTTGACTCACATGTTTTTCCACATTGAGGACATCGGTTTCCAGGTGGAAGGTGGTCCTGGTCAGGGTTGGCTTGGCGCACCTTCCTCTTGGCACGTTTTTCCCTTTCACCTTCCATTAATGCCTCTTTGAATTCCACAGCACTGCTGGTCTCATTTAGAGCGCTCAATTTAGAGCGCTCAAGGGCCAGAACTTCCCAGTTCTCGGTGTCTATGCTACAGTTTTTAAGGTTAGCTTTAAGCCTATCTTTAAATCTCTTTTCCTGTCCACCAACATTCTGTTTTCCATTCTTGAGTTGGGAGTAGAGTAACTGCTTTGGGAGACAGTGATCGGGCATTCGGACAGTGTGGCCAGTCCAGCTGAGTTGATGGCGTAGGAACATCACTTCAATGCTTGTGGTCTTTACTTTTTCCAGCACACTGGCATTTGTTTGCCTGTCTTCCCAAGAGATCTGCAGGATTATTCGGAGACAATACTGGTGGAATCGTTCCAGGAGTCGAGTGTGACGTCTGTAGACAGTCCATGTTGCACAGGCGTATAACAGGGTTGGGAGGACAATGGCTTTATAAACAAGCACCTTGGTATCCTTACAGATGTCCCGATCCTCAAACACTCTCTGCTTCATTTGGGAAAATGCTGCACTCGCAAAGCTCAGGCGGTGTTGTATTTCAGTTTCAGTGTTGACTTTTGTGGAGAGGTGGCTGCCAAGGTAGGGGAAATGGTCAACATTTTTGAACATTACACCATTAAGCTGTATTTCTGGCATTGCAGAGGGATTGGCTGGTGACTGCTGGAAGAGCCCTTTGATTTTCTTGATGTTCAATGAGAGGCTGAGCTTCTCGTATGCTTCTGCAGAGGTGTTTACAGTGGCTTGTAGGTCTTCCGAATCCACATGGACTACATCCATCAGCATATTGGAGTTCTATAACAGATGTTGTTGTTACCTTGGTTTTGGCTTTCAATCTGCTGAGGTTAAATAACTTGTCATCTGTTCGATAGATGATTTCCACTTCGGTGGGAAGCTTCCCATCAACAAGATGAAGTATCATAATGATGAAGATGGAAAATAAGGTTGGGGCAATAACATCCCTGTTTGACACCTGATTCCAGTGAGTGATGATGGGGCAGAACTGGAAGACCCTAGTCACAGACTGATACGTGGGCAGTGGATATGGATTCAGTCGTTTTACCTCAAGGTCCAAGGCAGTTGAGTAGTCCAGAAGCTGTATCCATGACTGAGCAGCCCTTTTTAGGATCTACTCTGCTCATCCCACATGGGGAAGGGGCTAGAAAAGGTGCCCTAAAAGGTGCTGCCTCTTATCCCTTATCAGATGGGTTTATATGTTTTTGGACTGTAACCCCTATTGTCCTTCACTATTGAGGCTAGGGCTGATAGGAACCACAGTTTCCCAATCCATACCTTTTTACTAACATGTGCCCAAAATGGATCAAGAAATAGCACAATTGTCAGGTCACTGATATGAGTGAATCCCAGCAAGTGGTCCCAGCTATTTTGCAGCTCTGATTGGAACTAACTAGTTTCTAGAAAGTCTTTCAAAGGTAGCCTCACAAATAATATATTTTGTAGTAATACATATGGCGTGTCTCATAGCATGGGTCACTGGAGAGTTCTCAGTCTTGGAGGGCCAGCGCTGAAATAGCATCCTTAGCTGATGGAAGATACTTTGTGGCATAGAGGCCACCTGGACTTGTAATGGCAGAGCTAGATTCATAATTGATATGAATCCAAAACTGCAGTCCATGTGACAGGGGAATAAGATACTACTATTTCTTAACATCTAACATGGAACCTAATTCAAGGCTTGAAAGAAAAAAATAAATTGGTTTTTGGAGTTGAGGGAGCTGTTCCTTAAAAAAATGGATTCTGTATATAAGATTCACTGGAGTTCAATTATTTGTCTTTCATGTTTACACTGCTCTTCTGTCAGGCTTCTTTTGATCCAGCACATCCTTTCTTTTGCAAACAAACAAGACATAAACCCAGCAGCCATTTTCTCCCCCAGTTTGTTAGCCATGGAAACAGCTAAGCCATTTCCTCTGAGATATTGGGCTCCTTCTACTTTCCCTGTGAACAAACAAAACAGGAGATGTGTTACAAAGTTTATAAGGTGGAGTTGAAAGAAACACTTTAATGTTTTAACAGATTTCATGCCATCGTATGAACATGAAAGAGCTGCCAGAAATCCCTGACAGCCCGGCTAGGCCCTGGTCAGTCTGCCTGGATGACAGATTTAATTTGGTTCATCAAATCCAAAAGAAGCAATGCCGCCTGTATTCGCTGGGGTAAGTGTCTCTTTTGAAGGGAGAAAATTAATCTCAAATTCAGTAATCCCAAAAGGTTTGATCTTCAAGTATTCTGCTACTAATATTTTAAGCTACTAGACTTGGTTGTAGTTATTTAGGAAAAGTCTTCTTTTTCTTCTTCTTCTACTACATTGAGTCGTGGCACCTAAATTGATATCAAACTGCATTGATTCTATAGTGTATATGCACCTGTAGTTAGTTATTTTCTGTCCAAAGCATTGCATAAATAAATAAGTATAAAACTGATAAAATAAAGGGATCACAACCTGCTAAATAGTTTTAGACCAAAAACAGGCAACAGCAACTGCATTGTCTATAGCTTTAAACAGTTCCTCCTCTGTGCATGAGGCAGGGTTGTTTGTTCTGCTCCACAGTCGCACAGGGTGGAGGATTCTTCTAGGTAGTGCCATAGTAGATTACCTGTAGTTAGTGAACAGAGTGACTTTTAAGGAAAGAGAAAAAACACCCCAACAGAAATCCAAAATTTATGTAGTTTAGAGTTTGTGCTACATACAAATTCTCTACCTTTTCTTTCTTTTTACTGTTTGTGTAAGATAGTATAAAGGTATGAAAGCATGAAAAACTGGACTATCCTTTTGAAAAGCAAACACAATTCTTAGTTGGAAGGTAACAGAACAGAATTTGCATACTCCAACTTACCTGGGATAGTAAAAAAGACCTGCCTTTTTTCAAGGTGCTGTAGGAAACCAAGTTTTAATGCATTGCTTTTACATACATTTTATAATACAGTAATAATAAATAGGAGCCCCCAATGGCACAGCGCATTAATGCTCTGAGCTGCTGAACTTGCGGACCGAAAGGTCGCAGGTTCGAATGTGGGCAGCGGAATGAGCGCCCGCTGTTAGCCCCAGCTTCTGCCAACCTAGCAGTTCGAAAACATGTGAATGTGAGTAGATCAATAGGTACCACTCTGGCGGGAAGGTAATGGCACTCCATGCAGTCATGCCGGCCACATGACCTAGGAGGTGTCTACGGACAACGCCGGCTCTTCAGATTAAAAATGGAGATGAGTACCTACCCCCAGAGTCGGACATGACTGGACACTAAGTCAGGGGAAAACCTTTACCTTTATCTAATAATAAATAATTCCACTCCATACATTTAAATTGCTGCCTCCTTTTGCATTTTGTCACTTGTTTTTTGAAGATATACTTTGGAGGAGCACTGCATCTGTCTTCCATTAATAGTCTCTTATGCTGAAAAATATAGAAGCATGTTGAAAATACTTTAAAGAGCAAAATAAAAATCCCAGCCAAGATTCGGATAAATTAAGTATGTACACAGGATGTGTATGTTTGTAGTTTTTGAAGAATTACATAGCAATCAACTTCTAATTCCCTGCAACTCCAAATTACTGTCTTTCAGAGACATTGGCGCAAAATTCTGTTTTTTTGGTGTGTGATTGCATTCCTAGCAAGTTTGTGCAGGATAAAATCTCCTTGAAATATGCTTCTTATCTAATGTATTTTTATTTATTAAAGAGGAAATGAAGACCAGCTGGTTTTTTCCAGGAGGATCTCTACAAAGGGACTAAACATTTCAGAATATGAAACAAATAGCTCTGAAATAAATCTGTGTAATGTGTTCAATGAAACATAGAAACTAATGTATTATTGCTTATGATGATTAAGGTGAAAACCAAAATACTTTATAAGAGCATGAAGGAGCCAACCCAGTGGAGGCTGCACCCTCTGAGAATCTTTCTTATTACTCCATGCATAAGGATGCATGAAATTCTCTGTGATAGATTCATGGAGGGTGGTGATACTCTACAGCCTGCTAAGACATTGCGAAATGTCTCAAGGCATCCAATTGTTTAGGGATTCAAAGTCCTTTCTTAATGTGAAAATTATACTAGTGCTCCTTTTGAAATAGAAATAGGAGTACCAAAAAGCTTTAGCCAAGTTTTAAAATTCTGAAATTTCAAAATCTCCATAAAACTTTCTATGAAGTAGTTTTTTTTAAAAAAAACAACTACTTCATAGAGTAGTAGAGTGGGGTGGATGGGAGGATCGTATTGGCATTGCAGAGTTATAGGAATTTGATACTACTTTAGGCTCCATGGCTCTATTCTGCACAACTGTATGATTGGTACTTTAGGGAGTTGAATGGAAAACTCTGCTACTTGGTTCAAAGGTACAAAGTAGAGTTCACCAGCAGAGACATCTTAAGTACCTCCTCAAACTAATTCCAGGATACATGGGGATGGAGCCATGCCAGGTGAAGTGGAATCAAACTGATCTAACTGTATAGTGTGGATTCCCAGGTGCACAGATATGGAGGTTTCTCATTCTTAGGGATCACAATTTGCTCTGAAGTTTTGACTGTAGTTTTTCTTTCTGTCTCTGTAGAAATTAATGGGGTACTGCTCCATTATCTGGGTGGAGGCCTCAAGGAGGTGCAAGAGAGAGAATGATAGTCTATTCTAGGTGGTGGAGGGTGGGTTGAAGTAGCAAAACTATTTCTCCCTGTTTTCCTGTTATTCCCCCCCCCCCCCTCGTATCCATGTCCCTGTTGTGGAAACAACCCTCATTTATGATATGGGGAGGGGGAGGGGGAAAACCATCAAAAATGGGGGAAATGGTTTTCCTCCTTCAACTCCCCCCCCCTCCGGCAAATGGACTATCCTAATCTCTCTCATGCCCCCTTATGGCCTTTGCCTGGATAATGGAACAGCACTATTAGTAAAGGTAAAGGTTTTCCTCTGACATTAAGTCCAGTCGTGTCCAACTCTGGGGTGTGGTGCTCATTTCCATTTCTAAGCCAAAGAGCTGGAGTTTTCCACAGAAACCTCCAAGGTCATGTGGCTGACATGATTGCATGGAGCGCCGTTAACTTCCCGCTGAAGCAGTGCCTATTGATCTACTCACATTTGTATGTTTTTGAACTGCTAGATTGACAGAAACTGGGGCTAACAGCGGGGGCTCACCCTTCTCCCTGGATTTGAACCACTGACCTTTTGGTCAGCAAGTTTAGCAACTCAGCAGTTTAATCCGCTGCGCCACCTGGGCTCCTTTCAGTACCATTAATGGAAGCCAATTACATTTGTTGGGAGAAAGTGAATATAATAATACAAAATGTTATGCAATGATAGCAAATTAAATAAAGACACTGCACTGACAAGTACTTTTACATTTCATACTTAAAATACCTTTATGTTTCAGAATTGCTATTACCTGCCTCAAGCCCTTTTATAGTAAAAGGTCAAACATTCTACTGCTTGTTTTTTTTTTTAAGTTACTCTCCTTTACTTTTACCTTTGTTAAGGCTGGGTAGTGATGACAATGAGTTTGAGATCAGCATGGCCAACAGTGGATGTGAGGTGCACCGCTTTGACCCCAGTATCCAACCGGCACATGTACGGAAAGGACAGCGTCTCTGGTACCACCGCCTGTCCATAGATTGGCGGGATCCCAACCCACTGATTGCATCTCATAAGCTTCGTGCCAACACAAAGAAGCTTGGCACCATATTAAATGACTTTGGACACCACAAGGTAAGGCTTCATATTTTAAGCTTTAGCTTCGTGAGGCAATAGGGGAGCCATTGTGTTCATAAGCTTTAGTGTCCAAATCTCCCTATACCCCTCTGATCTTATGTACTGCCTCTAAAATTCGAAAGAAGATGATTTTAAAAATTGCCTCAGATATCACCACTCAAAAATGTTGGACTAATTACCATTTTCTATGGGCCATGAACCCCCCCCCCCCCCCCCGGCATCCAAATGTAAAAGAAAGCATTCAGAAATCAGAGTTTCAAACAAAAAAGTTACAGTACTTTGGGCTGCTATTATCCCATATTTCCAGCCAGCTTGGATGCTGTAATGGTTGAAAATTAGCCCTTGCCACAGTTACCTACCCCAATCTGTGTTATCAATGCCAGTCAAATGTTTATGAATGCTTTTTTGCATTGGCATGGCAATACAACAGTGTAGATGTTGATATCTATGAAATTAATATTTAGTGTTCTGTTGTGGATACAGAACAGTCTTGGAGGAGCACAAAAGGGGGAAACAGTATCGAAAACAACGGATTAAAAATCCTTCTTTGGAATATCTTTTTTCCCCTTTGTTGGAGAAGTGATCATGCCAGCTCTAAGATCATGAATAGTTCATAAAACTAACTTTCTCAAGCTCTGTTAGTCATGTACATCTTACAAGATTTGCTATTAGCGTTCTTTACTGGTTTGTAAGACTTTGCCTTGATGGAAATTGTACAGTGATTCTAAATAAAGAAAAATATTTTCAACTGCAATCGGAAAGGAGGATTATAAAGGGATTGTTTGTATTCAGGTTGCTAATTTTTCTCCCTTAATGACACCAGTAGCAGAAACATTTTGGCTTGAAATGGGCAGTCGTGGCTCTTCTGAGCTTGCTTAGCATCCTTTTAGGGAATTGCAAGCGCAGTAGGTTTCCACTCACTTTTTGCCAGCGCGTACTTCTAAGCTATCATATATTCGAGTTATTGCTGCCCTTGAAAGTGTGCTAGGATGAATCCAGTTGCTAATATATCTCGATGCATGCAGGTAGTACTATATGTTTTTCTGAATTTTTCTTAAGACACACTTGGCTCCCAGCTCCAGGGCTTATCAACTGTAAAATATCAAATGTTAATGTAAAGCACGTAAGGTATTATCATTCGGGTGATTAATGCTTAGTTCAGCCATATTTAGACCTCGGTATCTGTAGATTCTGCACCTACAGATTCAATAATCTTGAAAAATATTTTTAGAAATCCAAAAAGCAAATCTTGATTTAGCCATTTTAGAGAAGGGACAAAATTTTAAACCACAACAATATGTAAAAGGACATGAGCATCTATGCATTTTGGAATTCACAAGGGATTCTGGAACCAAATCCCAGCTGATACCTAGGGTCTAGTGCATTTTGAAATTATTGCTATATTTTTGATGCACTCAGATTTTGAATGAGGGTATATATGAGGTTGAGGGTTTTTTTTTTTTGCAGATGATTCAACTCCAAAATATTTTTAACTGTTGTTTTTATGACTTTTCAATGGTACATTTTTATGTAATCCCTCAAGCTTTTCTAGAATGTCATTCCATTACAATTCTGAAGGTGGTGTTTTTTTCAAGGAAATCAGTAGATTTCACATTACTGGTGGATTTGATAGGGGATAGGCACACCTTCTCACAAGATGATCTCTCTTCAATGGGCACATATTTACCAGGATTAAGAGTATGACAGAATTTCCTGATGCCGGAGGTAACACGCTTGCAATACCAGGCTGCCATGTCTCAGGGGAATCTGCCATTGAAATTAATTTTTCTATCTGTAGAAAATGTGATATTAACTTTGAAAGTGATTGAGGATGCTAAAAGAGATGAGAAGCATAGAGAAGGAGGAAGCACATTTTATGAGTACACAGACATATGAGTTAGGACAGTGGTTCTCAACTTGTGGGTCCCAGGTGTTCTGGCCTTCAACTCCCAGAAATCTTAACTGCTGCTGAACTGACTGGGATTTCTGGGAGTTGTAGCCCAAAACACCTGGGGACCCCAGGTTGAGAACCACTGTGTTAAGACATCTTGTAGAAAGATGTGTATTATTTTACATGTTATTTTCCACCCAGAATGCACTAGCATTACTAGCTAGAAATCCCATTAGAAACTGACTTTGGTAAAATCACCCAGATTTTTACTGCTTATGGCCTTTTATAGCTAATGCAGGTTGAGTATTTCATATTCAAAATGATTGGAACAGACGTGTTTGTATTTTGGATGTTGTGCATAGCACAAGTTTTGTGTACTTTGAAGCCTCAGAAAGCGAAGATGCCAATATTTTGGTCACTCGTGGACAATTTTTGGAATTCTGGATAAGAGGCAACAAATTATAGGTACTGTAGGCTCTATTCTTGAGGAAGTAAATGGGAAACCCACCTCTGAGTATTTCCTTCTTAAGAAAACCCAATGTAATTTATGGGGTTGTCATAAGTGGATAGGCACACGCGCACACAGACACATACTATTGGGTATAAACAGCTAAAAACTCAACATCTGGATGGTGCTCTTCCAGAACTAGCATGGGCCTTGTCTTACCTGTCAAGTCAGTTCCTATGTTTACAATGGTCTTGGGCTGTAAGTGTCCTTCAGAAGCAGGCAAGTGGAAGGTGCCCAAATAAATACTGTGTGATGTCCATCATGAGCTTAAAATTCATTTGGCATACATTGTTGTTCTTTGGTCAGGGTAGGTGAGTTTATATTTCCCAGAGAGACAATTGAAGCCATGTTACTTCTGATTAATTTGAATGACTTGTTTAGAGGAGAATTGGATGAAACAGACAAGGCAGTTTACATTGCTTTCTCTGTCCTGAAGGAAGCTTGGGAAATTAAGGCTGCACTATATCTCTGGCTTGTGTCCTGTGGAGAGATTCCTAGAAGCTGCTATTAATTAAGGGTACACCGAAATGAATATTGACTGTGTAGTTCTGTGCATAATGAGACAGAACTAAATCCTGCTGAGTGCAGTGGGATTTCTTTCTGGGTATATGCAGAATTTTTTTTATTTGTATCCTACCCTATATCTGAGGATCTCAGGGTAATGTGCAATGAAATCAATTTGGAGCAATTTAAAACAATAATATTTTTAAAAGACTATGAATATATATAAAGCCATTCATCTCTTATGATAATTTAAAACAAATGTAAATAATGTAAACTATAAACTGTGTGCAAATGGGATTAAACCATTTCAGCTCCGAAGACTTTAATTAAAAATGTTTTGACTTGGCACCAGTTGGGCATCTGATGGAAGAGTGCTATGATGGGCCTGCCTTAGCTAAGAAAGTTTTTCCAAATGACCTCCTGTTACCTCAACCACTCAAAGGTGCATCTTTCTCTGATTTTAAGAGAAAATGTTTATTTTGGGGGGAAAAATAAAATGCAAAGGATAAAAGGGAATAGGAAAGAAAATAGGCACAGTTACATTTACTTTTGTAGGTAAAACTGTTGGAAATAGCAACCTTCTCAAACCTCCATCAGTTATTTGTTATGTATATAATTCAGATTGCTTATTGTATTGCATATGTGTGTATTGGTTTGCAGTTTTTCTTTAATTCTTTGATGTGGGAGGGGCTGCAGAACTTGTGATCAGATCTGGGTTTGTTCAGAGCTCAGACTCCATTTCAAAGCAACCAGTATCTTCAGTTTAGACTTCAGTAGGAACAGACTAGACCGAGACTCTATTAGACTCTCAGAACAGAGAGATGCTTAGATTATGGAGTGTTGACTATGAGAAAGATGTCCTGTGTTACCTAAACAGAGAAACTACTTCAAATCTACTTGTAACTGGATTGTTATGCAAAGTACCTGTGTGCTGAATATATGAAGTTTGTGAGTCCACAGTTTATTTTCCACTTTGGTGGGACAAGAAGAGAGCCCCTCCAAAAGATTTCAATTCTTGGTTTGAAGCTTGAGCTTTTCCTTTTCTGAAATGGCCAAGGAATCTTATAGCACCTTTGAAGCTAACAGAAAACAAAGTTTGTTAACATGAGCTTTTGTAGAGTGTGCCACTAGACGCTCTATTTGCAAGAGCATTATAACTGTGTAATTGTATGATCGCAGCGGAAAAGGTAGAAAAAATTAAACAACACTCATGTGCTGTGCAGGGTGGACATGGATAGGTAGGGGCCTTTATTGAGGCAGTGCCACAGAGTCATTGTAAAAATGTGCATTACCAAAGCAGCACCGTAGCATGGTTGGAGGAAGGTGTAAAAGTGATACTGTAGTTTCCAAACTGCAATTTTTCTGCTTGCTTAAACACTGTGAATGCTGTGTAATAAACTCCTGTTATAGATGGGATCAACAAGTAGCTTGAGGCCCATGTGTACATACATCTGTATGAGCTGGGAATCCCTGAGCAGGGAGGGAGTCTTCTTGTGCAGCAGCCTTGGTCAACAGAGGCAGTGGTGAGTAATGCTAGGAGTTGCATGTGGAAGTCTGCATGATTCCTATTCTGATCTACATACAAAGAAATTTCTCCCTTTGCACTCATGTCTAATGGCACATTCAAAGGATGATCTGCAGTTATAAAAAGTATAGTCCAGTGGAAGGCTATGTGGAGTTCAATGTGAGCCGCAACTCTATGCAGGTTGATAGGTTTTATATAGGATAGGCCTCATTTATAGCATGAATAGTTAACAATTCCTGGTGAAACAAGATGTAGTGTAAAGTTCTGCCACACAGAACCACACAATACTTTCTCCTATATGTCTTCCACACCCACCTTTTGGGAGTTGAACTATTGTATCTCCCTCCAACACATACATTTACTGAAGGATGATGCCACTGCTGTGAGCTCAGCTTAAGAAGCATAGCTAGACATTTCTCCGGTGCCTTCTCATCACTCTCCACCAGCCAGTAAATGGCTGTTGGGGGACATGCAGCATTTACAGGCTGGTGGAGAGTGGAGAGAAGACACTGGAGAAATGTCTAGCTATGCTCTTTGAGCTGAGCTCACAGCAATGGCACCATTCTTCAGTAAATGTATGTTTTGGAGGGAGATCCAACAGCCCAGTTTGTAAATAACCCCTGCATCCCTTCAAATCCCTTTTCCAATCTTCGTTCAGGGCAGAGAATTACTCCCTGAGTACCTAGAAAGTTACCTGTGCAGTGCTCTTCCTCAAAACAAATATATTCAAAATGTACAGAAATTTGCTTTAAAAGCCACCTGGAAATGAAAATTAGAACATTTCTGTTTACTGTTGGAACTTGTGTTCAGCTGATTTGCCAGAGAAAGTCAGGAGCTGCAGTGCATTACAGGGGGAGTGGGGGGGGGGGGGTGAAACTTGGCCTCATTGGCAGTTTCCATTGCCAGCCTGGCTTGTCTGTGTAAACATGTAATATCTGGAAGGGATTCCTATGTACAGGCAGTCCTCGAGTTACAAACATCTGATTTACAAATGACTCATTGTTAAGAATGAGGGTGAGACTGAGAGGGACGTGGGTTTAAAAAGAATTTTCAAAGATACTTGTAATGACTATAAGTCCCATATGTTTTGATTGACCTAAGTTGCAATATGTTTGAGGAAAGTCTGCGCTTGAGAGAAAATGCTGATGTTTGAGAAAAGAGTTGTTCCAGACAAAAGACTTTCAAATAATAACAATACATCAAGTCAGAACCGCTTCCCGTATGATTTCGAGCTTATACTTGCAACAAGTCAGGGTCAATAACATGAAAGCACCATTGTCTAAAGAATCACATGTTGTTACAGCATAGAAAACCAATGGGATTGCATGGTGGTTAAGATGCTTGTGACGTAGCCAACATTAGACGAATGGGGTAAATGATCTTTGTAAGCCAATAAGGATATGCTTGCTAATTTCTGTGGAGGTGATAAAAACCCTTGCAACCTTTTTGGAAATTCGGACAAATCCTTTGATTGCATGTATGCATGTATTTGTCACATTGCTATGGCCATGCAATAAATACTTCTTTTGCAGTTTGAAGATCCAACTTTCATTGTGTTTTTTCCTGGAGAAAAGGGGTCTGCACTGAAGCTTTCTCACTAATCCTTGTTTCCGTAACAAGCCGAATTATTCAGAATCCAGTTATCACAGGGACAAACAATGAGATGAAATCTTCTGAACGGGGGCACAGACAGCAAAACAGACACCATAGGTGTGTTAACCCTTCCCTTTGCTACCCCAAGCTAAAATATCTATTTTTGGCTGGATTTTCACTTAAAAATGTACTTGTTCCGACTTCTAAGAACCAATCTAAGAACCTATCTTGCTCGTAACTTGGGGACTGCCTGTATTTCATAGTACAGTGTTCCCCCTCTACTTTGCAGTTCACTTTTTGCGGACTCGTTATTTCGCAGGGAAACTGAGGTATGTTTAAACATTATTTTAATTGTTATGTGGTCTTTCGCCCCCTTGCAAGCCCCGGGGAGCTAGTGAACCCTTCCCTAACAGCGCCGGCTGGGCCCTTACTCTGGGCCGCCATGTTGCCCTGGCTGCTTCCCTGCGGCCAGGGAAGAAGGAACGCTGCTCCAGCCGGATGAGTGAGCGATGGAGGGTGGGTGAGAGAGTGAAGGCCGGCGGCGGCAGAGAGAGCCTGAAAGAGGTGGCCAAGTCTGGCTTCTGCCTCTGCTCAAGCCGGGCCATGCCAGGAAACTCCCATGGAGGACTCGGAAGAGGGAGCGGGAACCAGGACTGTATTCTTCTCTGAAGCAGATTTGTGGACTGAGAAAGGACTATTTATGACTGTGGACTTTTGTAAATGATCACAGGGACCATTGTGAATACTACTGTTTTTGATCTCTTGGCATCAGTAAAGTTCCTGTATTTTGTTCTGCAAACCTGGGTGGCATGTTATTGTTCTGCGAGTGACTCTGGATCATGGGCACACGTAATGTAGCGGGAGCCAGACTTCCCCTCTTCTCGGCTTGTCGTGTGTCTGTGCGGACGCAGTGGAAGTAGGAGACAGACAACTGGAGTTTTTTTCCAAAGAAAGCAGTTTACTAAAATTCATGCAGCTGCAGAGGTTCATCCCACGCACAACTAGATGCTGAAAAGGGAGAACCCCGCAGACAGGGTCGAGTGTCTATTTATACAATTCAGTGGGTTCAGTTTACGACCGCCCACATATCAAACCATTGGTGCATATTTGTGGTGCAGTATTACATTTCATTACTTTCGTTTCTCTCAAAACACATGATTTCGGGGAAATCATGTGATAACCCATCGGCTGTGTTCCTGGCCTGCTCGTACCTCCTTATATGGCCATTTCCTCCTACCCCTTCATTCCTGCCTTATTCCCCCATTTTTTTTCGAAGCGTGTATACAAAAGCTGAAGCAAACCAAATGAGCAGACTTATGGGTCCCTCCAATCCCTTCTCGCTTGCAGCCGAGCTATCTTTTCAGTGGAAAATGAGCGCAGAATAGCATTTGTACATAGTTTCATCACCAGAGGTAAACAACACATGAGGATTAAAAATATTAATCAGGTTTTAGAAAGGATATAGTCCACAGTAGAATTCTGATCTAGCCCAGTCATTTGGCTTCTTCCGATGATGGATTTGTTGCTATGGCCAGAGGTGGCCATTCACATACATGTCCAACTTTCAGGTCTTTTCAGTCTTTGGCATAAAGTCAAACTGGGGGTGTGTTTCCTCTTCCTTGATCAAAGGAATAATGTTCAGTTAATTTGAAGAAAGTCTCTTTGTCCAATCAAGTCTCTAGTCTCTAAGAATTGTCTCTGTGTAAAGAAAAGTCTGTAAAGAAAATCTCCATCTCTCACAGGGCTTTAGCTGTCATACCCAGTATACCCAGCGTGTGGCGTGGGGTAGACTTAAACTCCTGCGGGTTTTGGATTCCAAAACAGGCCTTCCAGTAATAATGCCTTATGGATCTCCAATTTAGGAACCGGAGTCCAAAAAGCTGAAAAAGAAAGCAGGAAGACAGTGAGAGAGAATGGGGGAGGGGGAACGGATTACCCATCTGTCGATCATCCTGTTCGGCATCACTTTTGTCTCAGCCAATCTTGTTGAAATCCCTTGTCTCTCCACGGGTGGGGCAGGTAGGCCACTATTCAGCTCCCAAACGACCCCTCCATGGCCTCTTGAGAAACGATTCCTCCATGGGCCTTCTTTCGCGATCTGCAGTAATCCTTTTTACTCTGGTCCTGCTGCAATGGTTAACTTATTTTATTCTTTGTCACATTGTCTCCGTGCTATATCCTTCTTTTGGCTTAAAAAGCAAGGTTGTTAGATGGCATATGAAAAAGTCCCTCATTGTCTCTCAAATCCGGCAAGAATCCGAATTATTTGCAATGTCCCGTTACAAAAGGTCCTAACCAGGAGAGTTGGGTCAAAATAGAAAATTGTATGTTGTTGAGTTGGTCAGCCCTTACAGCCTCCAGCCTGATGCCACACTCCATCACAGCCTTAACACTCAGCAACACCTATAGGCCCTCCCAGGCCTCTCAATAAACATGTCTCATAGACTTCTGGGTTTATCCCATACAGGAGTTCAGGACCTGTAGCAAAAAACAATGAGAGGGAAAAGAAGGGGAGGGAAATACTCATCCTTCCAGGCTGTATGGCTCTTGAAGCACTCTCTCTAGTCGTTTCGCTCACATCCACGGCAGGCCTCCTCAGAGGTTGTGCCTTTGACAACACACTCATCTGTCTTGAAATCCAACAAAATCTTTCTTCTCCACATCTTTTTCTTTTCTTTTCCGCAAACGATTTAACAATCGTCTATCCACTTGCTGCAATGCAATCTTCCACTCCAGTCCTGCTGCAGTGTTAAACTTACTCAATTCCCCTTTTACACCGACTCGTTGAACAGATCAAAATTTGTTAGTAACACACGTTGAAAAGCCTCCTGCCGCTTCTCAAATCTGGCAAAATCCAGGCTGGGGGCGATGGAAAAAATGCCCCTATTTGCATGATCTAATGTCCCGTTTACAAAAGTTCTAGTCCTCCCTTTCCGTAACCTTTAGAAAGAGTTGGGCCAAAATCACAAAGTCCAGAATCCAAATCTCACAAAATTATTATGAAGCAACATGAGACGTAGCCAATTATATCATGTCTTTGGTTCTCAAAAGGATAACTTTTTATCACTTGGGCACTAGCTCCCTTTTTGAATAAAATGTCAATCAAAAATTTAAAAATCAATGTCAGTTCTTAATCCTTCTGTGTCAGGAATATGGGATCAATTTTTTTTCCCAAAAATAAATATTATTATTTTTTTTGCACTGCCACCTTGTGACAGTTTTCCATACAAAGTCTCCACAACTAATAACTCCTCTCCTTGTCCTCTCCCTTCAGCATCCATCTCCTCTCCAAAACATTCATTCACATTCCTTCTCCTTCTTCTTGACTCACCAAGACCACCTGTATTCCAAAGTGCTGCAAAAAAGAACCTCCAACATTTCCCTATAACCTGTAAGGGGTTTAAACAGTCCGTAGAACAGAAAAAGGGGGAAGTAGCCCACAGAGGCTTGAGTTTTCAAAAGTACACTTGTTCAGGCTCATTTTTTTTTTCCTTGAGATTCAATTTCTGGGCAGATGTCCAGCTCTTATCTGTTGTATCACCATGTTCTCTAAAAACACTGAAGCATTGTTCTTTCAAAACAAGGAATTTTTTTTTTCAAGCCTAAGACCATTTTTTTTTCCAAAAAAAAGATATCTACAGCTTCCGAATTGCTTCTGAACAAACATGTTGGCTTTTTATCAAGACATTTTCCCAGGTCAGAATGCACAGCACACAGAAACCAGAATTTTTTCTCATTTCAGGAAATAGCAGATATTTACACACAGAATGATTTCACTCTACATCTCTTATTTAGAATCACATCACTCAATTGTTGTTATGATTGAGCCTCATGGCTCTGTTACTGGCAGACGTGGGCGTAAGACTCCTCGAGAGTCAGATACTCTCGAGGAGCGAGAAAGAAAGAGACTGCGAGATATCTTTGCAGCACCATCTGACGAAGAGTCTTTTGAGGGGTTTACGGAGAGAATGGAGGAGGGGCTGGTTAGCTCGGAGGAGGATGAGATGGATTGGACTCGGGTGAGGGAGGAATTGGGTGCCACTGGCAATGATGGGATGGAAGATGAATGGGGACCTTCAGGATTAGACCCATGGACAAGCTGGAGGGATGGGACGGGATCCACAGCTGGGGATGCTGTGGGGCGTAGTCAGAGGTGTTCCAGCTCTGATGAGGAAAGTGATGAGGAAACGCCCGGGTTAAGGAGGGCAGCTGATAGTGATGAGGATTTGTAACTGGCATAAAATGAGGCTTGGGAGCAATTGCAAATTGCGTTGGGCAAGGTAATCTGGACGAACGCTTGGGATCTGTGTGGGACGCTTTCCTGAAGACTGGTGTGTTTTCGTGTGCTGATACGTAAGTTGTTTTGGAATTTGGGGTCAGACGGCGGGAGGAATTGTGTGGGCTTTTGTTTGTGCAAACTTGTGCTTAATCTCATTAGCTTTGACCTTCCGTCGTCTTCTTGGCGGACGCCATCTCCTGCTTTGGATTTCGGACTGAACTGACCACGGCTTGACTTCCCCCTACTCGGACTTGGTGAAACTACAAACGTTCTGCTTCTGGCTTGAACTACGGAAAGGAACTGGGTCTACTCTACTGCTTCAATCCTCGGCTGATCTGTGTGTATTGGAAATCTTGCCTGCTGTGTGGAGGAGTGACTCAAGTTACTCAAAGCACAGTGCTGGCAGCAGAGAGGAATCTGCTGCCAATTAATTGCATTCTTTTGAACACTTTGTTCCCCGGCTTCTGTTTTGTTTATCCCCAGGCTGAAGCAAGCTGTTTTGTTTTTACCCGGATTAAACTCCGGTTTAATCCGGTTTATCTTTTGAACGTTTTTCCTTGCCCCTTTTTGCTTTTAAAGGCTAATACTGCCTGGCCCTTGTATTTTACGGGCATTTTGAGTTATGTTATCCAATAAACTCTGTTATCTTTGCTCTTGTGGCGTTCTGTCCTTGACAGATTGCCCAACGCCAAAAAAAAAGGTTTATTGCAGTAATAAATCCCGTCAGGAAGACGATGGATGGGTTAAGGGCTAAGTTCGATCAATTACAAACGGCCTTTACTGTCAGTCAAACAGCTAATGCTGTTAAAGGACATGTTTTGACTCCTGAACGCTTTGACGGAACCAGGTGCAAGTTGCCAACTTTTTTGGCACAAGTTGAGCTTTATTTTTCTCAGCTCAGTGCTCATGCTTACCCTACAGACACTAGCAAGGTGGCATTTATTTTGAGTTTGTTGACTGGTCCCGCAGGACAATGGGCCACTAATTTAATTTTGGGAAATGACCCAGTCAAGGACAATTTGAATAATTTCAAGAAGTTACTAACTGACACTTTTGGGGACCCTCTCCGCACGGAGAATGCTGGGTGGGCTCTGTATCGGTTGAAACAGGGAAAGGGGACTGTTTTGGATTACTTAAATAAGTTTAATTTGTATCGCCACCAGCTGGACTGGGGGGAAAATGCATTCATGCTTTTGTTTACTGCTGGGTTAAGTGATTATCTCCAGGATGAATTAGCACGCTTGGAGCCGGCTGAGAATTGGGATGCCTTAGTAGCTAAGGTGCTGCATTTGGACGCCAGGTTCGAGTCCTGTAAACACTCGAAAGCAATGTGTGCGCCACCTATGCATGTAACCAGGGCACCTGTGGTGATGGGGGAAGAGCCTATGGAGCTTGGGGTCTTTAAAAAGCTGTCTACAGAAGAAAAGAACCGCAGGAGGCAGCTGGGGTTGTGTTTGTACTGTGGGAATGCTGGGCATTTTGCCAAAAACTGTAATGTGAAACCTTCCCAGCTTTCGGGAAAAGGCCAGCCCTAGTGCGACGTGAGTCCAACGCATTAGGGCTACTAAAGCAGTCAACTGAGGGGAGGAAGCATGTTTTCGTACCCATTACATTATCTGTTGGGGGAAAGGAACTTGTTTCTACTTTGGCACTGCTGGACTCAGGGGCTACGGTCTCTTACGTGGATATTGAGTTTGCTAGGAAGCATGGCATTCCTAGAGTGCGCAAGGCATGCGACGTGTGGGTGGAAGGAGCGGATGGGAGACTGCTGGAGACTGGGGTGGTTAACCATGAGACCTCAGCAGTAATGTGGGAGGTGCAGGGAGTAACGGGAACGTTTGTGTGGGATATTACAAGCTTGCCCAGATACGATGTGA
Source organism: Anolis carolinensis (assembly GCF_035594765.1). Classification (NCBI taxonomy): domain Eukaryota; kingdom Metazoa; phylum Chordata; class Lepidosauria; order Squamata; family Anolidae; genus Anolis; species Anolis carolinensis. The sequence continues at coordinate 100,253,698 of NC_085841.1, forward strand.
TCCTGGGGATGGATTGGCTAGCTGTAGTAAATCCACAAGTAGATTGGGTGACGCGTAAGTTGACCTTAAAGAGGCAGGATTGTTGCACTCTGAACGTTTCTCAATCTGATATGGAGGGAGTGCCTGCTGAGTATGGGGAGTTCTCTGATGTATTTTGTAAAAAAGAAGCGGACAAGTTACCGCCGCACAGGCCGTATGATTGCGCCATTAAGCTAGCGGAAGGTGCGAAATTGCCAGCAGGAAGGCTGTATGCCTTGACTGTACCGGAAAGGCAAGCTTTGCGAGAGTTCCTAGATGAAAATTTAGCCAAGGGGTTTATTCGCCCATCTAGCTCTCCAACTGCGGCACCGGTATTCTTTGTAGCCAAAAAGACTGGGGAACTTAGGTTGGTCTGCGATTATCGGATCCTAAACAAATACACCATTCGGGATAGGTACCCGCTGCCTTTAATCTCGGAACTGTTATCAAGGGTGCAAGGGGCTAAGGTCTTTACCAAGCTTGACCTGCGGGGGGCGTATAACTTAATCCGAATACGGGAAGGTGATGAATGGAAGACGGCATTTAACACGTGCTTCGGATGCCACGAGTTCCGAGTCATGCCTTTCGGACTTTGCAATGCGCCTGCGGTCTTCCAGAGGTTCATGAACGATGTGTTTCGGGACCTAATTGACCAATTTTTAGTGATTTATTTGGATGATATCTTGATTTTTTCTAAGGACGAGAAAGAACATCGTCAACATGTCAAGCAGGTTCTGCATCGTCTGCGGGCTAATGGGCTCTTCGCCAAGGCTTCCAAGTGCGTCTTTCATGTGCCTGAAGTGGAGTTCCTAGGTCATGTAGTGTCAGGTAGGGAACTTAAAATGGACCCACATAAGGTTGACGCCGTCAACTCATGGCAGGAGCTTAAGACTAAGAAGGATGTGCAAAGGTTCTTAGGATTCGCTAATTACTACCGGGAGTTTATCCCTAATTTTGCAAAGCTCACGGTGCCTTTGACGCAGCTCCTGCGTAAGAAACAGCCATTTGTGTGGGGGCGGGAAGCTCACGACGCGTTTTTACAACTAAAGTCTAGCTTTCAATCAGACAACATACTAACACATCCTGATGTTGACAAACCGTTCGTGGTAGAAGCGGACGCTTCTAGCTACGCGTTGGGGGCTGTATTGTCTCAGAAAGATTCCTCAGGGACCTTGCGTCCCTGTGGATTTTACTCGCGGCAACTAACACCATTTGAGCAGAACTACACCATATGGGAGAAGGAGTTGTTGGCGATTAAGGTGGCGTTTGAGGTGTGGCGGCACTGGCTAGAAGGGGCGCGGCACCAAATCGTGGTCAGGTCTGATCACAAGAATTTGGAGCACTTGCAAACAGCAAAAAAGTTAAACCAGCGTCAAATCCGATGGGCTTTGTTTTTCTCCAGGTTTAACTTCAAAGTGCAGTTCGTGGAGGGGAAGGCAAACTTGCGGGCCGACGCCTTGTCCCGCAAGCCGGAGTTTAAGACCAATGAGCAGGTAGTATGTCAGACCATCTTGCCTACTGCCTCTCTATGTGTTGTAGTTAATGAGCTCGGGTTACATGACCAGATCCTTGAGGCTCAGAGGGACGATGTGTGGACTCAGGAGCAACTTATGCTGTTATCAGCAGGTAACCGTACAATACTGCCTCATCTACAAGATCAAGACGGAGTATTGGTACGCAGGGGGCAGGTCTATGTACCAGTGGGGGCCCTCAGGTTGGAGGTGATTAGAGCCCACCATGACGAACCCATGGCTGGGCACTTTGGCAGGTTCAAGACCGTGCAGCTTATCACCAGGAGCTACTGGTGGCCAAAGATGCGGCAAGACATTCTGCGCTTTTGTGACAGCTGCGCTGTTTGCCAGCAGAGTAAGACGCCTGTTGGGCGCCCTAGAGGTTTGTTGTCGTCTCTACCTGTTCCTGAGAGGCCATGGCAAATCATTTCCATGGATTTTATTTCGGATTTGCCTAAGTCTGGGGGTTATACTTGTATTTGGGTGGTGGTGGATTTATTTAGCAAACTGGCTCATTTTATTCCTTGTTCAACCATTCCGGCGGCCCCTACGTTGGCCTTACTGTTTACTAAGCACATCTATCGTTTGCACGGAGCTCCCGAGGTGATTATTTCGGATAGGGCTCCGCAATTTGTGTCACGCTTTTGGAAACACTTCCATGAGTGCTTAGGTACTAAGTTAAACGTTTCTTCTGCGTTTCATCCGCAAACGGATGGTCAGTCGGAACGGGTTAATGGGCTCTTAGAGCAATATTTACGTTGTTTTTGTTTAGATCAACCCACTGCTTGGGTGAAGTGGCTACCGGTGGCGGAGTTCGCTTACAACAATGCGGTGCACACGTCTAGTCAGCATACGCCATTTGAACTAACGTATGGTTTTCACCCACGGGGAGGTGTGGCGCCGTCGACCAATGTGGTCTCTTCTGACCCTGTGTACCGCTCTTCGGAAATGGCTGCGTTGCATGATGTTGCCCGTCGCTTACTGTTGGAAGCTAAGGCAACGCAAAAGACTCAGGCCGATCACCGCAGGCAGGGGAGGAGTTGGAAGAAGGGGATTTGGTGTGGTTGTCTTCCAAACATATTAAACAGGCTGGGGGAAAGTTTGCGCCTCGGTATTTGGGTCCCTTTCCTATCGTTAAAAAGATTTCTTCCGTTGCGTTTCGTTTGCGTTTACCGTCTAGTTTAAAGGTCCATCCAGTTTTCCATCGTTCACTGTTAAAATTAGATACCTCCAGTCGTCGTGGTGCTATAGCGGAGGGTATCACTGCCACCTCTCCGCCTTCGGGGGAGGAGGCCTTTGTGAGAGGGGATAGTGTTATGATTGAGCCTCATGGCTCTGTTACTGGCAGACGTGGGCGTAAGACTCCTCGAGAGTCAGATACTCTCGAGGAGCGAGAAAGAAAGAGACTGCGAGATATCTTTGCAGCACCATCTGACGAAGAGTCTTTTGAGGGGTTTACGGAGAGAATGGAGGAGGGGCTGGTTAGCTCGGAGGAGGATGAGATGGATTGGACTCGGGTGAGGGAGGAATTGGGTGCCACTGGCAATGATGGGATGGAAGATGAATGGGGACCTTCAGGATTAGACCCATGGACAAGCTGGAGGGATGGGACGGGATCCACAGCTGGGGATGCTGTGGGGCGTAGTCAGAGGTGTTCCAGCTCTGATGAGGAAAGTGATGAGGAAACGCCCGGGTTAAGGAGGGCAGCTGATAGTGATGAGGATTTGTAACTGGCATAAAATGAGGCTTGGGAGCAATTGCAAATTGCGTTGGGCAAGGTAATCTGGACGAACGCTTGGGATCTGTGTGGGACGCTTTCCTGAAGACTGGTGTGTTTTCGTGTGCTGATACGTAAGTTGTTTTGGAATTTGGGGTCAGACGGCGGGAGGAATTGTGTGGGCTTTTGTTTGTGCAAACTTGTGCTTAATCTCATTAGCTTTGACCTTCCGTCGTCTTCTTGGCGGACGCCATCTCCTGCTTTGGATTTCGGACTGAACTGACCACGGCTTGACTTCCCCCTACTCGGACTTGGTGAAACTACAAACGTTCTGCTTCTGGCTTGAACTACGGAAAGGAACTGGGTCTACTCTACTGCTTCAATCCTCGGCTGATCTGTGTGTATTGGAAATCTTGCCTGCTGTGTGGAGGAGTGACTCAAGTTACTCAAAGCACAGTGCTGGCAGCAGAGAGGAATCTGCTGCCAATTAATTGCATTCTTTTGAACACTTTGTTCCCCGGCTTCTGTTTTGTTTATCCCCAGGCTGAAGCAAGCTGTTTTGTTTTTACCCGGATTAAACTCCGGTTTAATCCGGTTTATCTTTTGAACGTTTTTCCTTGCCCCTTTTTGCTTTTAAAGGCTAATACTGCCTGGCCCTTGTATTTTACGGGCATTTTGAGTTATGTTATCCAATAAACTCTGTTATCTTTGCTCTTGTGGCGTTCTGTCCTTGACAGATTGCCCAACGCCAAAAAAAAAGGTTTATTGCAGTAATAAATCCCGTCAGGAAGACGATGGATGGGTTAAGGGCTAAGTTCGATCAATTACAAACGGCCTTTACTGTCAGTCAAACAGCTAATGCTGTTAAAGGACATGTTTTGACTCCTGAACGCTTTGACGGAACCAGGTGCAAGTTGCCAACTTTTTTGGCACAAGTTGAGCTTTATTTTTCTCAGCTCAGTGCTCATGCTTACCCTACAGACACTAGCAAGGTGGCATTTATTTTGAGTTTGTTGACTGGTCCCGCAGGACAATGGGCCACTAATTTAATTTTGGGAAATGACCCAGTCAAGGACAATTTGAATAATTTCAAGAAGTTACTAACTGACACTTTTGGGGACCCTCTCCGCACGGAGAATGCTGGGTGGGCTCTGTATCGGTTGAAACAGGGAAAGGGGACTGTTTTGGATTACTTAAATAAGTTTAATTTGTATCGCCACCAGCTGGACTGGGGGGAAAATGCATTCATGCTTTTGTTTACTGCTGGGTTAAGTGATTATCTCCAGGATGAATTAGCACGCTTGGAGCCGGCTGAGAATTGGGATGCCTTAGTAGCTAAGGTGCTGCATTTGGACGCCAGGTTCGAGTCCTGTAAACACTCGAAAGCAATGTGTGCGCCACCTATGCATGTAACCAGGGCACCTGTGGTGATGGGGGAAGAGCCTATGGAGCTTGGGGTCTTTAAAAAGCTGTCTACAGAAGAAAAGAACCGCAGGAGGCAGCTGGGGTTGTGTTTGTACTGTGGGAATGCTGGGCATTTTGCCAAAAACTGTAATGTGAAACCTTCCCAGCTTTCGGGAAAAGGCCAGCCCTAGTGCGACGTGAGTCCAACGCATTAGGGCTACTAAAGCAGTCAACTGAGGGGAGGAAGCATGTTTTCGTACCCATTACATTATCTGTTGGGGGAAAGGAACTTGTTTCTACTTTGGCACTGCTGGACTCAGGGGCTACGGTCTCTTACGTGGATATTGAGTTTGCTAGGAAGCATGGCATTCCTAGAGTGCGCAAGGCATGCGACGTGTGGGTGGAAGGAGCGGATGGGAGACTGCTGGAGACTGGGGTGGTTAACCATGAGACCTCAGCAGTAATGTGGGAGGTGCAGGGAGTAACGGGAACGTTTGTGTGGGATATTACAAGCTTGCCCAGATACGATGTGATCCTGGGGATGGATTGGCTAGCTGTAGTAAATCCACAAGTAGATTGGGTGACGCGTAAGTTGACCTTAAAGAGGCAGGATTGTTGCACTCTGAACGTTTCTCAATCTGATATGGAGGGAGTGCCTGCTGAGTATGGGGAGTTCTCTGATGTATTTTGTAAAAAAGAAGCGGACAAGTTACCGCCGCACAGGCCGTATGATTGCGCCATTAAGCTAGCGGAAGGTGCGAAATTGCCAGCAGGAAGGCTGTATGCCTTGACTGTACCGGAAAGGCAAGCTTTGCGAGAGTTCCTAGATGAAAATTTAGCCAAGGGGTTTATTCGCCCATCTAGCTCTCCAACTGCGGCACCGGTATTCTTTGTAGCCAAAAAGACTGGGGAACTTAGGTTGGTCTGCGATTATCGGATCCTAAACAAATACACCATTCGGGATAGGTACCCGCTGCCTTTAATCTCGGAACTGTTATCAAGGGTGCAAGGGGCTAAGGTCTTTACCAAGCTTGACCTGCGGGGGGCGTATAACTTAATCCGAATACGGGAAGGTGATGAATGGAAGACGGCATTTAACACGTGCTTCGGATGCCACGAGTTCCGAGTCATGCCTTTCGGACTTTGCAATGCGCCTGCGGTCTTCCAGAGGTTCATGAACGATGTGTTTCGGGACCTAATTGACCAATTTTTAGTGATTTATTTGGATGATATCTTGATTTTTTCTAAGGACGAGAAAGAACATCGTCAACATGTCAAGCAGGTTCTGCATCGTCTGCGGGCTAATGGGCTCTTCGCCAAGGCTTCCAAGTGCGTCTTTCATGTGCCTGAAGTGGAGTTCCTAGGTCATGTAGTGTCAGGTAGGGAACTTAAAATGGACCCACATAAGGTTGACGCCGTCAACTCATGGCAGGAGCTTAAGACTAAGAAGGATGTGCAAAGGTTCTTAGGATTCGCTAATTACTACCGGGAGTTTATCCCTAATTTTGCAAAGCTCACGGTGCCTTTGACGCAGCTCCTGCGTAAGAAACAGCCATTTGTGTGGGGGCGGGAAGCTCACGACGCGTTTTTACAACTAAAGTCTAGCTTTCAATCAGACAACATACTAACACATCCTGATGTTGACAAACCGTTCGTGGTAGAAGCGGACGCTTCTAGCTACGCGTTGGGGGCTGTATTGTCTCAGAAAGATTCCTCAGGGACCTTGCGTCCCTGTGGATTTTACTCGCGGCAACTAACACCATTTGAGCAGAACTACACCATATGGGAGAAGGAGTTGTTGGCGATTAAGGTGGCGTTTGAGGTGTGGCGGCACTGGCTAGAAGGGGCGCGGCACCAAATCGTGGTCAGGTCTGATCACAAGAATTTGGAGCACTTGCAAACAGCAAAAAAGTTAAACCAGCGTCAAATCCGATGGGCTTTGTTTTTCTCCAGGTTTAACTTCAAAGTGCAGTTCGTGGAGGGGAAGGCAAACTTGCGGGCCGACGCCTTGTCCCGCAAGCCGGAGTTTAAGACCAATGAGCAGGTAGTATGTCAGACCATCTTGCCTACTGCCTCTCTATGTGTTGTAGTTAATGAGCTCGGGTTACATGACCAGATCCTTGAGGCTCAGAGGGACGATGTGTGGACTCAGGAGCAACTTATGCTGTTATCAGCAGGTAACCGTACAATACTGCCTCATCTACAAGATCAAGACGGAGTATTGGTACGCAGGGGGCAGGTCTATGTACCAGTGGGGGCCCTCAGGTTGGAGGTGATTAGAGCCCACCATGACGAACCCATGGCTGGGCACTTTGGCAGGTTCAAGACCGTGCAGCTTATCACCAGGAGCTACTGGTGGCCAAAGATGCGGCAAGACATTCTGCGCTTTTGTGACAGCTGCGCTGTTTGCCAGCAGAGTAAGACGCCTGTTGGGCGCCCTAGAGGTTTGTTGTCGTCTCTACCTGTTCCTGAGAGGCCATGGCAAATCATTTCCATGGATTTTATTTCGGATTTGCCTAAGTCTGGGGGTTATACTTGTATTTGGGTGGTGGTGGATTTATTTAGCAAACTGGCTCATTTTATTCCTTGTTCAACCATTCCGGCGGCCCCTACGTTGGCCTTACTGTTTACTAAGCACATCTATCGTTTGCACGGAGCTCCCGAGGTGATTATTTCGGATAGGGCTCCGCAATTTGTGTCACGCTTTTGGAAACACTTCCATGAGTGCTTAGGTACTAAGTTAAACGTTTCTTCTGCGTTTCATCCGCAAACGGATGGTCAGTCGGAACGGGTTAATGGGCTCTTAGAGCAATATTTACGTTGTTTTTGTTTAGATCAACCCACTGCTTGGGTGAAGTGGCTACCGGTGGCGGAGTTCGCTTACAACAATGCGGTGCACACGTCTAGTCAGCATACGCCATTTGAACTAACGTATGGTTTTCACCCACGGGGAGGTGTGGCGCCGTCGACCAATGTGGTCTCTTCTGACCCTGTGTACCGCTCTTCGGAAATGGCTGCGTTGCATGATGTTGCCCGTCGCTTACTGTTGGAAGCTAAGGCAACGCAAAAGACTCAGGCCGATCACCGCAGGCAGGCAGGGGAGGAGTTGGAAGAAGGGGATTTGGTGTGGTTGTCTTCCAAACATATTAAACAGGCTGGGGGAAAGTTTGCGCCTCGGTATTTGGGTCCCTTTCCTATCGTTAAAAAGATTTCTTCCGTTGCGTTTCGTTTGCGTTTACCGTCTAGTTTAAAGGTCCATCCAGTTTTCCATCGTTCACTGTTAAAATTAGATACCTCCAGTCGTCGTGGTGCTATAGCGGAGGGTATCACTGCCACCTCTCCGCCTTCGGGGGAGGAGGCCTTTGTGAGAGGGGATAGTGTTATGATTGAGCCTCATGGCTCTGTTACTGGCAGACGTGGGCGTAAGACTCCTCGAGAGTCAGATACTCTCGAGGAGCGAGAAAGAAAGAGACTGCGAGATATCTTTGCAGCACCATCTGACGAAGAGTCTTTTGAGGGGTTTACGGAGAGAATGGAGGAGGGGCTGGTTAGCTCGGAGGAGGATGAGATGGATTGGACTCGGGTGAGGGAGGAATTGGGTGCCACTGGCAATGATGGGATGGAAGATGAATGGGGACCTTCAGGATTAGACCCATGGACAAGCTGGAGGGATGGGACGGGATCCACAGCTGGGGATGCTGTGGGGCGTAGTCAGAGGTGTTCCAGCTCTGATGAGGAAAGTGATGAGGAAACGCCCGGGTTAAGGAGGGCAGCTGATAGTGATGAGGATTTGTAACTGGCATAAAATGAGGCTTGGGAGCAATTGCAAATTGCGTTGGGCAAGGTAATCTGGACGAACGCTTGGGATCTGTGTGGGACGCTTTCCTGAAGACTGGTGTGTTTTCGTGTGCTGATACGTAAGTTGTTTTGGAATTTGGGGTCAGACGGCGGGAGGAATTGTGTGGGCTTTTGTTTGTGCAAACTTGTGCTTAATCTCATTAGCTTTGACCTTCCGTCGTCTTCTTGGCGGACGCCATCTCCTGCTTTGGATTTCGGACTGAACTGACCACGGCTTGACTTCCCCCTACTCGGACTTGGTGAAACTACAAACGTTCTGCTTCTGGCTTGAACTACGGAAAGGAACTGGGTCTACTCTACTGCTTCAATCCTCGGCTGATCTGTGTGTATTGGAAATCTTGCCTGCTGTGTGGAGGAGTGACTCAAGTTACTCAAAGCACAGTGCTGGCAGCAGAGAGGAATCTGCTGCCAATTAATTGCATTCTTTTGAACACTTTGTTCCCCGGCTTCTGTTTTGTTTATCCCCAGGCTGAAGCAAGCTGTTTTGTTTTTACCCGGATTAAACTCCGGTTTAATCCGGTTTATCTTTTGAACGTTTTTCCTTGCCTCTTTTTGCTTTTAAAGGCTAATACTGCCTGGCCCTTGTATTTTACGGGCATTTTGAGTTCTGTTATCCAATAAACTCTGTTATCTTTGCTCTTGTGGCGTTCTGTCCTTGACAATTGTCATCCTTTTTTCATTAAATTCACATGTCCAACATACATTTTAAAATCTACTAACATTGTTTATAACACTTTATGCATTTTGAATTCAACACATACATCTCATTCACACAAGGTCAACAGGAATTCTGATTAGTGGTTAGTTGTTTAGATAAAGTCACACACTCTCTCTCTCAGCTCATGAAACATTCTCACCCAGTTGTCCCAAAACAAGTCCAAAGCACGGATTTACGTTCCAGGTGAAAGACAGAACCCCAATATATATATATATATATATATATATATATATATATATATATATACACACACATTTACATCATCATTTTCTTTCTTTTTTTTCATATTAAATTCACATTACATTTCTAAAACTTCACTAGTTCACAGCGGCTTTCATTGACCTTGGCTGTCCACTGGAATTCCATTATCTTTCTCTGGGCATTTCGCCTGAGTTTAACAAGAATGACAGGGAAGAAACATTCTAACAAACTTATCGTTTTTACCTTGGACTGTCTGCCAAGATTTTCCCACTATCTTTTTGGCATGAGGCCCAGGTGCAAAAGAAAACTTTTTAAGAAAACAGCCTTTGTTCCTCAGAAATAACAAGGAAAACTCCTTTGAAAGACAGTTTCTGAGCCTCAACACAACTTTAACAGCCTCCCTGCAGCTTGTCAGCAAAAGCAAACTAACACAGACAGACCCTCTTCGAATCAGATTTTTTCAACCGTAATAAAACATTTCTAGATATTTGTGCTCAACATTTTTTTTGTATAAATCTATAGACTCATTTTTCATTTTCACTTCAATATTACCACGAAACATGCAGAACTTGAAACTCATTATTCCCCACACATGACAAAGAAATCAAACAGTTTTTTGTTGTTGTTGTTGTTTTTTTTCAAAAGGGTATGCCACCTTCCCTCTTTTCATTTTTTTTTCTTTTCCTTTCCCCGGGAGTTGCGACTCCTCATGAGCCCTGCACGACTTGGTCTTGGGGCAGCCTCACAAGTCTTGTTCTCTGGGGAATTCCTTCTACGGCTCTACTTGCAACTGAGCCGAAATTGTCTACCATACACTGTAATGGGGTGGTGGATTTGAACCCACTGCCTCCCATCCTGCCTAATAGAGGGGACTGCCTTGGCCTGGGCCCCTGGACACTCAACGGTGTGCGTCAGGAATCACAAGACAGAACCCCTTTATACCTCCCTGGGAACCTTTGTGTGTCCCTCCCGGCGCCGGTAACTGTGTTCCCTTAGTGTCTCATTTAACCACTATACTTGCCAGATTGCTGTAGACGTCGGACCAACCTTCGCCCCTGGACTTTTCCCTGGATCCTTTTCCTCCTGGCTGGTTTCTTTGGAACCTCGCTGTCGTTGCGGCTCCCACCGTCGGCCGGCGTTGGCATCAGAGGCAAGTACCGCAGCCGGTCTTACAATATTCAGGGGCCCCTTCTCGTCTCACGGTAGTTGCCTCTGGCCCCCACCGCCGAGTTGGGACCGTCCCGCCAACGGGATCCGTCTCCGATCTCCTGGCCCGTCTTATTGTGGAATCACGTCGGGGTCACCAGAAAATGTAGCGGGAGCCAGACTTCCCCTCTTCTTGGCTTGTCGTGTGTCTGTGCGGACGCAGTGGAAGTAGGAGACAGACAACTGGAGTTTTTTCCAAAGAAAGCAGTTTACTAAAATTCATGCAGCTGCAGAGGTTCATCCCACGCACAACTAGATGCTGAAAAGGGAGAACCCCGCAGACAGGGTCGAGTGTCTATTTATAAAATTCAGTGGGTTCAGTTTACGACCACCCACATATCAAACCATTGGTGCATATTTGTGGTGCAGTATTACATTTCATTACTTTCGTTTCTCTCAAAACACATGATTTCGGGGAAATCATGTGATAACCCATCGGCTGTGTTCCTGGCCTGCTCGTACCTCCTTATATGGCCATTTCCTCCTACCCCTTCATTCCTGCCTTAGTAAGAGCTTCCATTTATCATCATCAATCCGCTACACAAATCACTATCACTCCCTAATGCTAGGATAGGAATCCTCCAACTCTACAGACGATTTTGGACTGCAGTTTTCATTACTTGGAGACTTCCTGTGCTCCTGTATTGAATCACATAACTCAATGCCATCTCCAGAGTGTTGCTAGAAACCTAGCTGTGTGTTTCTGTCTGGACTGCTTCTGTTTCAGCTCTGCCTATCTGAGATTGTTTTTTTCTGCTGCTTTGGGGAAATCAGTTTCCTGTTCAAATTCTAAAAACTAAAAAAAAGTGTGTGTGTGGGGGGGAGTCCTGATAATGTAGTGCTGTGGAGGCTAAAATATATGCATGTGAGTGTTTGCTACATCTCCGGTGTTTAGGCAGCTCGCTCTCTCTAGCCCACTTGCCTTTCTGTTTCAGTGATGTGCCTGTGACTTGCATTTGTAATGATCCAGCAGAATATAAAAACCGTCCACCATGACAGTAATTTATAACACAGGAGGATGTTTCATTCTCCATAAATCCCTTTGCACCCTCAGGCATTGGAGATGTAGAATGGGATCACAAAATGATGAAGATGCATCTGTCTGTAACCCTTCTGCAATGAATATTATCCATTTAGGAAAGTTTCTTCTCTTGGTTGCAATGCATTTTGTACTCTGCTCAGTATCTCTGTGGCACTATGCCGTAAGTGTACATTCTTTTGGTGTAAACAACTTAAGCTGGACTGTGGCCAAATTGCACATTATACTGTGAGTTACATGGATTACCTATCATCGCCCCAGGGCTTTCATGAAAACTAAATGTAGTCTTGGAAGGTGAATCTTGAAATGTAAGATGCACACAGAAGGGATTTCTTAACTCTTTCTTCTCCATCTGAAAACAGTCAATCTGGGTGAATCAATAGTGCACAGTTGCAGCAGTATAACTGTACATGTGAACTAAGCAGTTACATCAATCTAAACTTTTACCTCTATATTACAGATTGTTGGAATTTGCAGTTTAGTGAAAGTATCTAACATTGTTGAGTGCACTCTTCCTACTATAGTACTAGAGCTGCCAGAATGAAAATTCAGGGTACTTCACAGATCTAATTACACATTCCAGGGGGTCCATAGGATCATAGAATCATAGAATAGTAGAGTTGGAAGAGACCTCATGGGCTATCCAGTCCAACTCCCTGCCAAGAAGCAGGAAATCGCATTCAAAGTACCCCCAACAGATGGCCATCCAGCCTCTGCTTGAAAGGCACCAAAGAAGGAGCCTCCACCACACAGGGCAGGGAGTTCTACTGCCAAACAGCCCTCACTGTGAGGAAGTTCTTCCTAATGTTCAGGTGGAATCTCCTTTCCTGTAGTTTGAAGCCATTGTTTCGCGTCCTAGTTTCCAGGGCAGCAGAAAATAAGCTTGCTCCCTCCTCCCTATGACTTCCCCTCACATATTTATACATGGCTATCATGTCTCCTCTTGGCCTTCTCTTCTGCAGGCTAAACATGCCCAGTTCTTTAAGCCGCTCCTCATAGGGCTTGTTCTCCAGACCCTTAATCATTTTAGTTGCCCTCCTCTGGACACATTTCAGCTTGTCAACATCTCCCTTCAACTGTGGTGCTCAGAATTGGACACAGTATTCCAGGTGTGGTCTGACCAAGGCAGAATAGAGGGGTAGTATGACTTCCCTGGATCTAGACACTAAACTTCTATTGATGCAGGCCAAAATCCCATTGGCTTTTTTCACCGCCGCATCACATTGTAGGCTCATGTTTAACTTGTTGTCCACGAGGAATCCAAGATCTTTTTCACAGGTACTGCTGTTGAGCCAGGCATCCCCCATTCTGTATCTTTGCATTCCATTTTTTCTGCCGAAGTGAAGTATCTTGCATTTGTCCCTGTTGAACTTCATTTTGTTAGTTTCGGCCCATCACTCTAGTCTGTTAAGATTGTTTTGAATTCTGCTTCTGTCTTCTGGAGTGTTAGCTATCCCTCCCAGTTTGGTGTCATCTGCAAACTTGATGATCGTGCCTTCTAACCCTTCATCTAAGTCGTTAATAAAGATGTTGAACAGAACCGGGCCCAGGACGGAACCCTGCGGTACTCCACTCGTGACTTCATTCCAAGATGAAGACGACGCATTGGTGAACACCCTTTGGGTTTGTTCACTTAGCCAATTACAGATCTGCCTAACCGTAGTTTTGTCTAGCCTACATTTTACTAGTTTGTTTGGCAGAAGGTCGTGGGGGACTTTGTCGAAGGCCTTACAGAATTCCAGGTACGCGACATTCACGGTGTTCCCTGTATCGACCCAACTCGTACCTCTATCGAAAAAAGAGATCAAATTAGTCTGGCATGACTTGTTTTTGGTAAATCCGTGTTGACTATTAGCAATGACCGCATTTGTTTCTAAGTGTTCACAGACCACTTCCTTAATGATCTTTTCCAGAATCTTGCCTGGTATCGATGTGAGGCTGACCGGACAGTAATTGTTTGGGTCGTTCTTTTTTCCCTTTTTGAAGATAGGGACCACATTCGCCCTCCTCCAATCTGCTGGGATTTCTCCTGTTCTCCAAGAACTCTCAAATGATTGCCAGTGGTTCTGAAATAACTTCATCTAGTTCCTTCAATACCTGGGGACTTGAATTCGTTTAGAGCGGCCAGGTGTTCCTCAACAATTTGTTTCCCTATTTGGGGTTGGATTTCCCCTAATCCTTTGTCCATTCCTTGTTGCTGAAGTTGAAGATGGCTTTCTTTTTGTGAGAAGACTGAGGCAAAGAAGGCATTAAGTCGTTCTGCCTTTTCTCTGTCCCTTGTCACCATCACCCCATCTTCTCCTCGCAGAGGCCCTATTGCCTCCTTGTTCTTCCTTTTTCTACCAATGTAAGCAAAAAAGCCTTTTTTGTTGATTTTAATGTCCCTGGCAAGCCTGAGCTTATTTTGCGCTTTAGCCTTGCAAAGCTTTTCCCTACAAGAGTTGGCTATACATTTGAATTCTTCTTTGGTGATTCTCCCTTTTTCCACTTCTTGTGCATGTCTCTTTTGAGTCTTAGCCGGGTTAGAAGTTCTTTGGACATCCATTCTGGCTTCTTCACACTTGTCTTATTTTTTTTCTTTGTTGGCACTGTTTGCATTTGTGCCTTGAGTATTTTACTTTTAAAAAACTCCCATCCATCCATAACTCCCTTGTCTTTTAATATTGGCGTCCATGGAATGCTGCTCAGTATTTCCTTCATTTTTTTGGAAGTCAGCTCTCTTAAAGTCCAGAATGCCTGTTTGACTTGTCTTATTTTCAGCCTTTCTTTGTATGGCAAACATCAGGAGCACATGGTCATTTGCCCCTAAGGATCCAACCACTTCGACTGTATTGATCAGGTCTTCCACATTTGTTAAGATTAGATCAAGAGTAGCTGATCTCCTTGTTGCCTCTTCTGCCTTCTGGACCATAAAATTGTCTGCAAGGCAAGTGAGGAATTTGTTCGACTTTGTACTCTTGGCTGAGTTTGTTTTCCAGCAGATATCGGGATAGTTGATATTGCCCTTTCAACTAGAACAACTATATGACAGAGAGGGAATGGTAAGAGAAAATAAAATTAAACAATGGCTTGGAGAAGAAAATTGGTTACAGATAAGAGCAATCTGTGCATATTGCAAAATAAAAGAAAATATTAATATGGTTAAGAGAGAAGATAAGCCCTTTGAAAAGATAATAAGAGAAAAGGGGGAAGGAAAGAAGGCACAGGCCAGCAAAACATATACAATGCTCATAGAGGCTGATGGATGTATAATACGGGATCTGAAAAGTATGTGGGAAACGGAGCTGCAAATCAAACAAAAGTTGAGAAATGTGGTAGAGACAATAGGGATGAAAAGGAATACCAGAGTACGAGAAATGAGGAGGAAAATATTGCACAAATGGTATCGTACATCCTGCCAACTAGCATACTACTATAAAAAGGGGAGTAGTAAGTGCTGGCATGGATGTCATCAGAAAGGGCGGTTTATGCACATGATGTGGGAATGTGAATATGTACAATATTTTTGGCAGACTATACAAAATGAGTCAAATCAAATACTAGGAAATGAGTGGGTCATAGCAAAGGAAATAGCGGTATTAGGGAAAAGAGAGGAAATGGGAAATAAAGGGGAAATAAAAGAAGCAATAATTGAATGTGCACAAGCAGTAATAGTATTAGGGTGGAAAGATAAATCAAAATGGACAGTAAATAAATGGTACCAATATATGGTGGAGCAAATGGAATTTGAAATTATGAATGTGAAACTAAATGTTGTAAAAACTAATGAAAATAGAACAAGAGAAATGGAAGAAAGATGGATAATGGTAAAGAACTATATCATGAATCAATCTGGAGATCAAGCCATAAGAAATAAGATACAAATGTTATATAGTATATAGGTTGGAAATGGATAAAGATAAAGATATAAAAATTGTCTCATAAAGAAATGAATATGTAAAAAGAAAACAATCCTCGTGTTGGTGGTGGGAATTGTAAATGTTTTGTATGTCTACGGTATGTATTTTTTGTGTTTTAAAAAATAAAAATTTATTTTTTAAAAAAAGGGATAGTTGAAATTGCCCATGACTACTATATCTCTTCTTTGTGCCTGTTTGGTCAGCTGTTGACAGAAGGCTTCATCAAGTTCTTCATCCTGATTCGGAGATCTGTAGTATACACCCACGACAAGATCTTTTTGAGTCCCAGTTTCCTTGATTCTTATCCAGATGCTTTCAAGCTGGTTTCCCGGATTACAGTCTTGCATTTCTTCTGCAACGTAACTGCTTTTGACATATAAAGCTACTCCCCCTCCTCTCCCCTTTGTTCTATTTTTGTGAAAGAGGTTATAGCCCTCAATGGCTACATTCCAGTGATGGGAGTCATCCCACCAGGTTTCAGTGATGCCTATGACATCGTATGTGTGGTGCTGTGCTAAGAGTCGGAGTTCGTCTTGCTTATTTCCCATGCTCTGTGCATTAGTGTAAAGACATGTAAGCCCCTGTAACCTTTCCCCGAGCTGTTTATTTGGGATTATTGTGCTCTTTGTAATTGGTCCTTGCTGTGTTTGTGCAGCCCTCCATTTAGCCTTTTGGCGGTTCCCTGTGGTTGTGGGTAATATAGTGTTTTCCAGGCTGTTGTTCCCCTCCCCCAGTTGATCTAGTTTAAAGTGCGCCTGATGAGGTTTGTGAGTCTGTGTGCAAAAAGTTGTTTTCCTACTTGTGTGAGATGCACCCCATCACTTGCCAGTAGGCCATCCTCCTGAAGAGTAGGCCATGGTCGAGGAGCTAGATGTATTTTAAACTGTTTTAACAAATGTGATTTTTAAATAAAATTGCTTATTTAATTGTTTTTTAAAAATTTGGTTCAACAAGATTTTTTGTAGGACTTTGTTTTAAAGTTTTGTAAAATGCTTTAAATCCCTTTTGGAAGAAGTTTTTTGTGTCAGGAGCGACTTGAGAAACTGCAAGTCGCTTCTGGTGTGAGAGAACTGATTGTCCGCAAGGACGTTGCTCAGGGGACACCCGGATGTTTTACCATCCTATGGGAGGCTTCTCTCATGTCCCCGCATGGGAAGCTGGAGCTGACAGACAGGAACTCACCCTGCTCCCTGGATTCAAACTTCCAACCCTGCTGGCACAAAGGTTTAACCCATTCCACCACCAGAGGCTTTTTGGAGGAAGACGGGAGGAAGATGGGATATAAATTAATACATTAATTGAGTAAACGTTAAAATTATCAAAATGCTACCACTATGTAGTGTGGATATATTTTCTTGATTGGGGCTTTATTCTTTCCCCTAAAGTGAAAAAAATCAGATTACTCAAGAAATCTGTCTCTACTATGTATGTCTTCTATTTCAGGGTGCAACTTCTTCAGCTCCATTTTCTTTATTTTCTTAAGCTATTGGGGAATAGGGTGCAGTGTAACCTGCAGCAAGCCTCGAACAAGCTGCATGCCATGTTAAACACATAGTGTGAAGTTATATATTTCCCTTCTAGCATCAATTTAGATTGGGAATATTAAGTGTGAGTGAGGAAGATTACCCCCCAATCTGGTTTGCAATCTAATTATGCTTCAATGATATTAACCCTGTTTTTAAAACCTACGGGCACCCCCATCCCCATTTTAGATAAAACTAAATTAAGGAGGTGGGTCCTTGTTTGTGCATGGGCCATCTGCGTTTACTTTTGAATAAAGGCATCTTTATACTGTTTAACATTTTATGTAAGTTGACCCTTTCTCATACCTTGTATTCCTACGCATTTCTATTCAAAGTCTGAAGTCAAATGTCATACAACGTGAAAACAGAAAAGGAATGGGAGCCAGTTAAGAAATAAGGCCCCTTCCACACAGCTGAGTAAAATCCCACATTTTCTGCTTTGTACTGGAATATATGGCAGTATGGACTCAGATAACCCAGTTCAAAGCAGATATTGTGGGATTTTCTGCCTCGAAATTCTGGGTTGTATGGCTGTATGGAAGGGCCCTAAGAGGTTGGGAAGCTAGCAGTTAGGAGCAGTCAAGGTTCACTGTATTGTTCCAGCCATGGGAGATTCCAGAGTGAAGGTTTGGTACCTGGATTTTCCTGAAATGGCATCATTGCTAGAAAGGCCCTTGCTCCATTGACCAGCGTTGTTCTCAGATGGACATTGGTTGATAGAGAAAGAGAAGAGAAGAATCTAGTATTTGGATAGGTGTTACTCTGCGCATACAGAGAGTATCCAGAAATTGTCTTTACTATTTCAACTTTTTCAATTTGAAAAAAGTGGTCTTTATGTAATAGAAGGTTATTTTAAGGCTAATTGGTTCTTATTTACTCATGAAAGGAACTTTGGCCAACAGTTTGCTAATGTGCCAGCTTGGCTTGGAAAGCTTGCTTCAATTTTTCATAAGCTAAAATTTTCTTCTCAGCCTATTTTTAATATCTGACATGATCACTGACTAGCATAGGATTGCAGCAGAGTTTTATAATTCCTCGGTGCCATCTTGGAAGTAATCTTATTATTTATTTATTTATTTATTTCCAACATTTATATCCCGCCCTTCTCACCCGAAGGGACTCAGGGTGGCGTACAAAATTGGCAACAATTCGATGCCTACACATAATTAAAACAGCAATGAAAATCCAATTAAAACAATTAAAACAATATAAAAATATAAAACATATGATTAAAATCCATTCATCCAAAGTCCTTGTGCTGAAGCCGTAAATCAGTCTGGGTCGTCTTTATAATTTAATCTTCAAAAGCCTGGGCACATAGCCATGTTTTCAGGGCTTTTCTAAAACTCAATGCATTTTGTTATGTTCAAGCAGTTAATGCAAAGCTTAAGGCATGTTATGCTTTTTGGTTTAGACTTTAGAGAAAAGTGGAAATGTTCTTTTTTTATGTCTTCTTATCTGATTTATGTAAATCAAAGGTAACAGCCAGGAAATGAATATTCCATTCTTAAGAATGTCCATACCTGCTTTTCCAGTATTGATTTCCCTCTGTTTATTATGATTTGCTTTTTACTCCTGTTCACTACTGCCATTCTCTGTTGTGGGAAATTATGTTAGACCTGTTGTGATACATACGAGAAAAGGAGTTGGAAATCATTTAGGACCAGCAGTAGGATGCCTGGGCAGTGGGCTTTCCTTAGCCCACTTTCAGGGAAGGCTTTTTTACAGTCAGGCTGTCACGTGGCCTTACTCTTCCTCACTGAATTCTTTGGGGCTTTGGAAGATATCATCTTTCTACTCAGAAACCTCAATTATTTTTTCTGCACCTGAATTTCTTCTAACAATAAAACGTTGCTTAAAATTGGAATAACAGCACAGTGACATCTGCCTACTAGTAGGAACCGTTTGTCTCCTTCAATCTGAAATGCATTACATCTCTGAGTGACAAAAGAAAAAGTATACTCACCCATGTAATCTGTAATGCAATTCTGTTTTAGGGGTGGGTAAATTCTGATGATTCGGGGAACCATTACCATCTTTTCTCTAGACTTGGTGGGGTAAAGCATTTCTGATTCCCCCAACCCCCCACTATATGATATTTGGAGGGGGGCAATGACAGATTACTATTTATCATTTTATGCAAATATGTGCAAGGGTTTTATGCAATTCAGAACAAGACATGCTATTCCCTTCCCCAAATCAAGAGCTGGATTGCAGTATATGTGGGACCTGCATACAGCCTATGGACTGTGCTTTGCCCCATATGTGCCTTCTCAGAAGTGAGACACGGTGAGTTCAGTAAAACCTCCATAGAGGTTTAGTAGCCTCTGTGTCTCAAAATATTCTAAGCCTTGGATTGCTAACACTGAATTACCTTAAAACTACCTATTTCATCATATAATAGTCACACTTTCCCCCCTTCTTTTGGAAAGAGAGTGAAATGAAGTGGGTCTTTGGGCAGCGAGTGGATGGAATCAAGGTTTTGACTATTTTGTGAGAAAGGCAAAAATACCATTTTAGGATCCCCCAAAAAGGAGGGTGGGCAACCATTCATGGCAACTACTATGTGATGAAATATGGTTTTTTGCACTGATGAACCAATGACCTCCCTTCTCTGCTGTTTTGTAATATGAAGGTGATCCTGGGTTCTGACAGCTATTCCTGCTGTGAATGTAAGCACTGGATTTACCTTATATCAGGTTGAAATTGTTGGAAATAGCAACCTCCCAAGCCTCTCACTATTTACGTGTTAATGTATATACACAGTAGAGTCTTGTTTATCCAAAATAAATGGGCCGGCAGAACGTTGAATAAGCAAAAATGTTGGATAATGAGGAGCGATTAAGGAAAAGCCTACTAAACATCAGATTATGTTGTGATTTTACAAATTAAGCACCAAAACATCATGTTTTACAACAAATCGAAAAAAAGCAGTTCAATACACAATAACATTATGTAGTAATTACTGTATTTACAAATTTAACACCAAAACATCATAATGTATTGAAGACATTGACTACACTAACACTGACTATTAAAAGACAGATTGCATTGGATAATACAGAACATTGGATAAGCGAGACTCTACTGTAGAGTCTCACTTATCCAACATAAACGGGCCGCCAGAACGTTGGATAAGTGAAAATGTTGGATAATAAGGAGGGAATAAGGAAAACCCTATTAAACGTCAAATTAAGCTATGATTTTACAAATTAAGCACCAAAGCATCATGTTTTACAACAAATGGACAGAAAAAGCAGTTCATTACACGATAACGTTATGTGGAAATTACTGTATTTATGAATTTAGCACCAAAACTTTGCAGTGTATTCAAAAACATTGACTACTAAAAAGCAAACTGCGTTGGATAATATATGTTCCGTCCCCCAGGACGATGGTTTGCCTTACTTATTGGTCGTTTGTTTGTTTTCCCTCCTTTGCATTTTGTTTCAGCCTCTGGCTGCAAAGCCCAGGAAAGGTGGCTTGAAGTCTGCAAGAGCTGGCTGCAGTTTTCTTTGCAATGATTGGTCAAAGAGTACAACATCTTAGGACCGCCCTTTTTACCAGGGTCTAGTCTCCATTTTAGAGTTTCATTCTGGCTATAGTCTTCCAACGTGCTGGAGCTGTGCAAGGCTAACTGGGACAAATCATCCTCAAAACCAGGCCAATCTAAGCCTATCCAAATTAGATAAGTATTGAATTATACTGATCTGGAATAGGAAATCTAGTTAGAGGAGCAGGGTTATTCCATCGCTTCTAGAACTAATCTTTGCTGTAAAGATAGGGAAGGAAAGAGTTTCTCCTTCTAATATAGACAGCGTGCTTAGGGTATAGTGGTTTTATAATCACCTTTGCCTTCTGGAACCAGGGATAATTCTGCAACTAAAACCTATGGAAATTTGTTTCATTTTCTGCAACTTTAAGATCTGTGCCAGGTTTACAACCTTGTATGAATAAACAACCTTTTTTGAAGTTCTCCAGACTCAGTCGTTCAATATTTTAGGACAGCTTATAGGGATTTGCAGTTCGCCCGGATAAAGGACGGCACGTTTCAGCTTTATAGTTTTTTTTTTATTGTCTGGCGGACGGCACAATATAAAATGTTGGATAAGTGAAGGTTGGACAAGCGAGACTCTACTGTATGTTTATGGACGTCAGTGAGTACAACTATACTTATAGTCTATGGACTATTATTAATTAAGAATGATACCCTGTGTAAATACAGAGAGAAACCTACATCCTATCTGTAACTGAACTTCAATAAGAAATGTGCCTGTATGGTGAATTAATACAAGATGTTTATGAGTAAACAAAATACGTTATTTTTCAAAGAAGACTTTGTTTTTTTAAAAAAAATCTCTGAGTGCATATTTTAAACTAAGAGGTTTAAAGGGAGTGTCTTTTGGGCAACTACAACTGCAAAGAAACATCTTTAAAACTCTGCTAACCAAATAATTTTTTGTAGTGGCATGTCTTTATCCTTGGCAGTTTAAAGACATTGTTCATCAGTTTAACAGCTGAGTTATCTGTGTGCCATTACATGATTGCTTATGATTTCCATTTATTTCCAAAGGGATATGTGCCCAGAGACTGGGTACAGTTATTTTCCAATAGGTTATGCAATAGAAATAACAGCAATATTAAACTGGTAAGAATATATTAAAGATAAATTTTCTGGAAAATGTGAATGAAACTGTATAAGGAATGCTAAATCTAAGGAAGGATTGTATTTTTTTAGTAGGAAGTCACTATGAAACCATTTCTCCATATTCACTTTAAAATCTTTCTAACATGAAAACACAATAACATTTAAAGACAGATTTTCACACTGTTGTAACAAAAGTGGATTTGATGATCACAGCAAGCTTTGTAGCATTGCAGCTTGATACGATTGGTAAGAATCTGGCATAAGCAAAAAGCACATGATGTTTATACAAAATGGAGGATAGAAAACTGCAAGAACAGAAAGGGAAAGAGGTTTGTTGACACAGAGACTGCCTTATAAAATCTTGGGGAAATAACTAGCTATAAAATTTAAAGCTCTTTAAAAACCATCATCTTGAAGTGATAAATCCCAAACAGTATGTGATTCAACAAGAAACATCTGTCTTCAGCTGTATAATTGAATTATGGGCTCCGGCAAGTTTCAATGTCCTTGATATAAATTTGATTCCTTTGGGATCCTCCTTATTTAAGCAGGACCAAATTGAACCTTACTGTAAACCCAGGAATACCCCGATGGGTTACTGCGGTTTAATTCTGATGATTGATTATTGCCATGTGTGAATTTACTTTCCGACCATATGTCAGCTCACTGTCAAACATTATTTCCAATGCAAACTGTTATGATTGATTGGCAGCCAAGTTGATGCAGGTGGCTCGACTTAATACTTTTTAAAATGAGTGTGTTTCGTGGCTTCTTGACCTTCAGCTCCAAAATATACCTTATGAAGCAGGGTGAAGATCACTGCTTTAAGAGTATATTAAATTTGGTGGACATCAAAGACCCTTTTCAAAAAGGGGATGTTGCTGTTTTATTGAGTAAACTCAGGCCTGCTTTCTTTACATAGACATGATTCAACAATATGGGAATGGGACTGCTAAGGCCAATGCCAGCAGGTGGCTTCATGTCATTGAGGCAATTAATATCCGGTTGGTTTTAGTCTGATTTTTAAAAGAGCTGTACAAGTTGCCCAGTTGCTTAAGCGGCTGAGGGGGAAAGGAAAGGGCCTGAGGCTGTGAGGAATACTGGGAGTTGAAGTCCAAAACACCTGGAAGGAGGGCCAAAGTTTGCCCCTGCCTGTGCTAAACCCAATACCCCAAGTAATCTCAGGTCCATGCCTACTTTCTTTAAAGTTCCATGCCTACTTTCTTTAAAGCCCATTGTGGATGCACTGCCCCTATGACAAGGAAACCATCCGCTGTCACTGGAGGCACTCAGTTAGACTAGAAGAAGTAGTTCCTTTTCTCTGTGGGAATAGGTATGATTAAAAAATGAGGATATGGAAAATCCTGTTTGGTCCGAGCTTAGAAGTGTCACTTGTCTGAACTACAACTCACAGAATAGTCATTAGCCGTGTTGACTGGAGAAATGTGGAAGTTATAGTCAATGAAAAAAATCATACTCTTGTCTAGGATCATGTCCAAGTAGGCTACTGAAGAATCAGCCCTATGTTGCAGTGCGTGACTTGTTTGTATTATTCCCAGACTAAATTTAATACATTTGCCTTGCCAAAACTATTATTTCACATTTTTTACAAGTCAGTTACTAGATTATTAAGCTAGAAGTAATCAAAAAGCAATCTAGCCCCAAACCCCTGCAGCAAGGGCTGATCATTTTATGTAATCTAAATCATATGCATAGCAGAGATGCACTGGAAACGATATTTCCAAAGAAAGTATCTTTTAGTGGAAGTAGGACATGACCCAAGTTGCATATTGTATGGCAAATCGAACAAAAAAGAATCCCATTCCACTTGGATAGAAAAATAGAAGAATCCATGAGCATGGACAAATCACTGTCATGGTTCTCCACAAATGAAATGCAATTGGAATATAAATACATACCTTGCAACATTTGCCTTCTAATTGTAGCTTACACTGCAATGTGGTGCTAAGTGCCTCTCCACTAAGTAGGTATGGTTTAATCATTGATAATCATGCCACACTTATACCAACGATGAGATACTCTAGGCTTGTAGTGCTTACTTAAATTTGATATCCTTTGGAAGGAGGTTGTTAGAAAGTGATTGGCACTTCACAGAATTTGAGAATAACAGTACTGGAAGGACCTGCAAGGGTTATCTAATCCAGTGCTGTGTCATGCAAAAATACACAACGAAAATACCATCTGAAAAATGGCCTTTCTAGCCTCTGCTTAAAAAGCTCCAAAAATGGAGTATCCCCCACACTGTAAGGTTTATTTCACTTACAAACCATTCTTATAATAAAAATAATAAATCTTTGTAATAATAAATATTTATTTTTACCCCGGCACCATCTCCCCGGGGGAACTCGGAGCGACTCACAAAAGCACTATAGTGCCATATCTGAACCACAATACACAGTATACAAGTACATAAATATAAATATATAACGTAAGTATAAAAGCAACAATGTATATAAAATCCCGGTAAAAATATAAGAATCATTAAAAAATTCCTAAAATGCAGTAAAACTTACAAATAAGCTAACTATCAGTAATAACCAAGTGTGGAGTGGCACAATCAAGTAATCGGGCTGGCCAGAATTACACAGGCTCAAAGGCCTGTCGTAAGAGCAACACTTTTAAACTTGTCTGAAAGGCTTGAAGGGTGGGGGCAAGTCTAATTTCTTTAGGTAGGGAAGTCTTCCTAACATTTAGGTAGAATCTCTTTTCTTGTACTCTGAATCCATTGGTTCCTGTTCTGGTCGCTGGAACATGACACGTCTTTAGGCATTTACAGGATGTCAGGCTATTATATCATTCCCCAGTCTTCTCTTAAGCAAGCATACACTGCTCTCTGTCATTCCTCATAAGGCAGATCTTTTACTATCTCAGTTGCTCTTCTCTGAATTTGTTCCAGCTTTTCAACATCCTTCTTGAACTATAGTGCCAAGAACTGGACACGATATAAAAAAGGTACAGGCAGTCCCAGAGTTACAAATATCCGATTTCTAAACAACTCATAGTTAGGAATGGGGGTGAGACAACAGAAAGTGAGAGAAATCTATCCCTTGGAAGGGAAATTCACTCCGGAAAGAGTTATCATGGGGAAAAGGGGTTTCCACTAAAGCTTTGTTTCACCAATCCTTGTTTCTACAGCAAGCCAATTTTGTTCAAAATCCAATTTTCACAGGGACAGAAAGTGAGCTGAAATCTTCTGAACAGAGGCACAGACAGCAAAACAACCCCACAGGAATGTTAACCCTCCTCTATGCTATCCAGTGTGTGTGTGTGTGTGTGTGTGTACCTATTTTGCTCGTAACTTGAGGACTGCCTATATTTCACAGTAGTTCATAATATATACTTTTTCAAATAAGCAAGTTGATCATAGGTAGTGGCACAGAGTTCAAGTGCTCCAAATCACTACCACTCTCTAATGACAGGACAGGAATCATGCAACTCATGATTAACACTAAATCTAACAATCTGATTTCTTTGATTTAGGCCTTCTTGGATAGAACAGGTGATGCTAACTGGAGGGTTCTGGGAGTTGTTGTTCCAAAAAAAAAAGGGCGAAGTTTCCAAACTCTGGGTCAGCTGTGTTCCTTGTAGCTAGTCTGAAGGTCAAGGCTGAAATTTAGGAGAAACCTGGACAAAATACTAACAAGAGATGGGGCCATCCTAATGTTCATGGATTCCACAGTCACTGTGCTACCACAGAGAAAGCCACCAACCTAAGTTGGTCATGCAACAGGGCCTCCTCTGAAGATCTCACTTTTTATTTAGGGCTTTGTAGCACCTTGAACTGAGCTCGAAGTAAATTGGAAGATTGTTGAGTTCTTCCATAACCGGTGTTGTATCTTCTTTAAAATACACACCTGACACCAGTCTTGGTGCTGCATTTCCCCATATTTCACTCCATGGTTGGAATCTTTGGGGCAGAGAGAGCTGTAGAAGTAGTAGATTTTTGGGATATGGATTTTCATTATCATAGTTATGCTGTCATCACTAAATGCAGTTTGTTCTTGGCATGCTTCAGCAAGATACAATCATCAAGTGGTAAATCACAATAGTTTATGTTAGCTGCAGTGAAAAGGGGTCTCAAGACGCACTGAACAAAACAAAGAATCATCTAATATAATTCTGTGTGGAAATTACCAAGTGTATCTTACAGCACTTAAAAAAAACCTTTGTCTTCTTACTTCTGCAAAACCTGTTATGTTTGTTGAGTTGTCCTTAAGAGACATCACAAATTTGTAGTGTTTACTTTCCATAGGAAATAGACCTTGAACTTCTCTTTGCTCAGAGAAGTGGTTGTGGGAAGAATATACATATTAACAATCCGAACACGAAGTACTGAAGAACAATACAATACTAGTTGATTGCATGCATTTATGTGTAGTGTTTTGGCCATTTAAACAATGGCTTTGTATGAAAAAGGATATATCTCCTTTTCCATTTAGTTCCATATTAAATTGTTTTATACACAACATATTGTAATGTGTTCAGTTCATTGTGAGGGAGAGAGAGAGGGAGAGGGATGAGCAGGAAGGAGAGACGGATCTGCAGACTTTCTGCTACTTGAGTTTGTAATTACAGTTTGCAAACAAACTATATTATTTAAAACCAGAACAGCATGAACAAATTGCAAATATTTGCTCTTCTTGAAGAAGTGGAAACAAGGACTTACTGTGGAATCATTGATTCTGTATATAAACATCCGAGATGCTGAGGGATGCAGCTGTGTCTGGCACATAATATCAAATGACCGGATGAGGAGTTTTCCCTCTATTATAGAGGTCAGACAACTGAATATGTGTACTGTCACACAGAATTGGCTCTAGGTTATCTAATGTAGTGCATCTCAAGCTAATATGAGGAACTATTCCCAGTATGCTATGGACTGATCATATTTTCACCCATTAGCTAGAAATGTTTCTTTCTTTCCTGGAAAATTGTCCAAGGACTGGTAACTAAAGGATCACGGACCAGCACTGATCCATGGACCATAGATTTGAGTAGCACTAGTCTGAGACATGTTGGCATGGGTTTTCTGCCACATGAGACAGTCCAATCGATCTTCTGTTGTCCCATTTCTCTAGCTGCTTTAAAATGTCCCAGTTTCTTTCCCCTCCTTCCACTTCCCTCTTTGTCTTGAGCTTACTTCAATTGCAACAAACTGAGTTCCTAGTGCAGACCCAAAAACAGTCTGCGCTGAATTAACTCAACAGGCAGGAGAGGATAGGCCTTATCTGTAGACTGCAGCTTCTCCAACCTTCCTCTTTCCTAACATTGCCATCTTGACATCACTCTGATATTGCTTGGCTGCACATCCCCTGGTTTCGTCTTTGAAATGTTGGAAGGAAGATGTCCCCTGCAATAGGAATCCATTTAGGGATTATTTTAACCAATCAATAACAAGAATTTTATAACACTTAAAAATATAATTCTGATGTTCAGTTTGACTGAAGGAATTGCTTTTAGAGGCCCAAGTGCTCACTGTGGTCTGTGCTTTTACCTGAATAAAAATAGCTTGGCCACAATTACCTTGGCTATGTATCATCTGTTTTCGATTACTGCAGTGCCTTGTCTTTGTTGATAAAACTGGGTTTGGCAGCTGTGCTCATATACAGTTGCCCACCAGCTTGGTTAAAAAGTTCCTTTTTCTTTTCATGTCAGGAGCAACTTGAGAAACTGCAAGCCACTTCTGGTTCCTCCGGTGGTGCAGTGGGTTAAACCCTTGCGCCGGCAGGACTGCTGACTTGAAGGTTGTGTTGCTGATCTGAAGGTTACCAGTTCGGATTGGGGGAGAGCAGGTGAGCTCCCTCTGTCAGCTCCAGCTCCCCATGCAGGGACATGAGAGAAGCCTCCTACAAGGATGGTAAAACATCAAAACATCCGGGCGTCCCCTGGGCAACATCCTTGCAGATGGCTAATTCTCTCACATCAGAAGTGACTTTAAGAAAGCTAACTTGGGTGAAGAAAGTTACACTGAAAAAGAAAGGTAAGATAGCATCCTAGTTCTCACTAGCTAAATTAGGGCTCATCAACACTGCCATATAATTCAGTTTCTGAATGCAGATTAACTACATTGAACTAGATTATAAGGCAATGTAGCCTCATATAATCCAATTCAAGGCAGCTAATCTGGATTCTGAAACTGGATTATATGGCAGTGTAGCTCCAGCCTTAAAGAGATGGAGCCATGCTTAAAAAGAAGCCAAGATTTCTTCTCCATTTATGGAGGACTGAGAGAAGAGCTTGAAAAGAAAAATCAGCATCTTTAAGAGCGGAAGGAAGGTCAGCATAGGATGAGCAGCCAAAGGGCAGTTTAAGAACCCAAGAAAGTCTTCCTCTCTGTTTAGGCAACAAATATCCACATTGAGCAGTGTTTCTCAACCTCAGGGTCGGGACCCCTTGGGAGGGGGTCACGAAGGAATGTCAGAGGGGTCACCAAAGACCATCAGAAAACACATATTAATTCACAGTGTTCTCTGGGGGTAGGCGAATTGCATCTCCCCTAAATCACTGTAAATTCCCTTCAGTATTTTCTGTTCATCATGGGGGTTCTGTGTGGGACGTTTGGCCACGTTCTATCATTGATGGGGTTCAAGGGGCTCTTTGTAGGTGAACTATAAATCCCAGCAACTATAACTCCCAAATGTTATAGTTGCTGTATATTTTCCCCAAACTCCACCGTGTTCACATTTGGGTATATTGAATATTTGTGCCAAATTTGGTCCAGGTCCATCATTGTTTGAGTCCACAGTGCTCTCTGGATGTAGGTGAACTACAGCTCTGTCATAGACAGAACGCCAGCGAGTAAAACAAAACTCAGTTTATTGAGGTTACAGAACTAAAAACGCCCGTAGGAGACAAAGAACAGGGCAAACACTTGACTTCAGTGTGATAAGTAACAAAAAACAACTCAGTTTGAGCTTAAACGATTCAAAGGGATAAACCGGATTAAACAGAAGTATAATCCGGATTAAATCAAAAGTGCTTACTTCAGCCTGGCAAACAATGCAAACAAAAGAGGATCAACAGGAGTCAGAATGTAAACAACAGACTGGTAGCAGATTCCTCTCTGCTATTCAGAAACAGCAGGAGAATAAACCAGGCTTGTTTATTCCTTCCTGCAGCGAACGAAAAGCGTGGTCGTAGTCAGGATTCAGTTTAAGGTTCAGCGGCCAACGATATCCAGGTCCAGGCACAGCAGTCAGGGTAACGGCAGTCAGCAGGGTCCCAATCCGGTCCAGAGGTCAATAGCCAAGCGTAGTCGTCTAGAAATCCAAAGGTCTCACCGATAGCCAGCGGAAGGGATAATCCGGAATCGAAGTCAGTCAGTCCAGCGTCAATCCAGTGCGAGTAGATATTGCCCGTCAAAAAGACGACGGAGGTCCAAGCTATCGAGATTAAACACAAGTTGCACAGAGAAAAACCCCGCACAGTTCCTCCCGCCGTCGATGCCCAGTGTCCTTGGTAAACTTACGTATCCAGTAACGAATCACACCCGTCTTCAGGAAGTTCCCCAACAAAAGCCCAAGCGTTCGTCCAGATTACCTTGCCCAGCGCAATTAGACATTGGTCCCAAACCCCAATTTATCCCAGTTCAAGCTCATCATCGCTGTCAGCTGCCATCCCAATTCCAGGTGCCCCAACATCATCATCCTCATCAGAGCTTAAGCACCTTTGACTACGCCCCACAGCATCCCCAGCTGTGGATCCCGCTCCATCCCTCCAGCCAGTCCATGGGTCTGATCCTGCAACCCGCCAATCACCTCCCATGCTTTCATTGCCTGTTTCCCCAACACCCAAATCCTCCCTCACACGAGTCCATTCCATGTCGTCCTCCTCCGAGCTGGCCATCTCTTCCTCCAAACCCTCAGAAAAACCCTCAAATGAGTCCTCATCTGTCGGGTCTGTAAACAAATCCCGGAGCCGTTTTCTTTCACGCTCCTCGAAAGAGTCTGACTCTCGAGGAGTCTTATGACCCCTTCTTCTATTACCGGAGCCCGAAGGCTCAACCATAACAGCTCCAAAACTGAAGGTCAATGTCCACCAAACCCTTCCAGCATTTTCTGTTGGTCATGGGAGGTCTGTGTGCCAAGTTCGGTTCTTTTCTATTATTGGTGGAGTTCAGAATGCTCTTTGATTGTAGGTTAACTATAAATCCCAGCAACCAAATGGCATAATCATTCCCCACCCCCAACACCCAACCCTACCAGTATTCAAATTTGGGTGTATCGGGTATTTGTGCCAAATTTGGTCCAGTAAATGTAATGCGTCCTGCATATCAGATATTTACATTACGATTCATAACAGTAGCAAAATTAGTTATGAAGTAGCAACAAAAATAATTTTATGGTTGGGGGTCACCACAACATGAGGAAATGTATTAAGGGGTCACGGCATTAAGAAGGTTAAAACCACAATCTCTATCACCTTTAGCAGGATGTAGAGCAGTGATTCAGGAACTTGTATTGGTACAGAACAGGACTGAAATTATAATTGGGATTGGGCATTTTGACTACATCGTGCCTGGCTATGCTGGCTTCCAGTTCTGAGCCCAGTTTAAAGGCTGGCTTTAATTTTTTAATACCTTGAAGGGACCCCATTATATGAAACATAGGTATACATACTTACCAAAGCCGGACATGTTTTCCAGAGGACCTGCTATTCTTAGCGCTCCTACAAAAAGGGTTGAGACAGAAAATCATGTGGGTGCGGAAGAGGCATGACAGTTTTAAACAGCCTCTCCAGAAAGACATTCTTTTGTCTTCTTCTGTCTTACATGCTGTCAAGTTGGGTTCAACAAATTGTGACCCTATTAACGAGAGACTTCCAGGACATTGTGTTATTAATAGCAGTGTTCTGTTCTTGCAAGCTCAGAGCTGTGAGTTACTCTCTTCAATTCTGTAGGCAGTATTTGTTTAATGTTTTTAATTAAAAATGTATTTACATTCAAAAGGAAAGTCAGTTACATACAATAATGTTTCAGTATAACAAAAGCAGGAAAATAAAAACAGGAAAGGGTAGAAAATAATCACATTAGTCATAGGTAAAGGTAAAGGTTTCCCCTGATGGTAAGTCTAGTCGTGTCCGACTCTGGGGATTGGTGCTCATCTCCATTTCTAAGCTGAAGAGCCGGCATTGTCCATAGAAACTTCCTAGGTCATGTGGCTGGCATGATTGCATGGAGTTCTGTTATCTTCCCACCAAAGCAGTACCTATTGATCTACTCATATTTGCATGTTTTCGAACTGATAGGTTGGCAGAAGCTGGAGCTAGCAACGAGAGCTCACCCCACTCCCAGATTTGAACCGCCAACCTTTCAGTCAGCAAGTTCAGCAGCTCAGCCATTTAACCGCTGAGGGGGAAAAGGAAGGGGCCTGAGGCTGATAGGAATGGTGGGAATTTGAAGTCCCAAACATCTGGAGGAAGGGCCCAAATTTGCTCATGCCTGTGTTAGAGCTTGTACCCACTGGATCACAGACTATTTTCCCAGTAATGAAGCATCAGTCTTTTAGTAGTCAAAAGGGCATGAAACATCCCCCTCTGTTGGCCTCTTGTTGATTTCCAAGAAACAGGTAAACACAGTTTAAAAGAACATGCATGTCCCTGAATATCAAGATACTTCCCAAAACCAAATTTACTTGTGTGATTACTTCCTCCCTTCTTTGAGACAACTGCCAAACCTATGCATCAAGGAAGCATTACATCTCCAACAATTTTCTGATTTAGAGAGCCCTGGGAACAGGTTTACTATAAAGAGTTTCTAGAATGTATAGCAGACTCCAGAAGAGCTGTGACATACAGTAGATCAGGGGTCCTCAAACTTTTAAAGCAGAGGGCCGGTCCACAATCCTTCAGACTGCTGAGGGGCCAAATTATCATTTGGGGGGAAAACCCGAACAAATTCCTATGCACACTGCACATATCTTATTTGTAGTGCAAAACAACAATAACAATGAAAGAACAATACAATATTTAAAAATGAAAATAATTTTAACCAACGTAAACCTATCAGGATTTCAATAGGAAGTGTGGGCCTGCTTCTGGCCAATGAGATAGTCAGGTTAATTAGGGTTGTTGTTGTTGTTGTTGTTGTGTGTCTTCAAGTCATTTCAGACTTTGGGCGAGCCTAAGTCCAAAATTATTTATTTTACTACATTTATTTACTACATTTATATCCCACCCTTCTCACCCCGAAGGGAACTCAGAGCAGCTGCATGTACATACAGTATATTATATTATTAGCATAGCACAATATTAGCAGTATACTATATTGAACTATACCACTATACTGTAATATTATATGTAATATATAACATATAATTAATATTATTATATGGTATTATTGTTAGCATTATATTGTATAAAATGATAATATTTTTATCAATATTATATGTTTATACAATATATTATATTATTAAAACTGATATAAAATATTATATTATAAATGAGGGCGGGGGCCAGGTAAATTACCTTGGGGGGCCGCATCTGGCCCCCGGGCCTTAGTTTGGGGACCCCTGCAGTAGAGTTTCGCTTATCCAACATAAACGGGCCGACAGAATGTTGGATAAGCGAAAATGTTGGATAATAAGGAGGGGTTAAGGAAAAGCCTATTAAATGTCAAATTATGTTATGATTTCACAAATTAAGCATAAAAGCATCATGTTTTACAACAAAGCAACAGAAAAAGCAGTTCAGTACATGGTAACATTATATAGTAATTACTGTATTTACGGATTTAGCACCAAAACATCGCAATGTATTGAAAACATTGAATACAAAAACATTGACTACTAAAAGGCAGACTGTGTTGGATAATACAGAATGTTGGATAAGCAAAGATTGGATAAACGAGACTCTACTGTATGTGTCTTAGACCTAGTCCTAGAACATAAATTGGGAGCTCAGAATTTCAAAATGTGCATGACATTTCATGCTTAGCAACCACACATCTATTGAAGCCTCCAAATCACTTTGGGCAAGGAGGATTGAATGGAAAGCAGCCTCAATTGGACTATCTGCATCCCTTTTGCTCCATTTGGGATTTAAAATGGCACAAGAATCCCTGAAGCAAAGGTTGTGATATTCCCCTGGGAGAGTTAAGAGCCTGCTCAAACTCACCATGCTCCCCCAAGGTCCTAAATTTACCATACAAAGAGCCATTTAAGACATGCAAATATCTAAAAAATCTCACAGTGATCAAATACTGCAGATTCTTTACAAAGGCAAGAATAAACTTATTTCCCTCAGAGCTGTTAAGAGGCATACTATCTGAAATCCCTTTCTCCCAAAATCTATGCCCCTGTGAAGGAAATGAAGTAGAAACGATAGAACACATTTTATTTCAGTGCTGCTATTATACAGTGCAATATAACCAACTTCTATGTCCAATTTTGTCTCATATGACCAGCCATTCCCTGCAGGGGATCTTTCAGAGCAGTGGTTCTCAACCTGTGGGTCCCCAGATGTTTTGGCCTTCAACTCCCAGAAATCCTAACAGCTGGCAAACTGGCTGGGATTTCTGGAAGTTGTAGGCCAAAACACTTGGAGACCCACAGATTGAGGACCACTGGTTTAAGCCGATATGTCAAAAATTAATACAAGATAACATATTTGCCCAGTGGTACATATGTAAGAAAATCTGAAAGCCACTTCTCTCTTTGTTAGGAATTTGCATCCTTTTCATTGATATTCTAGGATGAAATGCATCTAGTTTTTGAAAATACTTGCAAGATATAAGTGGATGAATTCCATGAATAATATAATCAATTCCAGGAACAGCATTCATTTTAATCATGCTTTACTTCATAGGCTCATCTTTAAGCCTGCCCAGCTCTCTAAATCTTATCCAATAACTTTCATTATTTTACTTATCTTAAGATTTATCATCTGAGATAAATCTCTAGAGATAATTATTCCCAAATAAGTAATATAAGTTGAGCGATATTGAAAACTGCCATGTTTTAAATACGCTAGCGTCCATCATATTTCAGGCTTGGACATGATAAACAGGAATCAACTGCTACAGCTTTGAAATGAACAAGAAAAGACAATCTGCGAAAAGAGTATTTTTAAATACTAAAACCAACATGCTTTAATCCGTGAATCTTTGATTTTTGTCTAATAGTGCATGCTGTATCTATTCCAAGCAGAAACTGAATATTAAAGGAGACAATAAATATACTGCCTTGTAGGAGAAGAGAAAACAACTGGCCAAAATGCATGCTTTTGGTGTCAAATATACAATATTTCAAAAATATTTTAAGAAAGCCCAAATTAGCCAATTCTGTGAAATTAAATGGCTATTTTAAATGTAACCTTTTATATTTTTTTAGCTACATACATTTTTCTTGTAATTCTTTTTCTCTTGTCAGCCATTCGCTTTGGCAAAGAGACACGTATAAATAAAGAAACACACTACATGAGAGGAATTCCTCTAGGCTATTAAAGTGATTTTTTTAATGTTTTAGATGGGCTTCTTTGCTAAAATGTGTGCAATGATTGTGGTTTAGTTTGATTTAATTTCACTTTTTTAAAAAAGTAGTGTGCATAAAAGCCTGTGCAGGCTTTGTGACCTTTAAGAGAAATCTATCCCGCCTCTTTCACAGGCATGCCAGGTGGAAATTTGGGAAAGGCTGTTTCCTGGGTTTGGAAACCCCTTCTTGGAGAAGCTGCAATAAGTTCCCTCCACAGTGGCCTTCTCTAGATCTCTTTAAGCTGAGACTGGATGGTCATCTGTGGGGAGTGCTTTGGTTGTGTTCCTGCATGGCAGGGGCTTGGACTGGAATGGAGGCTGGAATAGCATTAGATAAAACCCCTTTTGACCTGGAAAAGATTTTCAAGTTGATTTGGCCTGTTTTTCAGTCCTTTTGCTCCTCCAGTTTTGCTTCTCTCCTGTGATATTGCTGCTCTCATTCAGCCTTAAGGAAAGAGTCCTTGCAACAGGATTCTCATTGCATCCTTAAAGGAATTTTCTGATATAAGCTCCATGTGTGTGTGGTTTCAAGTGTCATTATCATCATCATCATCATCATCATCATCATTATTATTACAGTATTATTATTATTATTATTATTTACTTTTATCCTGCTTTTTCCCCACACGTGAGACTCAAAGCGGCATACAAAAAGCAAAAAGGCAACTACATAATACAGAAAACGATCATCCCATCCACCCAGCCATCCCACCCACCCAACATGTAAACCATAAATCCCGACACTGAATAAAACACAAGTTGCATAAATATAAATAAACATAAAAATAATCACATTTAACATTATCATTAAAAACCCTTTAGAGACATGAAACTTTCATTTTAGGAAACCATGCTCATACACACTATTTAAATTGAATCAGTTATTTCTAGCAAAGGTCACTCATTTCAGATGCAGCTTTCTGGGTTACTTGCTCTGGTGTAGATCTGAGACAGGGCTGAAATGTGTGACTTGCTGACCTTGAAGTGTGAAGAGCAGAGGTTGGCTATATTTAAAAGGCAGGGGGAAGACTCTGGGGATTTCTTTCTTTCTTACTTACTTACTTTCAAGTGCTTCTTTGTGAAGCACTTGGAAATTTTTAATGTTGCTAAGAGGTGTGTGGGCAAGAAGGGTGGTGAAATGCTCAGCCGAAAATCAAAGCAGCCCTGTACTCATTGACATGGAGATAATGCACGTACTGATGCATACTCCATTTCGTGCAAAATGTTCATGTTTTGTTATAGCAATTCAGAATAATTGCTGTAAAAGTTTCCCTGATTCTTGCAAAATATGACCACTTATCTTTCACATGTTTCTGCAGTTGTTTGTTTCTCTTAAAGAGGGAGTGGTGAGGGTTGTGTGAATAATCATATGTGAGACATTCCCTGCCCCTTTCCCACCTTTTCCCATGTTGCCTGCTCCATTTTTGTCTAGATTGGGGTGGACACCTGTTGGAGAATTTGAAATGCTGTACATTCCACCATATGCCCCAAACCCCAATTTTCCCCTCCAAACACATTCTTTTAACAACAGGAAGTGGCAGTTCCTATTCCTAAAGGCCTTTTTGACCTAAAATGATCCAGTGTGGACCATAATCTTTGTGAAAATGCTGCTCTAGAGCAAAAAAATGTTTTTTGCTTTAAAAAAAATCTAGGACCCAAAAATGCAGCTTCTGGATCATGCTTTGCCCACCTCCTGGCCCAGATGTTTTCTACTTTGAGTCTTTTTGGCTGCAGGTGCATCCTTGGCTGAACAAATTTTATTTGAAAGTACTATGCCCGTAAATGTTCATAAATGTACATAAGTACATGTACTTACTTGTCCTCTTTTCTGTCTTCCTCCCTCATGTCAGAAAACAAGATCTATGCAAAAGATACCATGCAAACTTTCCTGGCACAGATCATACTCTGCTATGTTCTGTGGATAATCTTCAGAAATGGTACTTGAGAGATAACCTAGTGAGCTCTCTTGATGTTTTGGGATGACATGACAGCAGGAGTAGATGAAAATCCGCCAAGGAAAGAAGCACTTTAGAGAGTTAGGAAAAGCTAAAACAAGCAGGGGCACATATAACTTGGGATAGCCAAAACAAAACAAACACAAAGTAGCAATTGATGGAATGCCATACACAACCATTGACTGAAGGGATCCAGCATTCAGGTGAAGTTGAAACCTCCATTTACCCTGTGGCAGCCAGAGCAAACCCCACCACAGATGTGATGCCCTACACACACATTGTACCATTCCCATTGTAACCTTTTCCTTGTTTAGATACCTCCAGTGAAACTCTGTGTAAGTCCCCTTTGCTCATGAGTCTTTCCCTCTGTTTAAGGGACTGTAAAGTAAATGTGTGTGGGAGGAGAGGGGGATAACAGGGGTGGAAAGGAATTTACATGTATTTTAAATACTTAGCTATCAAAAGGTTGAGAGGAGTACGATCCAACAATAAAGTAGCAGCCAACTCTATGTATCTCGGCTCAGAAATCCTGTTAATTTCAGTGGAACATCCTTCTAGCAATCATATGAAAGGGTAAGTCAGCTCAATATAATAGAATTTTTCCCCCAAATAAATATACATGGCACTGCATTGTTAGCTCTCCTAATTTCAGTGAGAAAAATAAGCACATGTTGAACTTTCTCCTATTGGAAATCATTGCCTTCTTTTTAGCTGGATTGTGCTTGTTGTCAGCAGAATCCTTTTATCTTACTTTACAGTCCTCTATTGTGATGCCCAGCGGGGCAAATAAATGTGTTGGACAAGCAAATACTGAGGTTATTGATGGGTAATTGCAAAGGAGATTAAGGCTTTTTGTTTATTTAGAGGGTGAAGGGAAGCACAATTTTAAGGCTTTTTACAGCATTTGAGCCTTAGTTTATATTAGACGGAAAAGGTTGCTTTTGGTGAATCGTATAGATTGCAAGCTGAGGAACCTTATAACTCAGATGAAAGAAGAAAGTGCAAAAGCTGGGTCACAGTTAAACACCCCCCCCCCCCCCAAGATTATGACAACCAGACAGATTTATAACTGGCAAATAGAGGGAGAAAACGTGGAGAAATGACAGACTTTGTATTTCTAGGCATGAAGATTACTGCAGAACGCAGACTGCAGCCAGGAAATCAGAAGACGTTTACTTTTTGGGAGGAGAGCAATGACCAATCTCGATAAAATAGTAAAGAGTAGAGACATCAAACTGGCAACGAAGGTTTGCATAGTTAAAGCAATGGTATTCCCCGTAGTATACATACGTAGCAACCTATGGATGCGAGAGCTGGACTATAAAGAAGACTGGGAGAAGGAAGATAGACACTTTTGAACTGTGGTGTTGTAGGAAAATTCTGAGAGTGCCTTGGACCGCAAGGAGACCCAACCAGTCCATCCTCCAGGAAACAATGCCCGACTGCTCACCAGGAGGAAGGATATCAGAGGCAAAGATGAAGTACTTTGGCCACATCATGAGAAGACAGGAAAGCTTGGAGCCGATAATGATGCTGGGGAAAAAGGAAGGAAAAAGGAAAAAGGGCCGACCAAGGGCAAGATGGATGGATGGTATCCTTGAAGTGGCTGGCTTGACCTTGAAGGAGCTGGGCGTGGAGACCGCCGACAGGGAGCTCTGGTGTGGGCTGGTCCATGAAGTCACGAAGAGTCGGCAGCGGCTGAACAAATAAACATCAACAGCATAGATTGCAAAATGTGATCATACTATGTAGTTACATTGAGTATGTGTGTGAGAATCAGGCAGATCACTATCATGCTGGAGAGCTGCGAGCAAAGCAACGTATGGTTAAGACCTCCAAGTTGCAGTACATAGTATTTTTCAGATGGAATTCTTATCATCATCATTATTATGTTTATATCCCACTTTTTCTTTCTACAAGGAGACTCAAAGCGACTTCATGGGCATCATTGTGGAGCAAAGAAGCAGTTGTTTGACAAGGTACTCACATTCTAGCATCAAACATCTATCTCTAAGGGCTTTATCACACAAGGCTATTCTCACAATAAAATAGCATTGCTTGGAAAAGCTTTGAGCAGTTGGGATTACTGTGATCTCAATCATATCTTTAAAATCTTTCCAACAATACAGCTTTTGTATCTTACCAAACACAGCATCTGGCATTGCCCACCCAGTACTATCCAGAACCACCTCTTTTCCTAGCTTGGTGCATACACACAAATACACACATACATGCACAAATACTATCTGCCCCCCCCCCCCACCCCCAGAAGCTGTCTTGCATTCAACCCCCACTCCCACCGTTGTATTTGTTGGTAATTTCCTAATTCAGGATAGACTTGATTAATTACTGGAAGAGGAAAGCGAGCAAGTAAAGTAGGTGTTACTCAGGGATTAATCAAATCTGCTCTAGCAATAGGAACAGAAAAAATATTAAATAAATGCTGTTTTACCTGTAGGACTATTTTACATTTCTGTGTGTGTGAGAGAGGGGGGGGAGAGAAAGAATGAAAGAGAGAGTTGGGAACTACTCCACTGGAAAAGAAAGCAGGGATGAGTGGAAGCAGTGAGCAAAGTTTTTGCTTCTTGGAGTCTCTGACAAGCTCTAGAGGGGTAATTTGCAAGTGTGTTTTCTTCATGGAGAAAAAAGATCCTTTTAGTTGAAAGGAAATCAAAGTGAAATTCCCACCTCCAACCAGAGCCCCCGCTGGCGCAATGGGTTAAACCCTTGTGCTGGCAGGATTGCTTACTGAAAGGTGCTGACAGAAAGGTTAGAGGTTCGAATCCAAGGAGTGGGGTGAGCTCCTGTCTGCCAGCTCCAGCTTCCCATGCGGGTACATGAGAGAAGCCTCTCACACGATGGTAAAACATCTGGGTGTTCCCTGGGCAATATCCATGCAGACAGCCAATTCTCTCACACCAGAAGCAACTTGTAGTTTCTCAAGTCACTCCTGATATGGAAAAAAACCCCTCTCCAACCACAGGTAAACATAGTGAACATGAGACGCACACATAGCCTGCCTACTGACTACCCAAAATTAGCATTAAAGCAGACAGAACTTTCACACTAGAAATCCTTACAGAACAGAAGAGGAGGTGTTCTGTGTTAATAAAAAGAAAGACTTTCCAAACAGTACCCCTGGGAGAACAAGGGACTAGGAATGCTGTCGTGTGATAAGTCCCAACTGAGGGCGCTGTTATCCTGCTCTAGTTGCAATTTACCTGCTTTATGCGGTAAAACTGAAAGTGGAGCTCAAGCCTTAAAAACGCCAGTGGATAGCCTAGATACTGGACATATGAAAAATGGAAAAACATCAGGAGGTATGTGAGTTTACCTTTTCTTTCCTTAGGTATCACAAATAGGAAAAAATGCAAGTTTGCCTTTGGCTTAATCACACACACATAATAATATAAATAATAACTTTATTTTTGTATGCCGCCTCCATCTCCCCCAACGGGGACTCGGAGCAGCTCACATGGGGACCAGGACCAATCAATACATTTAACATCATAGAGTCATCAATTATACAGCAAAACAATTTAAACAGATTGTGATTTAAAAACATCATTAAAAACACAAAATAATTAACAGTCATCACATGCCAGTAAAAAGTCCAATAGGACATGAATGGGCAACAACCAAACTGGTAAAAGTGTCTATATCAGGACGTACATGAAAGGGACACAAAAGGGAAGGATGAATTCTGAGGTGGAAATCAGCTATAAAGTGACCAAGCAAATTTAAATATAGATAAGGACCAAAATTATAACGGACTTGTTTAATCAAATGCACGAACAAACATCCATGTTTTTAACTGTTTCCGAAAGACGGCGAGGGTCGGTGCTAACCTAATCTCCCTGGAGAGGGAATTCCAGAGCCGGGGAACCACCACAGAGAAGGCCCCTCCCGCGTCCCCACCAACCGCATTTGTGAAGGCGGAGGAAGCAAGAGAAGGGCCTCCTCAGAGGATCTAAGAGATTGCACAGGTTCGTAGGGAAAGATGCGGTCATGAAGATAGGCCGGTCCCGAACCGTTTAGGGCTGCACCTTGAATTGGGACCGGAAACATATGTGCACCATGTGGGAATTTTTTTGCTAGGCATGGAAAATAGCTAACTCTCTTTCCTTTCTTTCACCATCCACATAAAAGACCATAGTTTGCTGTGCTGCTGAACTTTGAAGCTATTGGCATGTAACCCAGGTCTCTCTGGGCCCAAATGCTGGAGATATGGTATGATCCTTGTTAAGTGCAGAGAGACACTTATATGCAGTGAATTGCTGTTTCTTCCTTCCTGGTGGCTCTCATCACATGCTGTGTTAAGTACTGGAATAACACTGACAAATAGCTCCTTTCAGGTACTCTCACTCTGAGCAGATTGTTCTCTGTAGGAAACTTTAAATGACTGTCGGATCACCACCAGCCAGATCAAAAAAATACCATTAACCTCGGTGCTGCTGCTGATACAAAAACATATTCTTGTCTTACAGTAAAGCTGGCTGGCATGCTCTCTTGCATTCTCTACATCTAAAATCCTGTTTCGCTTCACCACAACCACATAAAAGAAACTGGATAAAGATTATCTCCTGTGGATCAAGACCTTGTCGTGATTTGGCTCTGGTCTTCCTTTTCCATCTTTTGAAAGTTCCTGAACCTACTGAAGCACCATACCTCTTTGGGCAGAGCAAAGGGAGTCTGTTGCTTTAGAAATT
Source organism: Anolis carolinensis (assembly GCF_035594765.1). Lineage (NCBI taxonomy): Eukaryota > Metazoa > Chordata > Lepidosauria > Squamata > Anolidae > Anolis > Anolis carolinensis. Next base: position 100,294,591 of record NC_085841.1, read on the forward strand.
TGAAGTGCCTTTTCTTTCCCTGCCTCTTAATGTCCAATGCCATACAGATGTGCTTTGCCATTTCCCCTTACCTGCTATCTGCGTACGAAAGAATGAATGACAAAATGGCACCAGGGAAATGAATTATGCAGATAGCATAATGCTAGCAAAGGCACGATGAATCATAGAAATATTCTTTTCTTTCTCCCAGGAGTCCTTTGCAGCACTAATGTGCAATATATTTCAAGTAGTTAAGATATCTTTCTACCTACACAAAGCTTAAGGCATAGAAACTGGTATGTGGCAAAAGTAGCAAATGGTTTCACCTGTTAAGGTTGACGTATTAGTCTGTCACAAATGGCTGCTATTTCTGGGTGTTATGTCTTATAAATAAAGATTTATTGATTTAACTATCTGCATTGTGGTCCAGATGGATCTCTGGAATAATCTTATCTCACTCCACATCCTTGAGGGTTGTTTACACTAGCAAAATAATCCAGCTGTAATTCAGAGTATTCTGCCCTGGAGCTGTTGCAGATTCCCTTCCTTGCAACTTCTTCACACAGGGCTAAATTTTGTGGCATTGTGCTAATTTAGCCCCAGTCACCCACCGAGCTGGCTGGTTACCATCACATGACACTGATGCAGCTCCTCGGGTAAAGTCAGGTGGGGCTGGTACATTCCACTTCCAGGGCAACACAGGAGGACTCCCATGTTACCATTGCAGTGCATGAGGAGAAGCTGCACGCACCATGTAGGCTCATGCTTTCCCACATCTGATTGCCCTTGCCTGGAGCTGGGCAATGCAGGGCATGGGACTCTGGGTTCCCCACAGCCCTCTACGAAGCACAGCATCTCTGATGGCCGTCTGACAAGGTCATTAGTGCCACACTGATGATACAATGCACTGATGGTTTCACATTTTCCCATCCTTAATTCAGATTGGGACCACTTTTTTTATGAACACATTAGAAAACAATATTTTTTTCCTAGAAACTGTTGAGCAAGAAGAGTTTTTAATAAACATACTATAAGCTTTAAAAAAGTAATTTTACTATTGAAATGGTTGCACGTTGTATATTCCTAGAGCACTGAAATAGAAGTGTGTACAGATTTTTTGTGTGGTATAGACAACCCTCTATTCTGAAGTACATAGCCAAGTCCTGCTGGTTTCTTCCACCAGGCAGGTTGTTGACAGGATCATTGATCTGTAGGCAAGTCAGCTTTATCCAACAACGTGGTTATTTCAAGTCCAGTACTGCCTTTTGAGTATTGTATGAATGCTTTCTAGGCTAACTTTCATTGCTAACCTAGCAATGGTGATTTGTGTTCCATTTCAAGTATGTGTGTCTTTCAGTAGTAAAAAGTGTGCCTGGCCAGAAAAACAGACAAGTATGTGTGTCCATTATTGCTCTGACTTTCCACTGCGGTACAGATTACAATCGGTTTGCCACAAATCCTACTTTGAAGCTTAATGAGTGTTCTTGTAGTGTAGAGGTGGATAATCTCTGTCTCTTGAATGAAAGGCTGAAATGATTCCAGGCAAGCATCTTGGAAGGCTGTTAAGAATACCCAGAATTGATACAGCTCCAATGTGATTCCTCAGGCAGCATCAGTCTCTCTCCCTCCCCCAGACATCTTCCTCTGCTGCAGTGAAGATTTTGAAAAGCTCCCATGGAAGCTTTTTACAAGCCTTATTGCATTGAAAGTGGTCATATTTCCATGGAAAGTTCAGAACTGAGAAAAGAATTAACCCTTTACTGTCCTTCCTAGCAGCATCTTCTCAAATACATACATACATTTGGGCTTACAAAAATCCATTGTGGCTAATGGAGGTCTGTTTAAAAGCATGGACAGGAAAAGGGGAGATTATTTCTCTCCCATCATTGATCAGAGAGAAAGCCAAGAATAAGGCGGTGGACCAGATGGAGACATCCTGTGTGTCTGGATTAAGCCAGAAGTTTCCCATACCAGTTGTCAAGTCTGTGCCCAGTGCAAATTTTGAATCTGTCACTCACCATCTCTTTAGTTCTGTCATCTTTCTTGCACAAGCATTCCTGTATTTCTTGACAAGAAGAGTGTCTTATTATTTCTACTGTCTTCTTTTGGCAGGAAGAGACTGTTTAGAAATATTGTAGATCATTTTTATGGATGTTGCATGTCTGTTGCTGAATGCCTGCTGTTCATTCTGCAGGACTGCAGGGCCATTAACTCCCTTTGGCTTTCACTTGAGAGTGGATGAGGCAGAAGGAAACATCAACGCCAGGAAATATAGAAAGGGACAAAAGCCAAGTCGGGCTTTTCCTGTAAGAGTTTTCAGAGATGCATTTTCAGGAGAGAGCAAATGATTGTGATGGATGGGATGAACATAGCCTACTTCATAAAAAAAACAGTAGCATCCAACTCTTGGATCTTTCCTGACAGCTGAGATCCCCTTTTAATTATTATTTTTAAACTTAGTTCTTACATCCTGTTAGGGACATATGCATACCTATCATTCCGTTATGCATGCGGATATCTTTTCTATAGCACTTAGAAGGTTGCCATTCCCTTCCTCCCTCTGCAACTCCTAAAGCTCCTCCTTGTATTGAACAGCTTCTGAAGACTCCCCCACAGCCGACTCCTGTGTTGTGGGGAGCAAGCAGGATCTCAGAAGCATCTCCCTCTAGTCCAGGGGTTCCCAACCTTTGGTCGTCCAGGTGTTTGGGACTTCAACTCCCAGAAATCCCAGCCAGCTTACCAGATGTTAGGAATTACGGGAGCTGAAATCCAAAACACCTGGAAGACCAAAGGTTGGGAACCATTGCTGTAGTCAGATGTGAAATGGTGGCGTCAACTCTGAGGTGCGCTGGGCTCCTTTGATGTCTCAGTGCTCCTGCAATCTTTTCATGTCTGTGAACGTAGCCAAATTTCTGCCATCCTGTCTGTTCTCATGAAGCAGGAGATGGCTGTGTGCTTGGGTGCAGCCTTGTGCATTATCAGGGAAAGGAGCAACCTTTATCGTCCAATAGGATCTCTGCTCCTACACATGATAAATCACAAGGAGAGGGTAGATTCTTGGGTTTTGCTGTCTCCCCCACGTGAACATTTTGTTTCTTGGGAACCAAGGTATGTATGCAAACATGTGCACAAAAATAGGCTCTCTCTCATTTGATCCCTCCAGGTCTTTCCACAGCAGTGCATTCCACACCAGCCAATGAATTAGAATTGTGGAAAGAAAGAAGGGGAAATATCTTGGCCATGGTGCACATAGGATGTACATCTGGGATGAAAAGCTGCGGTTGGTCCATGGGTCAGTTTTGTGTTTCTAGAGCCATTGGAAAATTGGTCCCATGATCTGCCAGAAAAATGCACAAAAAATAAAGAAAAAGCTGAAGTAGCCAGATGTCCACTTATGATTTTGAAAAAATTGAATTGCTAGCATTCTGTTTAGTATTTACAAGATTGCAATCAGATAATAACATTTGAGATTGATGTTTACAGTTGCTAATGACGGAATGTGACCCCCAAAACCTACCTCTTAAGGTAAAAAGAAATTAGGACGTGCTGTAAATAGGGCCAAAGGGAAATGACTTGAGAGAAGCCATTTTGGTCAATGTGCCTAAAGACATGAAAGAATGCATCAGCACCCTGTATGCTTTGTAAATCCATATGGGATCATGTTTCTAATATGTCTATTATTATACATACACAATTCTAATATATTTATATATACATCTACAGTTGCCCTGCCACATTTGTGACTTTGTCTTTTGAGAATTTGATTGTTATAGATTTGATTAAAATGTTCTCTAGGAACATGGTTCTTCAGTGCAATTTTCTCTGGAAGTTGACCATAAAGTAACACTGTAGGATCTAAAGATTCCTAGAGATTTCAGGTAAAATAATAGCATTATTTTTATTTGCCATTTCCCCTTTTACAGGCGTCCTGTGCCCCTAACTCCAGCAAATGTGAAGAGTTGACTGTATATAAATTCTAATATATCCATTGTTTGTTTGTTTGTTTGTTTAATTTCATTTATATTCCACCCTTCTCCCAAGATGGGATTCAACAGTTAAAAGCAGAATTCCACCATAATCTGAGTCCCAAACAAAATATGATGCAAGAAGGGGAACAGCTGAAAGCAAAATGCTAATTAAAACAATTTGCTGAGGAGAACAAAAGCTTTTGGGGATAACTCAATTCTTTATTAGCTGGCAGAAGATGATTATTGAGGGGAATATGGGGCAAGCGAGGACACTCTTAAAGCAGAAACTCTTGTCATAGTATCTAACCAGCAGATCATAGGCAGCTGGCAGCAGTAGTCGATTGTTGATGTAGAAGCAGTACGTGTGAAAAAGATCTTGGGACTCCTTTTGGACAACAAGTTAAACACGAGCCAACAATGTAATGTGGCAGCTAAAAATGCCAATGGGATTTTGGCCTGCATAAATAGGAGTATAGAGTCTAGATCATGCTCCCCCTCTATTCTGCCTTGGTCAGACCACACCTGGAATCACACTGCGTCCAATTCTGGGCACCACAATTGAAGGGAGATGTTGACGAGCTGGAATGTGTCCAGAGGATCAAGAGTCTGGAGAACAAGCCATATGAGGAGCGGCTTAAAGAGCTGGGCATGTTTGGCTTGCAGAAGAAAAGGCTGGGAGGAGACATGATGGCCATGTGAGGGGAAATCATAGCGAGGAGGGAGCAAGCTTGTTTTCTGCTGCCCTGAAGACTAGGACATGGAACAATGGCTTCAAACTATAGGAAAGGAGATACCACCTGAACATTAGGAAGAACTTCCTCACTGTGAGAGCTGTTCAGCAGTGGAACTCTCTGCCCTGGAGTGTGGTGAAGGCTCCTTCTTTGGATGTGCTTTGAATGTGATTTTCCTGCTTCTTGGCAGTGGGTTGGACTAGATGGTCCACAAGGTCTCTTCCAACTCTGTGATTCTATGATTCTAGAAGTAGAGATGCGCCATATCTGTGTCACCAAGGAATTCCAAAAAGTGCAGATTACAAGGTTCATTCATATCAATGAACCCGTTCTCAGGAGTGAGTCTTTGGAAACCTAACTGGTCATACCTGCCCATTCAAGTCAAGGTTAGCCCAAAATTGTTTTGCAGTGCAGCAGGAATATCTTGTATCAATAATATTGTTGGTGGTAAAAATCAATTTCCATTCCATGTGTTTTGAGAATTGCAACTAAGCTGAGAGTGAACAAGAAAATCTGGACAGATGGCATCATTGTTTTGGCTGATGCAAAATATCCTGGTACGATTTTGAAGCTCTGCATTCTGCTTATGCTACACCACTGGTAGGCAAACTTGTGTGAGAAGAGAGTGCCTTTTGAAAATCCTGGACTATTAGGACAAATCCAAGAGAAAAAGAGCCATTTAGTGGCCAATTGTATGGAAACAGTTCTCTGTACAAGGGCGTTTGCTATTTAGAAAAACTCTCAAAGGGTTGCTCTGTCCCCACTTGCTTAATGGATATCGGCAAACTTAAATAGGTATTGACATTATTGAAGCAAATTCAGAGCTTAGGTAAGTCATTTTTGGATTCTGGGAATTGCATCTCAAAAAGTAACCTTCCAAGCATTTTTGGAAAAAACCTTCAAAACTGAGATGCAACAACTACATTTTCACCATATGGAGCCTTATGATGAGCACATGCTTTTCTTTGTCATCCAAGAGTGGCTCATGTTTTTCCTTTTGGTAGTCGTAAGCAGACAGTTGTGGCTCTGGGTGAAGACAGGAACCATCTGACAGGAATGTTGATAAGCTCTCCAAATTCTCTCCGTGTGGTGAGGATGCAGCTAGAAAAAGCATTAATAAGATATTTTTTCCCCTATTGATGCTTTGGTGACGATCAAATCTGCAGTAGCTTTCCTGCAGTCATTGGTATACTTTAGCAAGCATCTGCATGTGCCTCCCTTGAAAATGAGCCATGTTTGTCCTTTTTCCTTAATCCCTTCCAACTCTTTGACAAGCAGTCTCAAAGGACTCTTCTAGTGCTGTTTTTAAAAGGTAAACTATAATCATATTAGTCCTTTTAAGTATCCTCGCTTGATCTCAGGATAAATATAACGAAAAATGTGCCACACCGGAGTATTTAATAGCAGCTCATTAGGATGGAGGATTATCACATTCATGGGTCACAAAACATCTCTTTAATAGACTTGCCACTTCCACTGATAATTATTTCCCAAAGCCCCAAGGCTGTCCTGTGATACTTTGCGGACTAACGAATGTGTACAGTAGCTATATGGGTCTTTAAGGTACCCATAACATTTTGCTCTTTTTTCTGTGGAGCATGACTTACCTCCTTTGAAAATTCTGTTTGTCTCACTGCATACCTGACTCTCTGACACATGAAACTACAAAAAGTGCCTAACTTTGAATGAATCACATACTAAATATTAAGTTATACATTACAACTGTTGTGAAGCTTATTGGGCTACATCCTGATTTTGGGACATGCCACTTGAATGGTAGAAATGGACCTGTTTGTACAGAGAGGGCTGAGGGACCCAGTTGAGTAAGATGGGATACAGGAGGTGGGCTGGAATGAGGGAATCCATAAAGATTAGATAAAGAATGGAGCCTTCTGGAGAATAAAGCATTGCCCCCCCCTTTTTTTTTTTTTTTTTAAAGAAAGCAAAATTTGACTTCATCCTACTGGTGGAAATTGAATTTGGGGTAGAGGAAGCAAGGGATAGAGTAGAAACAACAGTCATTCTCATTGAAATAATTTCCACACTCAAAATCAGAATGCTATTTGAATTTTTTTTGACAGTTTCATTTTAATAAGCCTTGGCAGAGCTCCTGTATTGAAGAGTCATGCTACAACTATCTCTTATGGAGTTATGTCTTGGTAGAGCTAATCCAGATTGTTACAGAATTACAATGTTGCACAAATGCACACTGCAATTCAATTGATATAATTACGCACAAGCATGCAATCAAAATACAATGTGCGATGGCACCATGTGCATTACTCAATTTTTGTAATTTTCAACTGAATCAGTACATATGGACATTATGCATTGGTCCAAATGTACAACCACAAGGGGGAAAGGACTTATGTTTGCATAAGATATCAGCAGGATACAGCCCTTATATCTTGGTTCATGATGATTGGGAGCCTTTAAAAGGGTGGACTACAAGAATGCAAAGATTCACAGTGGAGACTAGTGTTCACTCTTTTTAAAAACAATGTGTGTGTGTTTACATGTGCCTTCAAGTTGCTTGTCAACGTATGTTGACTCCATTGGATTTTATTAGACAAAAAATATTCAAGGGTGGTTTGCCGGTTCCTTCCTCTGAAATATAGCCTATATCACCTGGTCTTCATTGGTGATCTAATGTAGATGTGATCTAATGTGATGTAGGGACTAACTAGTGCTGACTCTTCTTCCAAGATCACAAACAATGTGGTGTTTAAAGCAAGACTGTACCAAGTGTTGTAGGCTATATTTCAGAGGAAAGTACTAACAAAATCAGCTCTGAGTATTCCTTACCTAAGGAAACACATTGAAATTCATGGGGTCGCCATAGGTCAACAGGCGATTTACATGCTTTAGAGCTTTAGAGTTAGACTATAAAGTGCCAAGTTGTTTATAATCTCAGGAACTGTCAAGGCAGCCACAGATGGATTTGTATTTTAAAATTACTTTAGTGCATATGAGAGTGACAGATGGCATGTTGTTCTGCCAAGGCAGACAGAGAGCAATAAATGGAACAGCTGGGCTGACTCTCTTGGCAAGATCTAGGCCCCTGTACCTCTCTCATCTTGCTGAAGCATCTTCTTCACAGCCACCCTGATGTTATGATTGCTGTGAGAAAGAGCCGCCAGTCCTCGGGTGTGAACATCTTCCAGGAGGTTGTCTTAGCCCAAGTTGGCAGACATTGAATTTTGTGCTTCAGAAAGTAAAATCTAGATGCGATATTCATGAAGTCAATTATGATGGTTGTATTACTTGAGAGGGAATCAGATCAATTTGCTATATGTATTGTCAAAGGCTTTCATGGCTGGAACTACTGGATTGCTGTGAGTCTTTCGGGCTGTATGGCCATGTTCCAGTTGGCTATATGCTTTTGCAGTATTTGAGCTCAAATTATAGTGCATGAATAGGTTCACAGTTGCTCTGAGGAAATTTAAAAAGAGAAGGCAATAACTGGCTGCATTAAAGTCTTGTGAAGGTGACTGAGGTAGGGCTTGGGGTGTCATTGAAAATGATTTGAATGATATTATGGTACAAGTCCAGTTTTAGTTTCAGTGTGTGTGTGTGCCTTCAAATTACCTAGTGACTTATTGTGACCCTATGAATTTCATATGGTTTTCTTAGGCAAATCATATTTAAAAGTGGGTTTGCCAGTTCTTCCCTCATTTGTAGCTTAAACATCTATAATTCATTTGCAGTCTTCCTTTCAAATTTTAAACAGGGCTGACCTTGCTTAGGTCAAACATCAGGTGGGACTTGGTGCCTTTAGGGTATTTAGACCACTCAACTAGGACAGACCCAGTGAAATCATTTATGCAATTTCTATTGGTTTTAGTAAGTCACATTGATGAATGGGAACTTTTAGCCATATCGTAGATAAATCCCATCGATTTCAGTGGGTATGCTCTTCTTAGGACTAACATTGGGCTAGACCCAAAAGTTTAGTAAATAGAACCTACAAGATGTTTCAGTGTACAGTGCTAAAGTTTCCTTCTAGCTAGCCATGTTCTCTTCTAGGTTTCTCTATTCAATTATCCACATATTTTTCACACACTTCTGCAATGGCATTCATTGGCCACTGATCACGGCAAGTTGCTTGGAGCTGTTTTAGGATTCTCTTTCTTTTATAAAGCTCCCTGAAATTATCTAGCATTTTTCCAAACCTTGGGGTTCCCACAAGCCTACTGATCCCAGTGTCTTGTATATGGATGACTTCTTTTCAGGTATTTATAGAAGAACTTTGGGTAAATGCTTTTGCTGGTAATTTATGAGATAATATGTGCAGGTTCTGTTTGCCAAAACAGGAATTATTTTCTATTGCTGTTTGTATACGTTATTATTTTTAGTATCTCCATTTGAATCTTCTTTTAGCCTTTCATGGCATAGAAACTGACTTTCTCTTTTTCCAGTGTACTTAAGAACACACGTCAGTTAGCCGATGTCTGTCAGCTTGACTTTTACATTGCCCTGTGTGTTACAGATCGATGTCCTTAAAGCAGATATGGAAAGTGCAGAGTGGAAAATTTTGGAAAACCTGATCTTGGAGGACATTGTGGAACGGATCGGACAACTGATCTTTGAGATCCATGTGCACTGGCCTGGATTTGAGGTCAGTGGCAATGACAGCACTGTGGTCCGATACTGGTACAGTCTCCTTAAAGAATTAGAACTGAAGGACTTCAGGCTGTTCCACACTTACAAAGACTTATTGAAACCACAGGTGTTTCTCAAAAGGGAAGCCTTCAATGCAAGCAGTTGTTATACACTGAGCTGGGTGAATACAAGATGGAAATGGCAAGCTGGAGCACTATTGAACTGAATGCTGAATTTTCCCTTTTGATAGTATCGTTGAACATAACTTTGGAGACATGGACAGACATGAAGAAACATGCAAGCATAGAAGTAGTAATATTAATGCAAGGAAAAATGTTGTGTATGTATTATCATTATCTTCCCAAAGTGGAAAGGCACAGTGTTTTCTCTTCTAGAAGAGAAAACAACTGGATATAAAGTACTTCGTTTGCTTCATGTGTGCACGCAGCTCAAGCCGATTCGAATTTTGTGCCACCACCATTGCAGATTAAAAAGGTAAAATATAGCATGTAATAAGTTGTTTCTTCTTCGGTGAAAACATATTAAAACAAACACGCTTAAAACGTTACAGGTTTTAAAGTAAATCATGGTGGATGGAGAATTGAGGTTGTTGGGATTTTTTCCTCTGAAATTCAACCCATAGGTGGGATCCACAAAACAGAACATAAATTCAATATCTGACTTACTGGGAGAGAACCAAATTGACTGGTTTGCACAATGTAGTTAACAAGACTGACTAAAGCTCTTTCATTTGTCAATTGCACCCACTGCAAATGTGAGCAGCTGCTCCGTCCTGGAAACAAGGGTTCCCATGGATCCCTAGCACACTCGGATCGAATGCACACTCCGGCTAATGCGTTATGTTTTAAATCGCTGACAAGGATGTGTCAGCCTACTCTGTTAAGGGCTCTCTTTGGTAAATAAAAAGAACTCGTAAAACTGCCATTTTTGTCTGCCCCTACTCTACCTCACAGCAATAACGGGGACTGCTTCAGTATTTGTTTTTTCAGGTCTCCTTTTCTATTTATCTTCCACATATTCTCTTTATCTGATAAAGGAAACAAATTGAGACCTTCAAATATTCTTATAAAATATTACAATATGGAGACAAAATATATACAACAAACCACAGAACCGAATCATATTCGCAATCCCTATGCCGTCATAACTGTGGCACTTCTGCCATGTCTCTCAACTGCCCCACAACTCAATGGGGCTCCAAATGGAGGAGGTCCATTCTGCATGTGAGTGGGAAAGGGGTGGGTTACATTTTTACTCCTTCCAGCAGCAAACAGGCTTATATTGAAGACTTGTGACAGCAATTATGTGACAGGTTGTTGCAGCCTTGCTTGATAGCAGGAAGGGGGCCAGAAATATCATCCATCTACACCGTGTTCACCAGCAGAATGAGCTTCCTTCTTTCACTTGGAGCAGCTGCTGCCCGATATGGTAGATTTAGGGGCCTCTAGGCAAGAGATAAGTAGATGATGTAGAATTCTGACTTATCTTAAATATCATCATCAACTGAACCAACATTCAAAATTAGAGTTAGTATTCTAATATTTGTTTAGGCTTGAATATTGTAAGTTACATTATTTATCAATCAAGTTCTCACATTTGAGAGCCAAACCTTGAAGGTTTACTGTTTTGGCTTTCAAAAATACTGTGTTCTAAAGCCAGTTTATTTGCAGCCAATACTTTTGCCATCTGTTTTACATTCAAATCTTGCATAACAAAGTTTAAATATCTCCCCAGATCAACTGAGTGACATATTGCAAATCATATCTAGTCCCATCATCTATGGCAATGTTTCCCAAACTTTGGTCTTCAGTTATTTTGAACTTTAGGTCCCAGAATTCATCCATTGACCAAGCTTACTGGGATTTCTGGAAGCTGAAGTCCAAAACAATTGAGGATGAGCTTGGGAACTACTGATCTGTAGCATACCAAAAAGATATGGGTATATTTGTACCAAAAGCTCAGGATGGGCAGCTGCAGTAGGTGTTGGTGTCAGATGTGATCCCCATGACAAGTGTAACCACTCCCTTTGGGGCAATTTTTAAACAGGAAAAGCATTTCATATAGAGCCATTTCCGTGTGCTAATTTAGGAGGAAAATGCAGTTTAATGAAGGGGAAAACATTGTTCCAGGAGAAGCAATCTGATTGTTTTTAACAAAAAATATTTGAGTAACCTCATATATTAGAACTTTTTTTGACGTATAGATGCTGGGGGAATCTTTTGAAAAACCAGACTCTTGTAAAATAATTCACAAAACCTGGGTGGTGATAACCTGTTGGACAAACTTTCCCATTCCCCGCATCAGTTTAATGGGCACTGAAATCAGACAGGAAGCCAAATGACAAATATGATTGTCACAGCATGAAATTAAATGATGCCAAATGTATGAAGCTGTTGCTGAAAATGGCAGCACTATTAACTGATTCCTTCCCATCTCTTCTTCTTTATTGCATAGTCTAATTTATCCTATATCCTCATGTCATTATATGCATTTACTCACCTTATGCCACACAGTAAAATTTCACATTCGGTAGGTTAAAATGCAATGTGTGAAGCAGTAGATGTGATTGTAGGTGCTATAGGCAATCAACAGATGAGTACCCTGTTTCCACTAAAATAAGACATCCCCAGAAAATAAGACCTAGTAGAAGTTTTGCTGAATTGCTAAATATAAGGCCTCCCCCAAACGTAAGACCTAGCAAAGATTTTGTTTGGAAGCATGACCTCCGAACAGAACACCAGAGCACACAGGATCGGTAAATGTACGTACCATAAAGTGTTGTACATGGAAATAATGGTAGTAACAAGAAATTCTTGATAGGATTCAGTTTATCTGGATATGCTGGTTTGTGATGACAACTACTGTACAGTATATAATAAATGTTCATTTTTGTTGTTCAACAATAAATGTGAATTCTTCTTCATGGAAAAATAAGACCTCCCCTGAAAATAAGACCTAGAGCATCTTTGGGAGCAAAAATTAATATAAGACACTGGCTTATTTTCGGGGAAACACAGCATGTATTTTTTATAATCTGCACCTTTATACAATAATAAAATATATTAGAGAGATTAGAGAGATGGGCTGAAACTAACAAAATGAAGTTCAACAGGGACAAATGCTAGATACCCCACTTAGGCAGAAAAAATGAAATGCAAAGATACAGAATGGGAGGCTCAACAGCAGCATGTGTGAAAAAGATCTTGGAGTCCATGTGGATAAGTTAAACATGAGCCTACAATGTGATGCAGCGGCTAAAAATGCCAATGAGATTTTGGCCTGCATCAATAGGATTCTAGTGTCTAGATCCAGGGAAGTCATGCTCCCCCTCTATTCCTCCTTTGTCAGATCACACCTGGAATACGTGTCCAATTCTGGGCACCGCAATTGAAAAGAGATGTTGACAAGCTGGAAGGTGTCCAGAGGAGGGTCTGGAGAATAAGCCCTACGAGGAGCGGCTTCAAGAGCTTGGCATGTTTAGCCTGCAGAAGAGAAGACTGAGAGGAGACATGATAGCCTTGGGCTGTGGCGCAGCTGGTTAGTAGCCAGCTGCAATAAATCACTACTGACCAAGAGGTCATGAGTTCGAAGCCAGCCCGTGTCAGCTTGAGCGCGCGATCATTAAAAATAGACCAGCTCTTCGTTGACCTAAGCAACCTAGATAGTATGCGGGGAGGCTAATTTAACTAATTTACAACACCATAAAAACCATCCAGCAGCGGGCAGAAAAGGAATGAGGAAGCAATCCATCAAGGGCTCGGTGTCACAGTGGATGATGAAGCAGCTGCTCCCCGTGGCCAGAATTGAGCATAACCTTATGAAGCCTGGAAGCTGGAAAAATGTTAAATTGCCTCCGTGTCTTCGTCTCTGTCTGTATGTCTAATGGCATTGAATGTTTGCCATATATATGTACATTGTGATCTGCCCTGGGTCCCCTTTGGGGTGAGAAGGACAGAATATAAATACTGTAAATAAATAAATATGTGAGGGGGAAGTCATAGGGAGGGAGCAAGCTTGTTTTCTGCTGCCCTGGAGACTAGGACGCAGAACAATGGCTTTAAACTACAGGAAAGGAGATTTCACCCGAACATTAGGAAGAACTTTCTGTGAGAGCTGTTTGGCAGTGGAACTCTCTCCCCCGGACTGTGGTGGAGGCTCCTTCTTTGGACGCTTTTAAGCAGAAGCTGGATGGCCATCTGTCGGGGGTGCTTTGAATGCAATTTCCTGTTTCTTGACAGGAGATTGGATTGGATGGCCCATGAGGGGAAAATAAGAGGTTGGTTATCTCAACCTTCCCTTTCTGATAATGTGTTTTTCTTTATTCTCTCTTGAATCGGCATATCCTGGCAATAGGTACAGAGCAATGGGGATGGGGGGGGGAAGAGTATTTAACCTATTTGTTTCCAACTTCTGTACTTCAAATAGTGCCCCCCACTGCATTTCATTCATAACCATTTTGGAAGATTTTCCTCTTTATAACATTTGGTATGTTTCATCTTCTCTTTTCAATTGTTTCAGAGGGCTGCATGCCTTGTTGACTGAATTACCAAGTCATGTATGTTTCAGAAAAATTGCTTCAAAGTAGATACCAGGAAGGAGGCAACAGACAAATGAAAAAGATCTTGGGTAGAAAGCACTGGCTTATCTGGATGAATCATTTTCAATAAGGACTCCATGGCTAGTTTTTCTTAGTTGTTCCCTCAAAATAAAAGTAGTGTTCACAATCCCTTCTGCGAGTACAAATGTCCTTTTATAAACTGAAAGAAATTCTGGATGTCATCTGCAATCCCATATCAATATAGTAATATATGGCTTTTGTGTATTTTTGCTGATTGTGAACTTTATTATGGCATATGTGCATGTTTACTTGTAATTAGGTGTGCCATGAGGTGGAATTCCTCTGAATAGGTGAAAATCTTCCTATTGCTTTCCACCTGTACACAGCACAATCTACTTTATGACACAACTAGTACATGTAAATGTAATTATTCTGTATTGACCCAGGTAAGGATGAAGATGTTCTTAACTAGACTAATTACTCCTTTCTGAAAGATAAATCTAACTCCTCTTTATTCCTTGCAAGCTGTATTGGTTATGATAAATGTGTAGCTTATAAAAATATGTACCATTGAGAAGCTGAAAAGAGTTCATATCCTGACATATGCAGCACACAAGACACATGGATAATTCATACATATGTACTCCTATATTTTTGCATGAAAGAAACAGGATCAGTAGTGGAACAAATAGGACATATCCTCAATCTTGTATGAGCAGATGGCTTAATTCCTCTTTATCTTCCAGTTTTAATAATTTCCCCTACAACAGCTTTCAGAAATATATTCTCTGTGTGTGTGTGTTATAAGACAAACAGCTATCTGAAAAAGATTATATACATCACAGCTCTACTAGTAACACTTCTACAACAGGTGCTTTTAGATTAGGGGTGGGAAATAGATGCTTTTATATCTGTGCTGGGTTACAATATGCTAGTTAGGGCTGATATGAGAGGATCTGGCAACAACAGTTCCTTAGATTATAAGATCAAGGCAGCATGCCTACTACTTGGGCCCTTTGAAGAACCTAAGCAGCACTGTTGTCCAAAACCATAAGTATATTTTCAACAATGGAAGTAGCCGTAACTTGATGCATGTATCCAGAAATAAAAGGCAACCACCTGGCTGTTAATAGACATGTTACTTTACATGTTATTTCAATATCAATTATTAATCTTCATATCAGAAAAAATAACATGTAAAACCATTCCAACCCAAGAGAGAAACAATACATATGCGTCTCCACACAGGTTCATTACAAAGATAAGTTATTCCATAATATTTTAATATAACTTCATAATTTTTCACCCTCTGACATGCTAGAGAACATCATCTAACCAAATAAATATTTTTAAAAACACACCTTGGGCAGTGCTAGAGAAGTTGTGCCAAGTCAAAAATCTGTCTTTCCATATAAAACATTTATTAAAAATAGGTTCTGTAGAAAGAAGAATTGAGACATATGTACAGTAGTCCAGCACAAAACTTTTGACAATTCTACAAAATAAAAATATATATTAAAGTGCCCCTTTACAAGATTTGGGTGGTAAAGTGATAATGAAGCTGCGGTTTGTTCATGAATGCATCTCAAAGAGTCATTCATCATTTCTGTCTTGGTACAAGACCCACTGGTGAATGGAATTGACGCCGACACACAATTGGGGTACTTAAGGGTTAATGATGTCTAGATATCATGTTATTTACACATTTTCTTGAGTAAGAATGGGAGCCCAATTTTTCACAATACAAAAAGCAGTCATAATAAAAATGAGGTTTCTGAACATGTACCCTCCAATGCCATGCATCTGTGAATACATTAGTTATACCTATCACTTCCACTAAATGGGTGACTCATGAAATCTATGGCTTGAACTGCATTCTTGCTCCACTTCCAACATGGGATGGGCGTTCTCTGCATCTACTGACCGCCAGGGTCCATTCCATACCTTTAAGCAAGACCCAAGGATCTGGTGGGGCATAATGGTTTCAATAATGAAAACGAAATTGGAGTTGTGTATCATTATTGTGCACAAAACGTCTTATCTATTGTTTGGTTTTTCAGGAGGAGTAAGAGTTTCTGTGAATTACAAAAGAACCAATTTTGAGTAGCAATTTCTGTAGTATATACACCACACAATCTCATCAATATTCTATTGTACTTAGAGACTGGCAAATGCTCCCAAATAGTTTCTATAATTGGTACATCATTATGTTACACTTCCTTCTATTTACATTTTCCCTCCTTCAACTTCAGTATTTACAGAGCAAAGTGAAGCCTGTGAGGTCTCTGGTCCAGTTTCATAAACACAAACTATATCAAGCTCTCCCACTTAATGTATGTGACATTGAAAATAAGTAACAAGATAATCGAAGAGCTTCAACTTTAGGCTGTGAAATGAAGTATTGTGAATTTCCAGTAGAGCATGGATAGATTGCAACACTGAAGAACTTGGAACAACCATGTTAATGTCCTGGTTTTGGGCCATCTTTGCTGGAAAGTAGGTGCTCTGAAATCTTTGATATTCACCAACTGATTGTAGATTGAGACTCCTATCACAAGGCCTTCAGTCCCAGAGTTTAATGAGACCATCCCATCCACATGTGATCACCTTGGATGTTTCATGTGGGTGCCATACTGCACCTATACAGACTTTGTCATGGGCTTTCAATCTACTATACAACTTAGTAGTTTTCCAGTCCCAGATGTTCAGCTTTCCATCTGCATCACCAGATATCACGTAACTATGGCCAAAACAAAAACAAATGTATTATAGACTGAATTTTAAAAAATTGTTAGAATGTAAGGCTAAAAATCCAAACAATGCAATATATTTTAACATGGAAAAGAGAAGAAATTGGACTGCAATAAAGTACAGGTTCAGGATTCCTTATCCAGAAATCTCAAACACTCCAAAATCCAAAATTGTCCATATTGGTGGCTTGAGATAGTGACGCCTTCGCTTTCTAGTGGTTCTCAATATCCATACATTTTGTTTCATGCAAAAAATTATTAGAAATACAGTGTATAAAATACATGCTATACATATAAGGTTAATGTGAAACATAAATGAATTTGGCATTTAGTCTTGGTCCCAAGAATTTTGGATGCTTCTTTTGACCTCTACAGTCTATTTTTTTTTATCTTTACAATCTCGCATGCAGGTTTTGTAAAGCATTATGCTAATCGCAAAGGCTTAACTCCCATCCAACAGTGTTCTTAAGAGGCTGGGAACATTCACCCAAGAGGCTGTCACTTTGGCAGAGTCTATGAGGGATTCTTGGGACAGTTTTTTTAAAAAAATAGTTTCCAATTACATTCATGTCCA
The DNA here is from genome assembly GCF_035594765.1 of Anolis carolinensis. Classification (NCBI taxonomy): domain Eukaryota; kingdom Metazoa; phylum Chordata; class Lepidosauria; order Squamata; family Anolidae; genus Anolis; species Anolis carolinensis. The sequence goes on from NC_085841.1 coordinate 100,311,774, forward strand.
AAACAAAATAAATTGTAAATCAACCTGGGAGGAATATCTATATTAAGCAGACGAATTATAGAAACATACCTCATGTCAGGTGAAAAATCTACTTGACAAGCATAACCAGCCACCATATGACCTTTGAAGATTTTCTTTTTATTCAACCTGAATCTGTTTTGTGCTCCAAAAATCAAAATCTGATTATCCATGGACTGACAAGCCAACCACTTTCCTGTTAAAGTAAAAAGATTAATGCAAATACTCATTTCCTTAAAATAAATTCCTATACTGGATTACCTGTATCAAATGATATCATTATGCAAATGCAAGGGATATTATTATTCTGATTCTGCATTTCAAGGGCACTATACAGATTTTTTGTTTGTTTCACTGATTGCACAAACAGTTGCACAATCTCTTTGCACAGCTGCTTTGTCTAAATTCTAAAACCACTTGTGCAAACGATCATCCAGAGCGACTATGTATTTACATTTGTATATGGGTAGTGTTCTATTGCATTTAGCCTATATTTCTGGCTCTCGTTAATATGACTAAGGGCCACACAGTCATGCAACCCAGAATATCAAGGCAGAAAATTCCACAATATCTGCTTTGAACTGGATTATCTGAGTCCACAATGACATATATTCCACTTCAAAGCAGATAATGTGGGATTTTATTCAGCCTTGTGGAAAGGGGCCTAAATAATTAGTTTTTCAAAACATGCTGGAAAAAATATACACTGAACCTAAAACAAATTGTAGAAATTCTATTGGTCTGATCCTCCATTACTTTAACACTGGATTTTCTTGTACAAAATACTGATATAACATTCTCCCTGAAAACAGAAAATACATCTTAAAGGTTGGAAACAAGGAATGGGTAAGCTAACAGTTAAAGAGACAGATGAGCTGGGGAAGTGGATGGTACAGCCTATATAATGGATACAGCAAGAGCCAAGAACTTCCATTATTTCCATTTCAAAATACACTTTAAAAAATAAATTATCTATTTTTATGTGCTGCAACATTCATGATGCTTCAAAACTAAATAATCCCCCACTAAATTCTACACTTTTAACAAAGAAAAACAAAACTTGATACTGGTTTATAAACATAAGAAGGGCAGTTACACATGCTAGGACAGCACAAGAACTGATCAGTGAGAAGGAGTGATCCTTCATATTTCACTCCATATATTCGGAGAGAGCCCCGGTGGCGAAGTGTGTTAAAGCACTGAGCTGGAGACCGAAAGGTCCCAGGTTCAAATCCCGGGAGCGGAGTGAGAGCCTGCTGTTAGCTCCAGCTCCTGCCAACCTAGCAGTTCGAAAACATGCCAGTGTGAGTAGATGAATAGGTACCACTCCAGCAGGAAGGTAACGGCGCTTCATGCAGTCATGCCGGCCACATGACCTTGGAGGTGTCTATGGACAACGCCAGCTCTTAGAAATTGAGATGGGCACCAACCCCCAGAGTCAGACATGACTGGACTTAATGTCAGGGGAAACCTTTACCTTTTAGTATTCTGAGAGAATGAGAGTCAAACACATTGATCTGGCAACTGTAGTCAAGTGAGACAATCCAGCTATTCCATCATATTTAAACTTACAATGGAGCTTCAAGAACTCAACTTTAAAGGATTAAAGTGTTCTATCACATACCAAAGAATATAAAAATGTTAGCTTACCATTTGGGGACAAAGTCACTGCAGGCATCGAGTGCATACTTGGCTCTGCTATGTATTTGAAATCTACTGGAATGTCCCTGCAAAAGCAGAATATATAGATGAGGAACACTGTTTTGGAGTCCAACTGTGCTTGGGCTACCTGACTACTGAAACATGTGATGTCTAATTATGCTGTGATTGACAGATTTTTTCTATCCTTTCTGTGTTTCAAGATAGATATCACTCATTTCAATATAGAACTTACATTGTCCACTACTTATCTGTTTGGCACCATCCAAAAACAAGGGAGTGGTTTCCATGACCTGAGAGACTTCCCAAGTATCTAACTTATGAAACAAATAAAGACAAAACTAATATATTTAGCCTTGGCCTTGCCTGCCTATTCCCAGGCCCTATGGTATGTCAAGGGTAGCTGAGGCTTGAATTGTTGAAAGGTTGACGCTGAAACAATTAAAAATGATAAAGGCTGAGGAAGAGATTGGTTTGCTAGGCGTGACCCTGCCATGAAGTTCTACCTCTGCTTGATACACAGCAAGGAAAGGAACCTCTTTTGGCCAGAAGATTGTGTTCAATTTTGGAGATGACTTTTTCAAGAGTGAATTTCCCTTCCCAGGGGTAGATTTCTCTCACTTCCTGATGCCTCACGCCTGTGCATTACTGTGAGTCATGTGTAAGTTGGATGTCTGTAAATCGGGGTCTGCCTGTACAGTGAATAAGGGATTGAGGGAAAGGAGGCTAGTAACATGACTAGAGTTCTTCTCCAAGGAGCACCTGCTCCACTACGATCGGAAATTTGATGAGAGAAAGTGGGCGGCACTGGTGTGCCACAGGAACCAGGGTTCTTCACAACACATAAAATAAGTGGTGAAACAAGAGCTCCATGAGGAAAAACCCAGCAGGTCCTGGGTGTGTAACTAGCCCCCTTTCCACAAAGCTGGAAGTAGATGGGTGTCAATAAAACATTTAGGTGTTTGAAGTATTTCAGATTTCTGGATAAGGGAGGCTCAAACTGGAAATTAAATGTTCCTTTATATCAGGCTTGCACTAGCAAGGATGATCAATCTGAGTATGAAAAGGTCTTTCCCAAATTCAAGAGATGTAGAAGATGCCTAAAAGAGTTTTGGTTAACTTTATAATCATGATTGAGGATTCAAAATGTTTAAATTTTGTTAACAAAATGTTCGTTCAAAACTCTTGAGTTGTTACAGCTGGCACAGATCTCAACAGTTTTTGTGAGTAGCAACAAAGACTTAACAATGCAGAAACCATTCATTACCAAGCTACATTAACCTTAATCATATTTACATACATCAAATTAACAACAAAATAGATGGAGTGTAAATGGTCCCATAAAGGTTAATTGCTGCTTAATTTTGTTCATATAATGATGCAATCATATACATTCAAAGTAATCAAATTGTATCTCCAGTACTTTTGCCCCACTGAAAAACGAGAGGGAAAATTAAAATTCATGGCTATATCTGAAAAACCACATGGAACAACATGCAACGATGCAAACTATTTACCATTTATCATGGTAAATAGTTCAATATTCATTTTGTACCTAAGTTTATACATCACATTATTGATAGATTCTACCTAACATAGCAAAATTAGGCATAATTTCATTTCATAGATGATGTTACTTGAGAAAAAAAGAGCCCTTAGAATGGTTGCTTACCTGTAACCGCATTTCTTTGAGTGAAATTTGCACATACAGTAGAGTCCCAGTTATCCGAGATAAAGGGGCGGGCCCAATCTTGGATAACCGGAACTGCTTGGATTGCCGGGAGGCCCTATTATCCCTCCTGGCAATCCGGTTTAGGGAAGTGCCAGTGAGCGCTGCTGCCTAGCAACGCTCACATGTGTTTCCCAAGGGGCGAGGGCTTGGCCCAGAGAAGCACCCGCAGCAATCGTGGGGCGCTTCTCTGGGCTGAGCCCTCGCCAATCGCGGGGCGCTTCTGGGGCGCTTCCTCCTTCCTTTTCCTCTCCTCTTGAGCTCCCTTCGCTCGAGAGAAGGAGAGGGAGGAGTGCTCCCGGTGGTGCCTCGGATAATACAGAGGCTTGCTTAACCGGAACTCGGTTAACCAGGAGTCTACTGTATAGTATTACTCCTGTGCCTCTGCAGTAAGCTCCGGAATCTTCTGGAAAGCTTTAGCTCTTTAAGGCTATGGCTTCACCCACCCTCCCCATCATGCATATAACTGGTAGATGGGGCTATAGCCTCAGTTCCTTCGCCGCCGTAGCAGTCAAGGACAGAGACATGACAAAGTGGGGAGGACAGGTGAGGATTTGCGATTTTCACAGATGACCGCTCGAAGAAATGCGGTTACAGCTAAACAACTATACATTCTTGAGATCTTGAGGAAGGTATTCCAAATATGCTGTCATCTTGGTCCAAAGAAAATTTTGATATGCTGCCATATATGCAGTATAATGCGCCAAACATGCAACCAACGCAGCCAACAAATGCACCTTCCTGCCCATTGCATACAACTTGTGGCCCTCCTTATCTGATGGGGCAGCATGGGCTCTTCATTGTCTAGGTGGCTGCCGTCACATTAGCCACTACAGAGTTAGGTTTCGATGGTTTTTCCAAGTGCTGCGGACAGGCAAAATTGACCTTATACATAGTGTCGATACGTCTGGACACAGCGGGAACTGCTGTTGGTGATAAGTCAGGACACTTGGTTAGCTGAAGCAGATATGTCAATGCCACGATTGGCGAAGCTTGTTGCTGTTCAGATGGAAAAGGTGGATCCTCCACTACCATTGCCAGTTGTGCTGCAGGTAAGTCAAGGGCACGCATCAACCGTATCTTTAGTGCCAAAAAGCATTCTGACTCCTCTGTAAGCAGAAGCTCTAATCCATTACTTGATCAGGTTCATCTAGGGTATCAGCAGAGATATCTGACCTATCGTCTCCGGTGTTGCCCAACGGCATGGGCAAAGGTAAAGCAGTACATTATTGAAGCAGTCCCTGCAAAGACAGATGTTCCACATTGTCTGATGGGTGCAAGCCCGGCTGCTGCCATTAACGGCCTTGGTCAGTCACATACTATGGCTCAAAAATATAAGAGTGACCACCAGGGGAATGGTGGACATACTCAGTGAGGGGCCATTGTGGAGCAGCCTTTTTGGCCCCATGCATGGGGGAAGAAAAACGCCCAGTAGCAGGCAGCGGCCTCGAGGGGCTATCAGAGGCCCAGGACCTATCGGGCAAATTCTCTGAGCCCAGAGCAGCTGCCCCAAAGGAGTGGTCCAACACGCCAGACTCCGAAGAGGTTCCTGATGGGCTCAGCCAGATTTGTGGGGCCCAGCCTGACTCCAACACCTTGTGATGGGAGGAACGGTGCACAGGCCCCACAGCTGCTGGCACTGGCAGCCGGAGCTCAGGTGCAGGGGGCGTAGCCATGGAACACTGTGCCATTGTCCGGGCTAATTCTGCTTCCACTAATGGAGGGAGCACAGAGTGACCACCTTCTCCAGTGGGAGGCGCTCCCCTGTGGCCTCGGCTACTCTCTCGACAGTGGAAGAACTGGGGAGGGCTGGCTTCCAGTTGTGACTAGTGGTGGTGTAAATGCATACCCGGCTGCAGCGGTAACATTTTTCTTTTTAGACTTTTTGGGATGGTGGGAGCAGTCTGGTGACTGCTGCATGGCCGACAGTGCCGACTTGGAAGATTTCACCACCCCCAGCTCCACCACTGCCAGTGAGGACAACGAACCTTGCAGCGGTAACCCTCCAGGGCCGGCTGCAAGGTGGCCCTCTTTCTTGGGCTGGCAGCTGGAAGAAGGGCTTGCTCTCAGAGCACAGTCTAAAGTCGGACCGCCCGTTTTTTTCTATTGTGGGGGTGAGAGAGAGACATAGCTCAAGGTCATTTACATAGTGTGTTTGTCAGCATCCTGCAGCCCAGTGCCACAAGGCACACACTTTCTAGTATTTAAAGAGGACATAACTGGTCAATAATCCTTAGGATTGTAACAAAAAAAGAGTAGTCAAGAAGTCAGAGATCTACTATTTGTGTAGTAGCTAGTCAATCATTCAGAGAGATTCCTAATGCTTGGTGGCAAGGCAGCGAACAAAAGGAACTGAGGCTATAATCCCATCCACCAGCTATATGCATGATGAGGAGGGTGGGTAGGGCTATAGCCTTAAAAGGCCTTCCAGAAGATTCCGGAGCTTACTGTACAGATGCAGGCATAATACCTTATATGCAACTTTCACAGAGACCACGAAGAATACAGATCTGTTTCTGTAAGATATTAAGAGTTCAAGTGATATTTTCTTCTCTACCAAATAAACATCCTGTTACTCTGAAGTAAAAACAGCTAACCATTACAAGCATTTTATTGAGGCAAAATCCCCAATCAAAACTTGTTCATTCACCAATGCAATGTCCATTATTTTATTTGCCCATTTCTCATATATTAAAGTAGGAACTCATATGGTGAACAAAGGATGGCCTTGGTGTGCCATTAAATGGTACATATGAAACAGTAGATGGTGCTCTTTCCTCAAAGTCAACAGGCAATCGAGGGCCCCTCCAATAAACTGTAATGGTTGTGAAATGTTTACCAAAGGCAGCCAACCATCAAAAAGTTTGCCTTTGTTTTAATCATTCCAGTCTCTCCCCTGCATATGAAGGCCCCTTGCTGGTGCCCTGGCATTCTTCTTGACTTTTGGAAATAATAGATCTAATATGATGTTGCAAAACATATTCTTTTTGTATGCTGTATCTCTCTGCATATATCATATATTCTGCTATGTCCCTTCTATTTTCAATAATCTGTGCTCTGGTCAGATTTACCCTCTTTTACTTTAAACTTCATAATTACCAGCCCTGGTTAATGGGAGGAAAGACTCCTGATCCTGTAGCTTAAATTTAAGTTGCAAAACAAGGCCGAGGAACTTCATTTCAGCAGACTAAACTCACTGAACAATCTAAACCAGTTGTACAACTAGTTGGCCTTAGGAAAACTGAAATGGCAGACAGTGCATTTTACTAGGACAATTTAAAATGTATTTTTCTTTCTGCTCAATCAGTTTCTGTGGCAATAAATTTTTCACTTACCATTCCCAGACTCTCAAACTCTTGTCATCTGATGTGCTCACAAACCGCCTGTTCTCATCCACAAATACAATAGTGTTGACAGCACCCAAGTGCCTGTCATACTCCTGAACGATTTCACCACTTCGAACATCCCACTGCAAGACAAGACAAGTCTGATTCTTTTAAAATACAAAGACCATTGTACACAATATTTTGTAAGTTTTCTAGAATAGAAAAGCAAAAAAAAAAAAAAAAATTAAGCACAGCTTGAAAAAAACCCCCCAAATCTTATAAGGAGATATCTGATTGTTATTGGAACTGTAAATAAGGCATTTTTATAAATGAGAATTAAATCTGATTTTTTTTAAAAAAGTACATTTAAAAAGGTTACCTGTACAATTTTCTTATCAGACATCCCTGCTACAAAAAGATTCTGCTTATCTTCATCAGGATTGAATTTGACACAGTAAGGGACTTTTCTGTTAGTGAATCTTGAAATACACTGACCTGAAGAGAGAGAGAGAAAAATGATTGAACAGGGAGAAATATACATATCTAGAGATTTATATTTTGCCAAGCTTGCTTTGTATTGTGGCTACCATAAACATCACTTGTTGACTTATGGTAACCCCATGAATTTCCTGGGGTTTTGTTCAGCAATCAAAAGGTTGTTAGCCATTGCCTCCCTCTGAAAGATAGCCCAGAGCACCTGCCATTCCTGGGCTTAGAAAAGGCAGAGGAACGAGAGACAAAATTGCCAATACTTGCTGGATAATGGAGGAAGGTAGGGAGTTTCAGAAAAACATCTATTTCTGTTTTATTGACTATTCTAAAGCCTCTATGGATCATAATAAATTGTGGCAAGTTCTTGGTGGTATGGGGATACCAAGTCACCTTGTCTGTCTACTGAGGAATCTGTATAAAGACCAAGTAGCAACAGTAAGAACAGACCACGGAACAACAGACTGGTTCAAGATTGGGAAAGGAGCACGGCAGGGCTGTATACTCTCACCCTACCAATTCAACTTGTATGCAGAACACATTATGTGACATGCGGAGCTTGATGAATCCAAGGCTGGAATTAAAATTGTTGGAAGAAACATTAACAACCTTAGATATGCAGATAATATCACTTTGATGGCTGAAAGCGGGGAGGAGCCGAGGAGCCTTATAACCAAGGTGAAAGAAGAAAGTGCAAAAGCTGGGTTGCAGTTAATCATCAAGAAAACCAAGATTATTGCAACCAGACTGACTGATAACTGGCAAATAGAGGGAGAAAATGTGGAGGCAGTGACAGACTTTCTATTTCTAGGCGCGAAGATCACTGCAGACGCAGACTGCAGCCAGGAAATCAGAAGACGTTTACTTCTTGGGAAGAGAGCAATGACCAACCTCGATAAATAATGAAGAGTAGAGACATCACACTGGCAATGAAGGTCCGCATAGTTAAAGCAATGGTATTCCCCATAGTAACCTATGGATGTGAGAGGTGGACCATAAGGAAGGCTGAGCGAAGGAAGATAGGCGCTTTTGAGCTATGGTATTGGAGGAAAATTCTGGTTGGACCACAATAAAATCCAACCAGTCCATTCTCCAGGAAATAATGTCCGACTGCTCACTGGAGGGAAGAGTCCCTTCGGGTGAGAAGGGTGGGATAGAAATGAAATAAATAAATATTAGAGGCAAAGATGAAATACTTTGGCCGCATAATGAGAAGACAGGAAAGCTTGGGGAAGATAATGATGCTGGGGAAAATGGAAGGAAAAAGGAAGAGGGGCAGGGCAAGATTGATGGATGTTATCCTTGAAGTGACTGGCTTGATCTTAAAGGAGCTGGGGGTGGCTAGGGCTGACAGGGGGCTCTGGCATGGACTGGTCCATGAGATCACGAAGAGTCGAAAGCGACTGAATGAATAAACAACAAACAAACCTGCCATTCCTTGGGCAATCTCCCATTCAAGCATTAACCAGGGTGGATTCTGCTTAGCTTCCAAGATCTGTGGCTTTGACAATAGGTATACTCTGCATAGAGAGCTAGAACAAGAATACAAGAAACTGTGCTATACTGAGACAGCATATTGGTACAGCTGGATCAAGCATGTTCATACTGACTGCTAATGGACTCTCCATGGTTGGGAAAAGGTGTTTCCCCCAACCCTACACAGAGGTATGAGGAACTAACTCAGGCTCTTCTGTATGTAAAGGAAGTACTCTACTAATGAGTTGCAGGCCCCGTCTCATCTTTGATGAGATGAACAATCCTTTATGACTCATATAATCAATTACATTCACTCTTGAACCAAACATAATTTACAGCCAAATTCAATATATCCAAAAATAAGGTTGCGTTATCTATACGATGATAATGTACAGGAAATTCTTCCCGTGCTACCCATTTGCATTTTAAAACTTCTGTTTATCATTTAGAAAATATGAATACTAAAATAGGTAAGATATATGCCTACCTGTTTCAGTGTCCCAGAGTTTAAGATACCGGTCATACGCAGCACTGAGAAACTGGTTCCCAGCATTGTTAAAACAGATATCTCTCACAGCTTTGCTGTGTCCTACAGGATGAAAGTACAGTATTAGCAGAAAAAGGACCTAGTGTTGCCCTCTGGGTGAAACATGGGTTGGATGCACAGTATCTCTGCCTGCAATGCAATCCCCACACTATTTCTGAATGAGAAGAAATGAGGGAGATGTTTGGTCTTGAGTCTCCATCCCACCATCCCTGCTGTAATTTTTTTTTCTGACAGAAGTGGAGGTTACTACCATCTGTTCACTGCTATGAATGGATTTCCAAGCCCATGACCTGCAGGCATTAGGGCCTTTGAGAAACATAGGTCCAAATACCATAGGAAAAATCTCTACACAAATGGAGGCCTGGGTTTGCATGTGAACTCTTCTGCCCAGATGCATATATTAAATAGCGATTCATGAGCCAGCATCCAGAAATAGAACTGCAAAGAACTGCCACAGAAGTTCTATTTTAGGCATAGTTTACCCATTCTGCAAATTCCTCCTGTCCCAGAAACTTAAGGTGAAAGGCCACCTCTACAGTTCCTTGATTTGGATTCACTTCTGTCTACTGTTTAAGGATGTCTTCTCCTGCCTTCTGAAGCATTATGTTTTGGGAATGTACCAAAGAGAGCATAGTAGTTCACATATCTAAAAATACTTCCATCACCTTCTTTAAATGCTCTTGGTTATAGGGGAAAAGAATGGCTTTTAAAAAAACTACCTATGCATACACAAGGGGATCTTTAGAAACGTTTTCAGTAACAAAAATTCAGATCTTAAATTAAGATTAGACCTAGTTGCATACTAGTTAACGTAATGTTTCATAATATCCATTTTTTAAAATAGCGTGGACGTTTTAATCTATTTTCAGAAACGGCAAAAAGAAGCCGATGGCTCAGAAACAGCTCTCTGGGGAATGCTGTGCTGGTTAGCTTTGGGGTTTTGTAACAGGAGAAAAAAAAGTCTTGTTCCAGAATGTAAGCACTACACTCATTCTTACAGTATATATTAGTGCAGCCATGATCCTTCTCAGTCTTAAACCAAAGTTAATTTAGATAAATGATTCAGACAGGTAGGAAGACTGGCAGTAAAGAGAATGATATTTTAAAGTGTTACACTCTTGTAGCATATCTGAATGAATTTCACTGACTGGAAAATGAGTTTACTTGGTTTACTTCAGTCTCTTGGTTGCATCCTTGCAACCAGGAAAATGATGATTATGGATGATAATATTTGGCCCCATTGCTAACCTGCCATATAAAATCAAATGTGAAGGAGTTTAAATTGTTTCAACAAGTTTTAACTGTTTTTCTTTTAAGTACTGAATAATTTTAAAATCATTTAGTTATTTTAAAATTATTTTTACTGTTTTAAATTGTCTGTTTTAATTGATTTCATTGTATGCCATGCTGACATCCTTTGTTATCAGGCGGGATATAAATATCTAAACCAATTCAATAAATAAATAAATACATCAAAATATTTTTTAAAATACCAATGAAAGTTCGTAAGCATCTTCGTTCACCATACACCTCCCAGAGCTGAAAGGATGGGGGAGAAATAAACATTTTAACATAATTTCATTGACAAACAAACAAACTTTGCCAACAATTTAGTTATTTGAAAATGAACACATTCACATGCAATTGTTTGCAATAATTTCTATAGCCTTCTCAAAAGCATTATAAGCAAACAAAGCACTAAGCTGCCCCAATGAAATATACAGGCAGACATTCAAAGTAGACTTGTGGCGTTCTTCCTTTGTTGACTTAAATGTGGTTTCTTACAAGATTTAATTAATTAACTATAAGACTTGAGGATTAAGCTGCAGAATGCAACAAAAACTGCACAGAAGCCACTACACCAAGAGAAACCACTGACCCAACATTCACGTATAGTGGTATTTTTTGGATTGGCAAGAGGTTTGAGAACTAGAAATGAAGCACTTCACAGAGGATACAGCTACTCTATGAAATTTACAACCACAAGATGTATGAGTCTTTACATGATACAATGCAGAATGATCCTAGATATTATTTTAAAAAACAGACTACAGAAGCTGTAAAAACTGTATTTGTTTTTGAGGGCAACTAATTAAGAAGAGTGGAAGCCAAGGAAGACAAACACTCATGGAGAGTAAAAGCTTTTCTTTAAATTAAAAAGAAATCTTTTAACAACTAACATAATTGGAAATATCCACTTAAGTCATATTTCAGCACAGATCTGGATATTGGGAACTCAGCCTGATAAAGCTCTTCGACGCAACCTACATGTTGGTGGAAATCCTGGGATGGAAGGACTGGGGAGGCCACAAAGAGGGACATCTCTGTGTGCCACCTGGGCCAGAAGCAGGCTTGATTCTCCAGGATAGCCTTGCCCCTGAGTAGCCTCACTTCCATGATCTCTTAAGGGGATCTCCAAAACAGGAAGGCAAAATGGGTACTTAGGATTGTCCCATAGCTTAAACTGCTTTCCAAAGTTATGAGACCGAAGTCAGAATAACACAAGAGAGAATTCAACACCTCAAACAACAGTCCAGAATGACAAAATTGATGGCAAGCCAGGGGTTGGGGAGGGGGACTGGATGGGACACAAACCACAGGTGACTGATTGCAGCTGCACAGTGGTAAGAGGTTTGGAACTTCCTTGGTGGTTGAACCCTGAAACTCCCCTGTTCATCCAGGCAGTCCCGCACACCAGACCAGATGAAATCAGACCCTGATTCACCAAGTGTCCAAGAGCCATTTATGTTAAAATGTGACACCAAAAGTAGACTGCTTTTAGTCTCAAAAATTCATGGGCCATTCCTTGGCTCTCCAGGCCCCAGACTGATGTACTAGCTATACCCACTCTCCTCCCATGGGCACTGAGGCTTTGGGACAACCCCCTCCCCCCCCCCCCCCAAAAAAAGCTCTCAGGTGTAGCCACATTTTTTAAAATTAGAGGGCTGATTCTGGGGCAATTTTTTTTAATCTCTAAACTACCTCAAATCCTCCAAAACCACTTAAAAAGAGTTTAATCCCCTATCCACTCCATCAGCCAAACAGTGGCCAGAAGTAAAATCATGTCATTTGAGGTATGCCTGAAGCTCACTGTTGTGGAGTGTTAGGCAGACACCGGGAGGAAAAATGGGCCCCGCCTGTTTGCAGTTGCTCAATCCTGATGTAAAGTATTAAAGGGAAGGCATTTCTGAGGGCGTTTTGGTGGAAATATAACAATAATAAGTGGCAACTGTGTATTGTATAGTGTTAGGTTACTCACCTTAATTTTACAGTCCATGGAGCAGGACAACAATAGGTGGCCAGAAAGAGGAAATAGCCTGACAGCACTGACTCCCTTTAAATAAAAAAGTAATGATGAAGCAAAACTGGATTACCAGGGGCATTTCTTCTCACAGTGATGGAACAGAATTCCTTTGTTAATGAGATGCTGCTCATGACGTTAATGACTGATCCTCTGGGGCAGGGAGGAGGAACCCGTCGCCCTGCAGATGTTATTGGACTGCAATGCCGGTTACTCCCTATTATTACCAGCCAATATGGCCAATCATCTGGAATTATGGAGCTGTAACCCAGCCCAAAGCAAGGACAAACTTCCCTAAAAACCCTAAAGTTACAATATGTGGGCAATGTATGCCTCCCCCCAAATGCTGTTGGATTGCAACTCCAACAAAGACAATGGTGAGCATGGTGAGCAGTGATAGGTGCACTGCAGTTCACTAATACAATATCAGGAGGGCCCCAAATTGACCATCCCTGGAATAGACAGAACAGTGGTTTAACTCCTAGAATAATAGAGTTGTAAGATACCCCAAGGGCCGTCCAGCCCAACCCCCTGCTATGCAGGAATGCCGAAATGACTCCCGACAGATGGCCATTCAGCCTCTACTTAAAAAACCCCAGAGAAGGAGACTCTGTCACACTCCAAGGCAGCACATTCTACTGCCAAATAGATCTTACTGTCAGGAAGTTCTTCCTAATGTTTACGTGGAATATCTTTTTCTGCAGTTTGGATCCATTGTTCTGTGTCCTAGTATCTAAAGGAGCAGAAAACAAGCTTCCCCTTTCCTCAGTATGACATAATTTCAAATATTTAAACTCAGCTCTCATGTCTCCTTTCACTCTTTTCTTCTCCAAGGTAAACATTATATTAAACCAATTTAATATAATTTAATGTAACATACACATGCAGAGAAACAATCTGCAGATAGTTTCTGAAAATTTAAGAGAGGTAGGTGCACTGTCATCATTTTATATAATATTAGTTAAACACAAAGAGATACCATGTGAAGTAAGAAAATAGTTCTTTACCTTGGTATGACCAGACCATACATGGATTTGCTTTTTAGGAAGGTAACACTTTTCAGGGGGTACTGTTGAACGGAGGTTAACTCCAACATCCTGGGGAACATGAAGATAGGACCTTCCTTGATAGTCATACATCTCTTTGACTAAAGAAAATGATTAAAAATAGAAAAAACAAATAAAATACGTCAAAGAGAAATTGAAAGTTTAAACTGCAGGGATTAGAAATATATTAAAAATACATCTCAAAATGCCTCAATGTCTCTGGCTGTCCTATTTATGACATTACCTTAAACCCAATGTTCTGTTACAATCTGACTGCTAGCATAGTGGGTTGTGGTTGCTGATTTAAAATGGAATGATCTAGAGATCATCTTTTCAAATGTCTTTAGGGAAAGAAGGCACTCAAAGTGGCAAGTATGTTAAAAACTTCCACTACAGTTACATTTCAAAGTTGATTTGCAATGTTGCATAGGGTTTCTGAATTGGGGATAAAGGGCGGGGGGGAGGGGGGGAGGTTAAAAGGAAGGTTCCATTGCATATTTGAACCTCAGACCAATTGACAGACTGTAGCAGAAAGGGATAATGGGGTATGAAGTAGGGAAAAGTAATAATGTACAGGCAGGAGAGTCTTCTCCGTGATTTCTATAAGTTGCTTTCAAATCAGCACTGAAGCTCTGCAATAACTGCAACTTAAAGCCATTATAGGTAGCAGTGCAATCTGGAAGCCTTTAAAATTAAGGTGAAATGTATCCACAGATAAATAGTGGAAGAACTGACAAAGTAAAAAAAATGAAGTTTTCTGTGGTAGAAATGACAGCCAAATGGCAGGGTGCCAACTTAAAACTGACATTTGAGATGAATTTACGAGCAAATGACATTTTCAGAGTGTTCCCAATAGTACAATCTGCCTAGAATTCTAAATTTAACCACATATTGAAATTCTTTCCTGTGTTACCAGAAACAACAAAACCAGTCTGTTTCTAAGGGTCTTTTATACTGCAGCCCAAGCCCCAGTATTTCTGGCTTTGAGGTTTTTAAAAAAGAGATTATGTTATTTCCTCCATAGTATGCTGTAAGAATTACTGGCACAGTAAATAAACCACAATACACAAGGTTATCTTTGAGGATGATGATCCATGTTTGAAAGTAGATGCAGATAATGCAAATAAAATGCTGAAAACAGAACTTACCATGCAAAATAGTCTTTTCTTCTCCAGGCTTATCATCTTCATGTTTGCCTTTCTTTTGCCTCTTTGCTGTTATTTCATCCAATTCTCTTTGTTCTTCCTAAGTAACCCAAATATTGAGAATTACCATCTTATATCCACAAAAAACTGAAAAGACAGTAGACTTAGCTGACTTTAAGAAGTAATAGATTTTATTTCTTACCCGCCTCTCCTCGTGGCTTGAGATGGGTTACAGGTAAAGGAACTTCAAAAATGTATTTTACATAAAACTTCAGTAAACAATATAGTCAGGAAACATATTAGGTCAAACTAAATTTCACACCACATATATACACTCTTGTAATAATGATCTACATCTTCAGAACACAACAGACAAAAGGAGGGAAGTCTAAGGTCTGCAAAAGTACCACAAATTAGAAATTAAGTTCTTGGTGGGAGGGGGCACAATCTCCCCAGAATCTCTTAACAAGAACTAAACATACTGATACTGAAAAGTATGGTGGATGAATGAAAGAATGCAGGATTGAATAGGAAAGGCTAAATCTCAATCAACGGTGGAAAATTGTAAGCGGGATAGAAGCCAATTTCCCCCCAGAACCCTGTTTTCCTCTGTAGTCTCTAGCAAAATGGTGACCTGGTGTGACCTCATGTCACCTCCCACCAGTAATCTTGAACTACAGAGGAAAACAGAGACATTTAGGGAGGCTTCTGTTGGTGTTACTGGAAGGGCAGAATTTTCACATGCTTCCATGTGTTTGGGGGATCCTCTATTATTTTTAGGTAAAAACTGGCTGAATATTACACTGAACTTTAAAAAATATGGGTAGAGGACCTTTGAAGCCCTGGTGAGGACTGCAACAGTGGAGTTCAAAGGCTATAAATGGCCCATGGGGCAAAATCTGGCCACCCTATCTTTGACTAAACTAGCAAGTTACGGAAAAAGCCAAGATCAAGACCTGTTCAATCTCACCCTTCAGAAAAGGCCCCTGATCTAAATATCACTATACACAACAGGGGGTATGTAAGATGCCTGAAGCATATGTTCCCACTGAAAGAGAGTAAACACAATTCATTTTGACAGTGATCATGAGGTTTTTTTATTTCAGGAGAAGGTGGGGCTCACTCTTTTAAGTAGGTGACTACTGATAGCCAAGTGGCTACTCGTTCTGAATGTAGAACGTGGAGGAGTTTTCACCTATTGTAATCCTACACTATCTTTAATGTAATAGCATAGAAACCCAAGAGAGAAAAAGTGCAAGCCTCTCTATTTATTAAAAGAATAGAGGATTTGTCTCAGCATAGGTTTCAGTGACAATTCACAAGCTCCTACTGATTACACGCTGGCTCCACTGTACTGAGTCAAACTGTGTTCTCAGCTGTTGACTTATCAGCCATTTCACCAGATTAAACCTTTGGCAGGCTATCATCTCTAAGTATCAACTTCCTACTTGTAACACAGAGCTAATACTGGCCTATTTTGTAGAGCTGTTGCCAAATTTTTGAGATAATGTTTGGCAAGTGCTTTGGAAACTCAAAAATGCTACATAAATGGTAAAGTCAGGATCCCAACTGGCAACATGTGGAACATAGTGTATAGTAAGATTTGAGGACACAGTACTGGATTTAACCCTATGGTCGCTCCATTTGATAGTTTTTTAAAAGGAGTAGACTGACCATGGATGAAATACGAGTAAAACTAGATTCAGAGGGTTAGATTTCTGAGGACATAAGGGGCTGAGGTGAGAACTGCAAAAATTGCATAATAAACAGTACATGCTTTATAGATTGACGTTCCAATATAAGTGTATTGAATTCTGTCACAACTTGTGATGGAGAAAAAGAAACATATGATTCTGATACGAGATGTTTTCTTCTAAAAATCCCTAAGAACCTCCTGAATTCTTTCAAAATAATAAAGGATGGGATTGCTTTAGAAATATTTAAGAGGCTTTCTAGACCGATGCCAAAGCATCATACACTACTACCATTATATTTAGAAAGAACTACACAGCATGCTTACTTCTGAGGGCTTTGCAACATCCTTTTCATCAACATATTTTGCCCATGGTCCCAAGAAACCATCAATATTAGAGGCATCGTTCTCTTTGAATTTCTTCCTTTTCTCCATTTTCTTTTGTCCTGTTTCAAACACTGTCAAACCTGCGGGCAGTAACAAAAATTATGTATTGATTTGCAGGCAAAAGGTTTACTTTAATGACATGGTATTCTTCAAGCCTCTGAACAGCTTTATAATAATAGTGAGAACAGGTAATCTGGTGAGGGGGAAAACTATTTTTGAGAGATGGTGCTTTTAGTATACAAATGGCCCACCCCACAAGGAAGAAAGGACCTCAATCAGATCAAATAAATGTCATAGAATTATAGAGTTGGAAGACACCACATGGGTGATCCAGTCCAACCCCCCTGCCATGCAGAAGAAGCACAATCAAAGCACCATCCAGCCTCTGTTTAAAAACCTCCAAGGAAGGGGCTTCCATCTCACTCCAAGGCAGAGAGTTCCACTGCTGAACAGCTCTCATAGTCAGTTCTTCCTAATGTTCAGGTGGAATCTCCTTTCCTGTAATTTGAAGCCATTGCTCTGTCTTTTCCCTTTCCCATTAGCATTTCACCACCTTCTCCATGCAAAGACTCTACCGTTTCCTTTTTCTTCTGACATAACTAAAGAACCCTTTTTATTGTTTTTACTCTCTCGGACAAGCATGAGCTCATTTTGTGCTTTAGTCTTTCAAACCTTTTCCCTTCAATGTGTTGGTTATTTGTTTGAATTCCTCTTTGGTGATTCCCCCCTTTTTCATTTCTTGTACATGCCCCTTTTAAATCTTAGCTCAGTTGAAAGTTCTTTGGACATCCATTCTGGTTTCTTCAGACTTTTTTCTCCTTGTTGCCACTGTTTGCCACTATCACGCTTTTAAGAAACTACCATTCATCATTAATTAATGAAGAAACAGATCAAGGTGGCAACATGCCCTGCATGCCATTTGTTTTGCTCCTTCCCTTCCACCCGGGTTCTTGCTGCCATCACCAAAGTAACACCATGCTTACATTTAGTTCATAGGGATGAGTGTATGTCTCCACAGTGATGGGTTGGGACAGCAATGTAGCCTGACAAAACCTTGAAGTTGGCAGCTGTGTAATGGAACAGTAAATTTGCTCATCACCCTTGCTCTTTACTACTAGCAACTTTCTAGGATTTTCACAAAAACTGTGCACAGTATACCTGTGTCCAAATCTTAATGGTTTAAAATCACCTCATAAATTATGGAGACCTTAAAACGAGCCTATCACAGGGTTTTCTGGGCAAAATTTGCCTGGGGTTGTGTGTGTGACATGGCTGTCATCTGAAGTTGAGAAAGTGTGACTTCTCTAAGGTTGGTATCTATTGATAAGCAAGATCCAAACCCTCCTCTTCAGAGTCAAAGTCTAATTTGATACCATACTGCCTATCACATTAAACATATCAAAATACTTCTTTGACCCTTAGAAAGATATAGTTTATTTTACACGTTATGCAACATTTCTCTTACTGAAAAAAAGATAAAATGCATTATTTATTACTTTATGAAAGAGAATAAAACATTCCAAATTTAAAAGAAGAAAGTATTAATTACCTTGATTTTTTTCAGCTTCCTCAATAGATCCAATATATTTAGTGGAAACTTCATAATTATCTATTGAGGGATCCAAAGCATATCCTGCAGAAAGATCCAAAGATAACATTTTGAGAGTCTTCTCTTACTGAACTGTGTTATATTATCTACCAAACTCTCAAAATAACTCTGCTTTCAGGATACTTCCAACATGCTTCAGTTTTTAACAGTTTCATCTTGCAGTTAATGTGAGTACAATATAGATTTTTAAAATTTCCACTGTTTTTATGAAAATTGATATACAACAAGATAATTATACCACACTTTATATATGAAATACTTTATGTAAATCCGGAACCACATGCTGCTGTCTTCCAATCAACATCTGACTAAATTGATTAGTCAGTTTCTCACATCGTATCACCAATGAAACATAAAGGGTTTATATCCAATCTAGTGGATTTAACCAACCAGTAAAATGACTAATCTGAAGAAATACAATACCAGTCCCGAATCTTAGTAAAATGAAATGCTTTTTACATAATTCAGGAGACTTACCCAATGCCATACACTTTAATTTGCAGTTAAGACTATTGCCTGCCACAAACAATAGTGGGTGGAAAGCAGCAATATTTTAAAAAAGGAACCTAAATAATTTCTACAGATACTTCAGATCTTTTCTTGGAATAGTCTACAGTACACTATTCTGTACATTTATTTCTTTTAGGTGACTGGTGAAAAAGATATGTGGCTACTTGTTCTGCATATTTCCCCCAAACATTCTGGACTCTCTGGGATACTTCTATAGAGATTTTAACACAGGTATAGGCAAACTTCAGCCCCCCAGGTGTTTTGGACTAACAGACTTAGGAATTATGGGAGTTGAAGTCCAAAACGCCTAGAGTTCGCTCATGCCTGTGCCTGTTTTAACACATGCCCACTGCCTATCCCTGCTCTGTCCCATTGCAGGGCATTTGAGAAGCCCCCGCTGCCTATATGCTCTCCTTAATAGGAACAAGGAAGGGAGGGAAGGGTGTGTGTAGTGGTTGGATACATATTGGGGTGCTCCTTCTTCACATGTACTGTTTCAGCAGAAAAATATTTTTGCCCTATGCCACCATAAATTAATGCACTAAAGGACACAAAAACTAGTGACACAACTGTCCCTAAATGCATTCCGGAAGAAGCTTTCAAGTAGCTGACAGAAGATTCAAAATGTTTTAATTTATTTACACAAGGCTTGCCTGACCTTCTTTTATTTCACTTGGGCATATTCTTAGTTTTGGTTCAAATGTTTGCTGAAAAATGTTGAACTGCTCTTCTTATTTTTGGTGTAGGAACCTGCCCCTATTTTCATGCTCTCTCTACCTCTGGTACCAAAGTTTCTGTCGATGAGGTAAAGTCCCGATATATACTTTGTTAACTGAGGTATAACTGTACTTCTGTTGAAATAGCCTACCTCACCTCACCTCATCTTACACTACCAATTCGTGTATAGCCTCTTGTCTATAAAGACTCCTAGAACCTTTTCACTCACATTATTTTCAAGCCAGATGTCAGCCATCCAATATTTATGCATTTTATTTTTCCTGCTTAGATGTACCCCTTATCTATCCTGGTTGAAATTCATTTTGTTAACTTTCCATTCAATTAGGCAGCTCACTGGTGTGACCACCTTCTGGTTTTAATTGACCAATCAATTACAAATTCACCAAACAGCAGTACTGTCTAACCTACATTTCACTTTATTTGGTCATGGAGAACAGGACCAAAGAAATACCGGTACCATGTATGTGTTGAGAGATGCTACCTTTAGTCTGATCCATGCACCCCAAAACCTTTCTTTTAACCAGCCTGAGTTTAGAGACAAGAAATCATGCTTCATGAAGATGGCTAAGTTATATACAGTTAGCATGTGTCTGCATATTCAGGAAAATGCAGTACAGTAGAGTCTTACTTATCCAAGACTCGCTTATCCAAGGTTCTGGATTATCCAAGGCATTTTTGCAGTCAATGTTTTCAATATATCATGATATTTTGGTGCTAAATTTGTAAATCCAGTAATTCCAACATAACATTACTGCGTATTGAACTACTTTTTCTGTCAAATTTGTTGTGTAACATTTGGTGCTTAATTTTTTGTTTTGGTGCTTAATTTGTAAAATCATAATCTAATTTGATATTTAATAGGCTTTTCCTTAATCCCTCCTTATTATCCAAGATTCTGCCGGCCCGTTTAGCTTGGATAAGTGAGACTCTACTGTATTTGTTCTTTTGAGTAATTCATGAAGATAATTTCCAGGGTGCCTACTATGTCAGTGTTTCCAAGTGATTAAGAACTTGGCTAATCAGTTGCTCTTGATATAATATGCAACACTAGTTATGAATTTTAATTTGCTAACAGGCACTTTAAGCACATTTATAAAAGTAATAGCCACTGACACCAGAACTCTGAGGAAGACCAGTGTTTGCATGTGTTTGGAATATATACTGTTTAAGACAACAGATGCACTGTTTCAGAAATGTTTCAATTCATTCTATACATACATTTTCTATTGGAGGTTTTTCATTCTCAAAAAAAGAGGAGCATAACTATTTTTATTATCCTGAGAGGCAATTAAGCAATCTACATGGAACATGCACTAGTTACTGACACTGTTGACCTAGGAAAGAGAGAAAAAAGTTTGTACTCTCCTGGGTGCATGAGAATATCTTCATAATTTACTATACACTGCCATCTTAATGAAATAATCAGGCCATTTCATATCAATAACACTTTCATTTTGATGGGTCAAGCTATATGTGACAGTTATAAAAACTACCTAGCACTACATTTGTGAAATATCTCCTTTCTGAACAAGTGGGAGATCTCACTTTGTTTTCACCAGGCATGAACTGGTTTAACAACATTCCCCACCTGGTTTTTAAAGCTGAAAGTAGCAGCCTGTTCTTCAATTTGCTATACTGTACTTAACAAAAAAATTAAGTTGCCCGATTTTTTACAATCAGCCTCATTTTACAATCTTGGGGTTCAAAGTAAACAACATTTCTGAGCTAAGGGCAGAGCAGCAAACTAATCATTAAAATTAATCCCACCAGAGTTACCAATTTAATAGACCTCTACTGTTTAATATAGAACTGAGAAACCCAGGGCCATTCAAGATGCTACTGGGTTATAATTACCATCAGCCCCAGGCACACTGCTTAGCAGCAAGGGATGCTGGAAAAGGCAGTTCCCCAACATCTGGAGGGGAAACAGTTCTGGGGTGTAAGCTCTTTACTCAATTAAAGTAGCACCTCACCCATCTGACCTTTCTCCCCTAGACTTTTTCTAATCTGTGAACTTTGTCTTTACACTTGTCACAAAATCATCTGAGCTTTCCCATACTAATAATACTTCAACATGTTTATATGGAATATTTTTTTTTTTTTTTAAAAACTAGTTTACTTGTCTTTATATGGCATAACTTTTACAGTGGACTCCTGTGAACGAAGCAGAAATGCTAATTTAGATGTATGTCAGAATCAATACAACAGCTTATTTGTCCTCCCAGTGTATTGATACCATCTCCGGGACTGTATTTGTTTAGCAGTTGTTTCCCTCAGACCAAATGATCATGAATGGAGCCACTGGGTGAGAGTTAATCTTCAGCGGGAGCCGTGTTTTCTATAGCCAAACTGCATTTGGTTCAGCATCTTTTCCTTATAAAAAGGGCTCTGAACAACTCTCACTTTATGCTCAGAATGTGAAAGAGATTCTTATATTTCTTCCTGAAAAGGGACTTCCAAACGCAGCTGTGAGAGGAGAAACAGTCACTTTACCACAGACCTCTTTTTATGTGTCTGGCCCTAAACTTAATTCTCAGTGACAATCAGGTACGCATAAAAATACAAAATAGCCCAGTTCATGAATCTCAATCAATGAGATGTGTACTTGAATAAAATTAAAGATTAACACTGAATTTAGTCTTTTCATGTGTTCATACAGCTAAGGAACTGACTTTGCTGTACCGAAAACACAAGCATAAAATTGCCTTTGGGAGGTTGCAAGCAAAGGACAAGCTCTCTAGAGTTAAACTGATTAAAGACACCGTAAGGAGGTTTATTGCTCTCTATCCTGATTTGATATAAAATACAGTAAATGTAGATGTGATCCACACAGGCATGTGGCTGCTAATAATAATAATAATGTTCAATGATAGATAATACATATAAAAAGACCCCACTGCTATGTAGAAGCATCTGCAGTTGCTCTAGCCAGCCTGAAGCCTGACAATGACAGCTAAATGGTTCCTTTCCAAAGAGAACCACAGAGAAGGTCTATTTAAGCAAAGGTCAAATGCAGTTTGGAACAATATACTGGCAGCATGAAATTGGCTTCAGTCGTTCAGCGGGCAGAGTCTTGCTTACAGGTAGTAGAGAAATGTTTTATAATTGGCCGGGCTACAGAATGAGAACAATGCTCTCCCTCTGATTCTTGAGCATCAACTTTCTCCCGCAGCCACTCTGACTTCAAGGCACCTCTATATTGCTTGCCAGCAGAGAGACTGCCAATTGAATGACTCCTTTAACAGAAAGGGTTTTTGCAGTTTTGGCACTGCAATTGTAACAATAGGTCACAGACACTTTTCAGCTATCAGAATGAGGACTGAGTGAACAAAAACATCAAGGTATCTCATCACACTTTTTCTAGGTTGAAACAGGGTGTAAGCAACAAAAGCAAGTACAGTAGAGTCTCACTTATCCAACATTCTGGATTATCCAACGCATTTTTGTAGTCAATGTTTTCAATACATCGTGATATTTTGGTGCTAAATTCGTAAATACAGTAATTACTATGACACATTACTGCACATTGAACTACTTTTTCTGTCAAATTTGTTGTATAACATGTTTTTGGTGCTTAATTTGTAAAATCATAACCTAATTTGATGTTTAATAGGCTTCTCCTTAATCTCTCCTTAATATCCAACATATTCGCTTATCCAATGTTCTGCCGGCCCGTTTATGTTGGATAAGTGAGACTCTACTGTAGAAAATGAAGGATTTTGGGGGATATTCATTGTTCTGCCTATAGCTGCCATACTTCCCCATCACATTTGCCATTGCCTCAGAAGGTTTCTAAGCTTTGGCAATCTGAAAGCAAATGGGAGCTGCTAGGGTGGGGTGGGGGGACTGTAGCAAGGATCCCCACATCACATTAGTGGAAATGGGATACTGTCCACTGTTATCTTTAATTTCTCCAAGTCTGCTCCCTGATGTTTTATCAGGATTATAATGAGCTATAACCACATAACTAGTGTCCACAAAGATGAGTCTGGAAGACAGCCTACAATTGGATGAATGGAATTTATTAGTTTCTGTTGTCTTTTGCAGCCAATGTCTTAATTTATTTCATTATTCTCATGTAAATGAACAATGCTGCCTTTGTTTTTTCCCTAGCAACATTTTAAGTATGAAGCACATTCCTGTGCAGAGAAGCTTGCATTCTTGGAGGCAGAAAACAACATGTCCTCTTCGCAACCTAGAACTTGGAAAGTTTCTATTCTGTGTGCATGCAGGGAGGAATTCTTGGCACATCCCACCACAAATTAGAGGGAAATAACTCTAATTACCCATCACAGATTTATTTAATTTCCAAGGCAATATGCAAGACTTTTTCTTTTTAAAAGAAATGTTGTTAATTCAATAAATTGCTTTCTTTTAAGAACTGATTTAGAACAGTCTAGTGCAGAGCTTTTCAAACTTTGTGTCACGACACATGAGTGTGTCGATTGCAGTGTGCAGGTGAGTCATGCAAACATAATGAGAAATGACAAAAATCTTGGAAATGTAATTATCTTGCAAATCATATATTTTCAAATATATAATTAAAGGCTTTCAGGAGATATGTTGGGTCCCTATACATTTTGTTATTACAATGTATGTATGTGTCTGCATTTCTTAGACGTGATTGGTTTAATCTCCCGTTTACTAATGAAACCGAATTACTGTGTTGTGAAATGATGCATATTTAAAAAGTGTGTCACCAGCAGAAATATTTGGAAATCACTGATCTAATGAAAGACAGGCAAATCCCTATGTTTCTATTTATTTATTTATTTATTTTAAAAACAAACTATATTTTTTCAAAATAGTCCTGGACATTAGATTGCAAGGGGCTAGTATTTTTTCACCCAATCGGCCAAGGACTGTCCACACATTCATGCGCATTGGTTACACCTGTGTCTTTCTTTCCTGGAAGCTCTCGAGGGACCAGCAGTTGATGGCGCAAGGACTGATCCTGGTCCACAAACCACCACCTTTAAGGAGCAGTAGTTCCATAGTGTTTGAGATATGGAGCCTACTCTGCCCTACTTGCAAATGCTGACAATTTAATCTAGGACTTTCTGCAAGCAAACCATAAATTCTGCAGAGCTTGGGCCTTTTTCCCTAGAGACTAAGACACAATGTCTTCATTTTGTTTACTTTAAGCTTGCCTAGTTGCCATGAATTGCCTATAATGGCTAAAGCAACAACACAAGGCTCACAGAATTCACATAAAGAATCTTTCTAGATTCGTCATTTTGTTTTCCAAAAGTTAAGATGCACTTCTCTCACCTTCAGTATAAATTTCAGAGATAATATATCGACAAATACTAAAATTGCCACTTTTTTGTTTAAAAGTATTTTAAGCATGTTAGGAATGAATTCACAATACAATACAAGAAGCACTCTTAATGCTACCACCTGAATAGTAACATTACTACTTCGCTTTCTCTTCTAATACTTCACAAAGAGAACAGAAAAGAAGCACAAAAGTAGCAACCAGTTCTGGGCCAAGGCAAAGAGGTCCACTTCCACAGTGCTCAAGGAGCTCTGGAAGTGTGTCTGGATGTGGCTGTTGCACTCCAGCACTGGAACACCCTTTCACTCAACACCACACTAGAGTCCAGCACTCCAATAAAAATGTTTATTAAAGAAAAAATATAAAAAAGGGAAAAGGCAAAGTACAAAAGAATCAGTAGTAATATAAAATGCAATTCTCAAAAGAAGCCAGAGTTCAGTAGCAATAATCTAAAAATGCCAGGTTATAACACAAGATCCAAAAGCATAATATTAGGTATATCCATGAACATAAAGACAGGAACTTCTCCAAGGTAAATTATACAAATATACATATGCATAAACAGCAACATGAAACAGGAACTTTGACAATACATGCACCAAGAACTTGGAATCTTAAACAGGAGACTGATTTCCATTAGCAACGTTGTCTCCTCTAAAAGGCCTAAAACCAAACCACTTAATTTAAGCCCTCCAAGATACCCATGATATCATGCCTAACACATCTGGACTTCAAGATCTTATATCAAATCCTCTGAGAATATCTAGTTTGCTGGCTTTTCATGCTGCGCATTCACAGATCTAATCTATTATCCCTTGAAAACTCCTCATCTTCTCAAGGTCTTTTCACAAGGGAACTGGTACTTTCATTTTCCCATGTTGCCTGGGAATGAGCTGAAGAATCCAAAACATCAGCCTCATCTGCCTGCAATTCCCTCCAAACACCCACAGACACCTCATTTTGGAACCTGTCATCCCCCTCATCCTTTGAACATTCAGAAAAATCCTCTGATGCCTGCCAGACTAGAACAGCAGTCTACAACTGCAGTTAAGTCTACTACAACTCATGGCAAGAGAGCATCTACTAAGATGTTCTTGTTTTCTGGCAGATGCAGCAGTCCCAAAGACGGAGCATGAAATGTGGCAGGGTGCACTGCTTGTTCAGATAGTATGACATTGTGGTGTTGGCAGAGATGGCTGAACAACCTTGCCTTAGAAGAGAAGCTGAGATTTAAAGAAATGAAAAAAATCGAAAGCAAAAAAACAGTTAAAATTTGAGCAAGCCAAGAGAATGGTGTGATGGCTTAAGTGGTCTAGCCTGTTTTGTGGTCATTTCTCTGTCTTTCTGGGAGGGCTAATACCCTGATAAAGGACTTCAATAATCAGAAAAGGGGAAGTTGGAGCTACATAGATATGTATGTATGTTTAAAAGCCAACCACTGTTCAGCAATGCTACAGAAAATCCATTGACGTAATAAAACACATGTGAAAATTAACCTGCCAAATTTCCAATTTCATGCCCTACCCGACTTACAGTAGAGGGAAATTGTGGCCGCAGATGTCCTCCCACCTGCCATTACACCTGGGGAGTTCCTTCTTCCCAGGAGTCACCTGTGCCAGGCAAGCATTGTGCACTGCGGCTGCCAATCACTGGTGGGGCCGCCGCGTCCTCTGATTGGCCAGGCCATCCGCCATGCTTGTCCAACGGCAGCCTACTTAAGGCTGGGTGGGGTCGCTCTCCAGCCAGTGCTCTATGGCTGTTCCATCCTGCCTCCCCCCCCCCCCCTTAGATCTATTAACTTT
The DNA here is from genome assembly GCF_035594765.1 of Anolis carolinensis. Classification (NCBI taxonomy): domain Eukaryota; kingdom Metazoa; phylum Chordata; class Lepidosauria; order Squamata; family Anolidae; genus Anolis; species Anolis carolinensis. The sequence goes on from NC_085841.1 coordinate 100,338,527, forward strand.
GTTTTGTGGTAATGTTAGAGTTTTTGTTCATTGTCACAACTTTTAGGCATTTAGCATGAGCCCTGGATCCGGCTTGCATAACTACCCCATTATTATTATTATTATTATTATTATTATTATTATTATTATTATTATTATTATTTGGGGGGGGGCTTCTGGTGGCTTAGCAGAGGTGCAGCAGTGATGGTGTCCCGGTATTGTGCCAATTGGAAAACAGCTCCACCCCCTGGTGTGGTAAAGTGGTATCGGTCAGAATCGAACTGTCCGATTCCTCATCCAGGACCAATACATGGCGGCCAACCCTGTTTCACATTTGTAATCAATAAATAAGATGTGGCCTGCTGTTATCCCAACACTGAGTGTTTGTCATTCTTGGGTTCTGTGGCAGGAGGAGGGTGGTGGCCAATGCCAACGCAAAACAGATGTACAAACTGAAACTAACAATGTACAAGTTTATATCAACTTTGGTTTACAAACTGAGACCAACCCTCAGATTTAGCTTTAAGTGCTCTTGTGTATATGATTTACTTTTCATTCCTAATATAGTGAAACAGCATTCTCAGTTTAGCACAGGTAAGAATGTGCAACAGAATGTATTATTAAACTAATAAAAAGAAACATCTTACAAATATACAAACCATGCTCACTTAGATGTTGAAAACTGATCGGCATATTTGATTTAACATTGTTTAGATTTGGCCCACTGTTCAAATGATATATGGAAATAGTATTTTCTTGGTGATTTAAATCAATCGCATACCTCCAGATAATAAAAATACATTTTGAAAGCATTATCAAGTAAAAAATGACCAAAATATGAAATGTATCTGAGAACATGGAAATGTAAAGCTGTATATTTTGCTTTCCTTGATTATTTTAATAGCAGAGATTATCTGGCCTGTGCTATCTCTAGGTGTTATAATTGAAAAATTAAGGCTCCAACCTGCAATTGATTGTGTACTAATCCATGCATAAAGACCAATGGCCTTGAACAGAACAGCATGCAGATACTATACTCCATTTCTACTCTTCCAAATAAGGAGTCACATTTAAAGGTTTTATAAGATTTTGATCAACAACAAGCAAATCCCACACATTCTTGAAGGATTAGATGGGAAGAAATGTATATCTTACCATAAGTTGCAAATGTCCTTCTCTGTTGTTCAAACATGAAATCATTGATGTGTGCTGGTTCTGTGTATCCAGAAAGCATATTCCTAGGGGCAGCCATCTGCTGAGTCCTAAATGGATTCACTGGCCCAAACTGCATTTAAAAAATATAATAACTGTAAGGCTACTGAATGGACTGTCAGGAAAAAAAACAATTTACATATATTTCACTTACACAGATAAAATTAATTATGACATTTTCCCTGCCCTATCTTTATACTGAAGACTGTCTCAATGTCTTCAGTATGTTTAAAAGCCAAGAAACCACCTGCTTCTGGAATGTGACATAGTAATCTAAGACTCTAAACTGGGTGTGGGAATCATTCAGTTTTCTAAGCCCAGTCAACAATGGGAAATGCTGAGGATTGCAATCCAGTAAAATCTGGAGGACTGCATGATGCTGCAAACCTCAGAAGCCCAGTTAACATCCCACAATAGTGAGGAATGCTAGGGGTTATAGTCCAATAACATCAAGAGAGCTGCGTGATTTCTACTCCTGCTTCAACTGCAATGGCAACATATAGACTCCAATCCCCATCAGCCCTGCCAATAAGAACAATGCCCTGGTATGATGGAAAACAGTGAACTTCCAGATGATGTTAGAATATTCTAACATCATCTGGAAGTTCACTGTTTTCCAGCTGCAGCTCTCTTTACCTTCTTGTGTATTAAGATTACATGCAAGCATATTTTAGCACAGGCATGAAAAGAGGAAATTTTGCATGGGTTCTGAATGTTTGCGTATGCACAGGAACACACAAAACACACCTCTAGATAGCTATCTGTTGAACAAACTGAAATGAAAATTGAATTCTTTTTATGGGGAAATTTGTTTTACTCTCAGAGCTTAATACAGTGGTTCTCAATCTTTGATCCTCTAGATAGTTTGGAGTTAAATTCCCAGAATGACTGACCAATGACCAAACTGGCTGGAGCTTCTGACAGCTGATGTCCAATATATCTGGAGGATCAAAGTTTGAGAATCACTGCATTAACATACAAACTGTAGATGGCTGATAGGTATAAACAGTATTCTATATGAATTTGTTCAGAAGTAGCAGCATCATGAAAGGTTGATCAGAAAAGGAAAAAAAAACAACAACTTGGGGCAGATAAAACTTTGCATATTGTTAAACACTGTTAAAAAGATTGGTCATGATCCTTAGAAGTGCCTATGTCACATTATGTCTGCACCACAATCAAAACCAACCTTTCAGAATCTTTAGATCTGGGATTGAATGTGTGGTGTTTAAAATCTGTTTAAATGTAACCAAGGTGAGTGAGTCTGTATCAGTGCAGAAATAATATTAAACTAAGATTAAGAGTGAAAAGCAAAGGAGTTGTAAGTCTGCATGCACATTTATACATATAGAGTGTGCCCTACGTCTTAAACATATAATGGGGTTGTCATTACATGCATGAAATGAGAATTCAGTAGATGCTTCTAACTGTAGGAAGCAGTGGCAATTTTGGCTAATCCTTGTTATTTCCTATATACCCTGTAACCTTGGCCACCATGTCTAATGCTGTCCTGGGTTTCTTCAACCAGTCAGAAAAGATTTTGTGAGCAAGTTGGAAGTTACAGAAGAGAGAGGAAAACAAGCAGAAATTATCTGCCTGTAGGCATATTTAATTTGCACTGGATTCAGCTCTATAATTGCCCCCAAACCCCCATGATTTAAGTACTGACATGATGCTGTAGCATAGTTTTAGATTGTGAAAAGTCTCTATGTCACCACTTGTCTAATATACTTGATTAAAGCTGCATACCTCAGAAGAGATACAAAGGTTCTTAAGAATTCAAGTGGGAAGGGGACATAGCAACAGACTGCCAAGGAACTGACCAGATGAAAGGATATATGCTCCTCGAGAATTAACTACTGTCATTGATATGACACAGTCAGAGACAGTATCCTTACTCAATAAAAGACTGGAGTTTTCAGTACTCTATATGGGTTCACAGAAAAGCAGCATTGCACTGTAACTGCTATACCTTAGTCCTTTACATCTGGTGGCAGTAAGCCACACTGAAGCTAATAGCAAGTGAATCCAATGAAGCTAATTTCTGCGTAGACATGCATAGGACTGCATTGATAATAAAAGTTATCAGTAATAAAATGTTGTTTACTCCTTCTAGGCCTTAAAAGCTATCAACTAGGTGTATTGGCTTTCATTTTAACACAAGCTGAAATGTCAACAGCAGTATTAATATAGGTATCAGAATATTTGCATATGATTTATAATTAATATTATTTTGCTTTGGATTAGGTTTACTATAAATACAGATGACTATTACTGATGGGTTATAGAATTGGTCCTTGGGATCCTTTGGCTGTGGTTCCAGGATGCCCACATCCCCTTGATACCAACATCTATGAATGTTCAAGTCTCACTATATACAATGCCTTAGTAAATAAATAAAATACCAAAATCAACATTTGCATTTGGAAAGGTGGGGAGGGAGAATATTTTCAAGCTGTGGATTATGGAGTCTGTGCATTAAGAACCTGCAGCTACAGAGGACCAACTGTAACAACAAAAACTGCCTCAAGGCCACAAAATAACTTCCAATTTTGGACAGCCACAATTTTACAGTTTTGACAATTGTCTGAATTGAAACAATTACATTTCCATATTTGCTGTGTTCCCAAGACGTTTTCCTCAAAGAACGCTCTGTTTCAAGATTAAATTATTTTGAGAATTTGTTTATTTGACAGCTTTTATATCACTGAATTATTATTCATCTTTTCCCTCACCTACATCTAAGCAAAGTGTACTAAGCAGCTCTCCATAAAATCTGTATTATGATTTGTGAATTCAAAAGAGATGATGGCTACAATGCATTCTGTATTCTCAACTGCTACTCTCATGTGCTAATAGAAAAAAGGATAGTGTATTTTATTATGCTATTGTGCAAAAATAAGTCACAACATGCAGAAATGTAATACGTAAATGTTACATGCAGTCCAATCAGTCTAAGTTTTTGTGCACAGATATGAAAGGGGTCATGATTTCTATTATCACCCAACAAAATACATATTTTGTGATATAGACACCTCAGATTTGCTCAAACTGGTGCAGGTGTCAACAAAAAAACCCCCTGCATTTCGTATGTCCATGCATTACATAAATAATCCTATATTTCACCTTGACTTATTGCAAGATTTGACACTGCACTGTCAGAAGAAATAAAAAGGCCGTCTGTGGTATACCCACCAACTGTGCTACTGCATACATGAAAAGACAGAAAGAAAAAAATATAACCACTGGCAATGAGATTGTAAAGCTATGAATAAAACATGCTTTTTTTGACACATCTTTCTATTTTCCAGGCAAAAAATAAAACACCCAGAGCATTTTGATCAGACTAGGAGATTTACTTTGAGTATGTCCATTTAAAGTTTTAGGCCAGACGATTATACTTAAGAATTGGCCTCATAATTTTCAGTTCTAAATGATGAAAGGAAGGGGAAATAAATGTTCACCAAGATACCCTACTTATAACTTCAAATTTGAGTTGTGTATTATGAAAAATCACTATCCTGGCCTGCATTAATTAATTAATTAATTAATTAATTAAGAGAAGGGATTTCTTGTTCCATAAATCAAAGTCTTTACTTAATAAAAACTGCCATGACTATTTCACTACATATTTTACAGTATCAAGAAACACACTATATAGAAATAAAATTAAATACTGTTTTTTCTGGTCAATATTTATGGAGAAATTAGTCATTAGCATTAGTCATTCTTAAAAACAAATGTTGTCATTTTTAATACATGGTTTAAAAACAATACTCAGAAAATACTCAAATTAAAAGAAACTAGTTGGCTTACCTCTGGAGCAAACATAGTATCATAAGATGGGTTATACTGTACTTCCTTGGTAGCAGGATCAAGGTGAAGTCCTGTTTCCACATCTTCCTGGAAAATTCACAAAAAAATTTAACGGAAATATTTCTCACGGGACCTTCCACAGATATATAAACCTCCTTTGCTTAGTTTTCCAATATACCTCACAACCTCTGAAGATGCCTGCCACAGATGTGGGTGAAACGTCAGGAGAGAATGCTTCTGGAACATGGTCATGCAGCCCGGAAAATGCACAATAACCCAGTTGCTCACGTGTGTTGTATTTGATCGATTTGACTAATTAGAGCAACCAAAAATGCATAGTTTAAAATTCCATGTTTTACACTTATATCTTAAGACATTAACTGCCACTTGTGTTTTCTGACGTGTTAAAGTCTTCACATGGAAGAAGTGTCCTCTGAACAAGCTTAAGAGGAAACTTGTCCCACGAAAAAGTTACAGAACCTGGAATAATAATAATAATAATAATAATAATAATAATAATAATAATAAAACTTTATATAACATTAAGATAATAAGATAACATTAAAATAAAGTTTAAGCTGGTATGAGAAAAATGAATTTTCAGGAGTGCCTATTTATTCATATTACTTTACATACCTCTTGCCTGTTTTGCAATGTAGCTTCCCTATGATGCTGTTTAGCAATACCACATATAACTGTGCCTAAGTAGCATCAACATGCTTTGGTTAGTGTAGAAATGAAAGGAATGTCAACTCCAAAGATAGCACTTCAGCTAATTGCTTTGTGTTTAGTGTAGTTATTGCCATTGTTTTACCACTCCTGAATAAGGGGGTCTTTTTCAGATGTGTGTCTCTCTCAGCTAAAATAGGCAATCATTTGAACTTTTAATTTCTTTTTATGATGTATTTAGCTGCCTTTAGCTCTCTTTTCAAGGAAGGGCATGATGAAAAGTAACAAATAAAGTTTGTGACACAGAAAACTGCAATATATTGTGTGTAATTATTTTGTGCATTCATAATATTTTCATTTCTGTTGCTAGTTACAAGGAAAATAAATGAACAATAAAGCTATATAACTGCCTACTGGAAAGCCACAGGGGCATTGTCTGGTTTTTGAATATTTCATCAGCGTTTCCCACATCTTCAGCTTCATAACCACAGGTTAAAAATAATGATTAAAGTAATGAAAGCTTAAGAACTCTCTAGCTGCTGAAGTCAGCAGACAATATCACCCCCCCCCCCCCCCATATTTAGGTCTTTCCCACACAATACTGAGACAGTCCTCTGTTCACACTATTTTCAAAATACTTTCTTTAATAGCAGGGACAAAGACAGAACATGCAATACATGTTAGAAAAATTGATTCAAGTAGCATAGGGATCCCAAATGCCTAAGTTAACAGCACAGAACTATTCGCTTCTTTGTAATTTTTGTGTTGACTTATGGCGATACATATATAAGCATAGAAAAAGCTGTATCAGTGACAATATTTCCTGGTCTTCAAATGTAAATGAGTTTCAAAGGACTTTTAATGCCTAGTTCCAAGTTCTAAGTTAAGCCCAGGTGGTACTGAATGCTCAACTGTAGAATATCTGTGTTTAGAGTACTGTTACAGTATAATGTGATATAGGACCTCAACCATCTTCACCAACACCACCAACTTATTAATTTATATATCACCATCACTATACATGGTACACAAAACAATTCCCTGTCCTCAATCTTACATTCTAATGAAGACATAACACAAAAGTTAAAGGAAGTGGCAGTGTGGGAGGGGATTAAGACCAGTAGAAATTGCATCTTCTACTCTCTCTCAGAGGCCAGGGCCGTGGCAGCTGGAATGGATCTTTCATCTGCTTCTGGACCTGGTGTAACTGAGCCTATCTCTTCTTTTCCTCCAAGGCCAAGGAAACAGCTAAATTAAAGAAAAAGTCCTTCATCTGCTTCTGGGCCTAGTGTAGTTGTGAGTGCCTCTTCTTCTCTCCTTCCAAAACCAGGGCACTGACGGCTGGGATGAAGATAAGTTCTTTCATTGGCTTATAGGCCTGGACATGATGCTGTGTCCATTATTTGCACTAGGCTTTGCACTAGGCTTTGCACAAGGCATTTGTTCTAGATGGACCTAGGTATGGCGAAACTGTGCCTGCCTTTCCTCTCCCTCCAAGGCCATACTTTATTCAATTATTTTATTATTTTAAAAATTACAAGATAGAAATCTGTCATGTGCAGTAATCTGACCTCTAGAACCAAACATACTGGCATATTGCTCAAACTATAAAATCACAGGAGATGGAGACATCCTTCGGTCCAGGATATTTGCTACAGCGTGTCGTATCATACAAACCGGCTAGATGCCTAAGATTGAGCAGCAAAACACTCCTCTTCACTCAGCTCAGGGACAGTCTACACTTAAAAATGGCTAGAGATGGCACCTTCACGATTGTGGCACCTAAACTCTGGAATGCTCTGCCAGAAATGAACAGAGCAGCCCCCACTCTTCTGTCCTTTAGGAAGAACCTCAAAACCTTTCTGCGTGAAACAGCTTTTAATTAATGTTGGCAGAAGCCTATGAGCTGCATTTTAATCATATTTTATCTCTTTGGGAATTTTAATGGTTTATTCATTTAATGATAATTTTATGTCCTATAAGACAGTGGGGGGTGGGGTGCGCGCTTTATTCTTTTTAACTTTGATGGATTTTATATCTATGTGTAATTGCTGTTGTAAACTGCCTTGGCTCTTCGGAGAAAGGCTTTATGTCCCAAATAAATAAATAAAATAAATAAATGTACTTCAATCCAATTCATTGCCCTAAAGTACAGTCAGGTCTTCTAAATATTTTGAAATGACAATTATCAAGGAGGCTATCCCTCCTAGGACTTATAGGACTATAATTTAACTTCATTTGGAGCATCAAAATCTGCCCATTCCTGATTTAAGATTGTCACAGGTGTCTCCTTCATCATCATCAAGAAAGGACAGAAAACACTCAAATATTTGAAAGCCAGCTTTCTCACTTATTCCTTGTCAAGTAAGATGTTTTTCTTCTGTTTATACTAAAAAGTCTAAAGAGCTGCATCCTCTTTTTGACCCAAGCAAATTTCCTGCTTTTGCACAATGTAGATAATATATGGTTAGCACCATGTGCCCAAGAGCACTTTGGAGTCAAGGTCCTTGCATTGCAGCTCCTGCACAATGCATGACAAACCACTTTTGAAGTTGAGGAGTGTTTCAAAATCTGATTATTTCCCCCTCTCTAGGCCATTGGACCTGGTTTTAATCTGTAATTTTCCTTTAAATCTATTTTTGTCTGGTAGTGTTCCTCTTGACCTATGATCTGCAGAAGTGAATTTGCAATTCAGATATTGAAGTAAACATACACTAAAAATTCAGAAAATCATGTTAGAAAGCATTGGGGGGAGGGGGGGAGATTGGCCTGATGTTTCCATTTGGGTGGGGAAAAAACAAGTTTAGTTTTTGTGGATTTTTTAAACATCTGAGTTAAGTAGTTGATGAGAAGAAACAACCAGCACAGAGGTCTACATCCTCTGCTGATGGAACCTTTGGAATTTTATTTATCTTGCCTTTGCTCTGCAATTTTCCATGCCACCAAAAGCTACAATAAGCAAAGTGCCTTCAGTGAGGCCTATGTTTATTTAAATATTTATTTATTTACTACATTTATATGTCGCTCTTCTTACCCTGAAGGGGACTCAGAGCGGCTTACAAATCAAATGTACATACAATATATTATTAGCATAGCACAATATAAACAATTAAATAACTATATTGTACTATATAATTTTATGGGGTTTTTTTTTCGTGTCAGGAGCAACCGGAGTTGCTTCTGGAGTGAGAGAATTGGCCGTCTGCAAGGACGTTGCCCAGGGGACGCCCGGATGTTTTGATGTTTTACCATCCTTGTGGGAGGCTTCTCTCATGTCCCCGCATGGAGCTGGAGCTGATAGAGGGAGCTCATCCACGCTCTCCCCGGGTGGGATTCGAACCTGGCAGCTTTCAGGTCAGCAACCCAACCTTCAAGTGACTTAGTCCACTACGCCATCTGGGGGCTCAATTTTATGGTAATATTATTAGTAATATTACATTTAATATATAATATATAATTAATATTATACTGTATTATTAATTAGTATAATATTGTATTACATTATTATAAATCATATTAACCGTGATTTAGGCATTGACAGGTAGCACATTTACAATTAGGAAATATAAGCCATGCCTTAGCATTACAGTGTCTATACAGATAGGTATTCAGTGGGTCAGAACATTTGTAGAGCCCAATTAACCAAAGGAGACAATAGCTATTTTTTTTTCAACTATGAGAATCACACATTGGCTTATTTACTGAGGGTGAAACACTTCTCATTCAAAAATCTGAAGATAGATTTACAAGCTTCAAGTCTTCCAAATGGCTTTTTCACAAGTGGGAATAGCAAGGGTTGTTTACAAGAACAATAAAAATGAGCTATTAAATTAGGGACAGAAATCTACTCTCATTTATCAATGTACTAGTGCTTAAACAAGTAGAGTTCAAATGTGTGCCTTCCCTCAGTCCTTCAATTAAAGGATTACAAGGGATAGAAGACATTAGCAATTCAGTGAGCTATTTTGCATAATACACAATCTAATCCATGACTTGTAAACCAAAATGATACCTGTGTATCACCAGAGCTGTCTATTAAAAATAGTGTACACAAAACATTCCATCGCTTGTGCTTAATGCTGTTGTAGACTCACTGTCTGACCTCATTCTTTTCATAGCAGACTGTCCCAATTCATTTGTCTAAAATGGTAACAACTACAGTACTAACATATTCACAGATCTACACCTGACATCCCATGCTCTTTAACCGGATGCAGTTAAACCATTAAACCATTTGTTAGGCAACACAAAACCAAAGAATAGCGAAATTATCTTACATGTAATATATATTGTTCTATATTGCCAATTTCTCCCCCCTTCCCCTCAACTGTTAAATGCTTGTAAGAGATTTCATACTACTTTATTACAATACTAGCTTGGGGATCTGGCAACGCCCGGGTTATTTGAAAAAGCATTGTTTGTTTTTGGATGTTAAGTATTCTCAGTTTGGTGTGTGTGAACTACAATTCCCAAAATCCTGGGTCAATCTTTCCCAAACCCTGCCAGTATTCAAAGTGGGCCATTTTGCGTTTGTGTGCCAAGTTAGGTCCAAGTCCATTGTTGGTGGAGTTCAGAGTGCCTATGGTGGAGGAAACACATCACATCTAGGATGAAATGGTCCCTGAATGAAAGCATTCCTTGGATGGTGGGCCGTAGTGTTTAGGGAGGACATTGACAGGGTTTGGGCTACATGTTCATGGTGCTCACTCTAACCTGCAATGCCAGTGGCGGAAGGGCCATGAGTGTCTCCTGAGTGCTGGGAGTTGTCACTGTTTGTGGAGGCAGGAGGCTGTCTGTGTAAGCAGACACCTCCGCCACATACACACATAAGGTTTTTCACTTTTATTATGTGTATATGTGTATAGATATGAAAATCTATTTTGAAATTTCAGAAACTCTATAATGGGAAGTATGCTGATTATTGTACAAATCAGAATATAGATTTTATTGTTCAGGAAACAAGATAACAAGATGCAACAATCTCAACTGTGACTAACTGATGTATTTCTAAAATATTAAATATGTCCATATTTAATTAGGTGAACATATATGAAAATCTTCCTTTGCCAACATTTTACAAATCCATGTTAATCTCCTTCCTTTTTCCTGTTGGAAGTGTTTTATGCACCCAATAGCAACTGGTAATGAACAGACTGAACAATTCCCATAATTATATCTTACTAATTCTTCTGTGCTGTTCATTTAGCCTGTGAATTATTTCAAAAGATATGGGTGCACTAATCTCTTTGCAATTTAGGGGTCTTTGAACTGAATTACAGGTTGAATTAATCCAGCTTTCTTTTACAAGGCCCTCTATATTCACCATTTTCATCGGGGCAACCAAGGCTTGTGTTACTGACTTCCTGCTAATCCTACTTCAACAAGGACATTTAGTTTCTTTTGCCTCAAAACATATTCAAAACTCTTGTTTCAGCCTCTTCAATATAGCATTGGACACATCATTATGTATAATACTAGCTGTGCCTGCCACGCGTTGCTGTGGTGAAGTATGGTGGTATGGGAAATAAAGTATTGAGGAATTGGTGGTAGTTAAGGTAAAGGGTAAAGGTTTTCCCCTGACATTAAGTCCAGTCATGTCTGACTCTGGGGGTTGGTGGTCACCTCCATTTCTAAGCCGAAGAGCCGGCGTTGTCCATAGACTCCTCCAAGGTCATGTGGGATGACTGCATGGAGCAGCCTTACCTTCCCGCCGGAGCAGTACCTATTGATGCACTCACATTTGCATGTTTTTGAACTTTAGGGTTGGCAGAAGCTGGGGCTAACAGTGAGGGCTCACTCTGGTCCCCCAATTCAAACCTGCGGCCTTTCGGTCCAGAAGTTCAGCAGCTCAGCGCTTTAACACGCTGCGCCATCAGGGGATATTATTTCCTAAAGGTTGTGAATATACAATATTTCTGATTGGGTTTTTTTGTCTGTTGGAGGCAAATATGAATGCTGCAATTAGGGGAAATGATTAGGATGTAATGGCCTTGCAGCTTTAAAGCCTGGCTGTTTCCTCCCTGAGTGAATTTTTTGTTGGGAGGTGTTAGCTGGCCCTGATTGTTTCCTGTCTGGAATTCCCTTGTTTTCAGAGTGGTGTTCTTTGCGATATTTTATGTGGTTCTACTGTCTGTGGCCCTAGAAAACAGAGGATTTGCCAGACTTTGATTATGGGAATACTTTGTTGGGAGGTGTTAGCTGGCCCTGATTGTTTCCTGTGTGGAATTCCCGTTTTCAGAGTGTTGTTCTTTATTTAGTGTTCTGATTTTAGAGATTGTATTGTTCTGTTTTATTATACCACATTAATTTTTATATATTCTGATTTTAGTGTTTTTGAATACTTGGAACCAGATTGTATTCATTTTCACGGTTGACCGCAACACAATAATAATAATAATAATAATAATAGTAATGATAGTAATAATAATGACTTTGGTAATACACAGTGCTTCACTCCCTTCTCAGCTTCCTTTCTGGAAGAATCCTTTCTTGGGAGGTGTTAGCTGGCCCTGATTGTTTCCTTTGTGCAATTTCCAATTTTCCTGCTTTCAGAGTGTTGCTCTTTATTTACTGTCCTGGTTTTAGAGATTATATTGTTCTGCATTATTTTATCCCAGTAATTATTTCATATTAAAGTAGAATCTCACTTATCCAACATTCGCTTATACAATTTTCTGGATTATCCAACGCAGTCTGCCTTTTTGTAATCAATGTTTTTGTAGTCAGTGTTTTAAATTCATTGTGATATTTTAGTGGTAAATTTGTAAATACAGTACAGTAGAGTCTCACTTATCCAACATCAACGGGCTGGCAGAATGTTGGATAAGCGAATATGTTGGATAATAAGGAGACATTAAGGAAAAGCCTATTAAACATCAAATTAGGTTATGATTTTACAAATGAAGCACCAAAACATCATGTTAGACAACAAATTTGGCAGAAAAAATGTAGTAAATACTGTATTTATGAATTTAGCACCAAAATATCACGATATATTAAAAACATTGACTACAAAAATGCGTTGGATAATCCAGAACGTTGGATAAGAAAGTGTTGGATAAGTGAGACTCTACTGTAATTACTACATAGCATTACTGCGCATGGAACTACTTTTTCTGTCAAATTTGTTGTATAATATGATGTTTTGGTGCTTACTTTGTATAACGGTTACCTAATTTGATGTTTAATTGGCTTTTCCTGAATCCCTTCTTATTATCCAACATATTCACTTATCCTGCCGGCCTGTTTATGTTGGATAAGTGAGACTCTACTGTATATTGATAATCTTAAATTATCTGCTTAGAACTGAATTATATGAGACCCCTTCTTCACAGCTGTATAAAATGCACACTGAAGTGGATTATATGGTAGTGTGGAGTCAAGATAATATATGTTATATTGTATTGTTCTGGGCATGGCCCCATGTAAGCCGCCCCGAGTCCCCGTTGGGGAGATGGTGGCGGGGTATAAATAAAGTTTATTATTATTATTCTTAAATTGTGAGTCCCAACCTCAAATGGGGCCCCATCAGCTCAACGTTGGGGTCACGAAAAATTTGGCAACAATAAAAGTTTTCTGAACACTATCAAGTGGTTGTTTTAGACATCACATGAATCTGTAACCAAGAATGTTCACTGTTTACAGTGCAGAAAATGCTTCAGCTGTATTCCACAAAAAGGAAAATCAGCCTGCTTTGCAAGCTTTGCAAATGCTGATTTATTATCAGTAGATAATGATTTTTTATTTTTTATACCTATTTTATATACCCATATACCTGGCGTCACATAAACATTTCTGGGACAGAAAGCAGTTGTGAGTAGAATAAGTTTTAAAAGCCCTGAACTAGGCTACCCTCACTAATAGTGCTCTTCAAGTATTTTGGACAATAATTCCCATTAGCTTCAGCCAGCATCAGCAGTAATGGTGGGAACTGTTACCCAGAATATTTGATATGTACCAGGCGAGGAAAGGTTGATCTCAGTTCTGTTCATTTTCTAATATATACATGTCTTCACTATTTTAAGTATTTGTGAAGAGTCCCAATCGAAATCACACTTCCACCATTACTGTGGTATATTTTCAGAGCTGGAGCACCATTCCCAAATTCCAGTGGCAATACCATATACACTCATGCAAAGGTTGACCTCACACATAAATCAAAGCATACTTTGGGGCCAAAATTGTGGATTTTGATAGGACCCATTGATAACCCAAGGGAGGTGAGAGGGGGCTTCTGGGGGCTAGCCTTCCTTGGCCATCACCACCACTTCCCTGCCAAGGTATTTAAAAAAGGCCAGAAGTGACATCCAGTGGAGAGAGTCAAGGGGTTTAGTGTTTCTTTTAGGTTCTCTTGGCATGAATTAAGCTCTCGACTTTCAGCTCTCTGCTCAGAGAAGGAAATGGTCTTTTTATATAAGAGTTAAGATACAGTACTCACATTGACCCATGGACAGGTTGACTCAGCTTTTGAGATTTGATTTTTTGACTAAAATTTCTAGACTTATACATCAACTAGCTGTGCCCGGCCACGCGTTGCTGTGGCGAAGTATGGTGGTATGGGAAATAAAGTATTGAGGAATTGGTGGTAGTGAAGGTCAAGGGTCAAGGTTTTCCCCTGACGTTAAGTCCAGTCATGTCTGACTCAGGGGGTTGGTGCTCATCTCCATTTCTAAGCCGAAGAGCCGGCGTTGTCCGTAGACTCCTCCAAGGTCATGTGGGATGACTGCATGGAGAGGTGTTATCTTCCCGCCGGAGCAGTACCTATTGATGCACTCACATTTGCATGTTTTTGAACTTCTGGGTTGGCAGAAGCTGGGGCTAACAGTGGGGGCTCTCTCCGCTCCCCCAATTCAAACCTGTGGCCTTTTGGTCCAGAAGTTCAGCAGCTCAGCACTTTAACACGCTGCGCCATCAGGGGATATTATTTCCTAAAGGTTGTGAATATACAATATTTCTGATTGGGTTTTTTTTTGTCTGTTGGAGGCAAGTATGAATGCTGCAATTAGGAAAAATGATTAGGATGTAATGGCCTTGCAGCTTTAAAGCCTGGCTGTTTCCTCCCTGAGTTAATTTTTTGTTGGGAGGTGTTAGCTGGCCCTGATTGTTTCCTGTGTGGAATTCCCCTGTTTATTTACTGTCCTGGTTTTAGAGATTATATTGTTCTGCATTATTCTATCCCAGTAATTATTTCATATTAAAGAAGAATCTCACTTATCCAACATTCGCTTATACAATGTTCTGGATTATCCAACGCAGTCTGTCTTTTCATAATCAATGTTTTTGTAGTCAGTGTTTTAAATTCATTGTGATATTTTAGTGGTAAATTTGTAAATACAGTACAGTAGAGTCTCACTTATCCAACATAAATGGGCCGGCAGAATATTGGATAAGCGAATATGTTGGATTATAAGGAGGCATTAAGGAAAAGCCTATTAAACATCAAATTAGGTTATGATTTTACAAATGAAGCACAAAAATATCATGTTAAACAACAAATTTGGCAGAAAAAGTAGTTCAATACACAGTAATGCTATGTAGAAATTACTGTATTTATGAATTTAGCACCAAAATATCACGATATATTGAAAACATTGACTACAAAAATGCATTGGATAATCCAGAACATTGGATAAGCGAGTGTTGGATAAGTGAGACTCTATTGTAATTACTACATAGCATTACTGCGCATGGAACTACTTTTTCTGTCAAATTTGTTGTATAATATGATGTTTTGGTGCTTAATTTGTATAACGATTACCTAATTTGATGTTTAATTGGCTTTTCCTGAATCCCTTCTTATTATCCAACATATTCACTTATCCTGCCGGCCTGTTTACGTTGGATAAGTGAGACTCTACTGTATATTTCTAATCTTATATTATCTGCTCAGAACTGGATTATATGAGATTCCTTCTTCACAGCTGTATAAAATGCCCACTGAAGTGGATTATATGGTAGTGTGGAGTCAAGATAATCCAGTGCAAAGCAGATAATATAAGATTATAAATGGGTTATATAGCTGTGTGGAAGGGCCTTGAGTCTACACTGCCACATAATCCTGTGCAAATCTGATAATCTGTGGAAGAAGTCTAAGTGAGGCCTAAATCGGCCTGTCCCCTAACTGAAACCTGGCTGTCCCTTGGTTGCTAGGCAACGAAGTGGGCAGAGATTAGCCCTCTAAACTGGCAGCAATTGGATAAAAAAAATTATTGCTCTCCGTCTAATTAGGACTTTATTTTTCTTTTCTTTTTGTTGTATCACCCTTGAGGCGTGGATGATGGGTTGTGTTGTCAAATTTTGAGGTTGGGGGGCCTGTACTTTTGTTGTTTTGTGAATTGCTGTGATGCCATCACTCTTTTATATATATAGATATGCACCCTCCATTATACACCATGGAGGGTCCCCGGTCACCGAGCAGGCCCACTCCTCCCGCCCCTCCCCTCAGCGCGAGGAAGGCCTCGCAGACCCCCGCCTCACCCTCTCTCCTCCTCCCAGCCTCGGCCTTCCTCCTACCGGGCGCTCCGCAGCGCCGTCTGCACCCTGGCCCGCCTCAACGACTTCTTGCTGGGTTCTTCTATGAGGACTTCAAGGTGAGGGGGGAAGAGGAGGGCATGGCCCTCGAGCAGGCCTGGACCTCCCCTTGAGTTGTTTTGGGCGCCAACTCCCACCCTTCCCGGCCTCAGGCCCCTTCCTTTTCCCCCTCACCCAGGTAAATGGCTGACGGGGGGAAAAGGAAAGAGCCTCAGACCAGGAAGGGTGGGAGTTGGCGCCCAAAACAACTCGAGGGAAGGCCCAGGCTCCACCCTTTTCTGTTGTTATTGTTGTTGTTGTTCTTACCCACAAATTCCAACCCCTCAAATGCCTCAGGAGCCCCCCCTTTTTCCCTCTCAACCCCTATTGCCCTCACCTTTCCCTTCCCTGTGAGTAATAATTATTATTAATATAACACTTACATGAGCAATAATCCTATGTACTAAGTACTGTATTTACAAATTTACCACCAAAATATCACAATGAATTTAAAACACTGACTATAAAACATTGACTATTAAAAGGCAGACTGCGTTGGATAATCCAGAACATTCCATAAGCGAATGTTGGATAAGTGAGATTCTACTATAATATGAAATAATTACTCTGCTACAATAATACACAACAATATAATCTCTAAAACCATCACAGTAAATAAACACCAACACTCTGAAATCAGGAAAATTGGGAATTCCACAAAACAAACTATCACAGCCAGCTAACACCTCCCAACAAAGGATTCTTGCAGAAAGGAAGCTCACAATGCAGTGAAACAGTGTGTATTACCAAACTCATTATTATTATTATTATTATTATTATTATTATTATTATTATTATTATTATTATTATTATTATTATTTTGCTGTGAACCATGAAAATGAATACAATCTGGCTCCAAGTATTCAAAAACAATAAAATCAATATATAAAAATTACTCTGCTATAATAAAACACAACAATACAATCTCTAAAATCAAAACACTAAATAAAGAACGACGCTCTGAAAACAGGGGAATTCCACATAGAAACAATCAGGGCCAGCTAACACCTTCCAACAAAGTATTCCCATCACCAAAGTCTGGCAAATCCTCTCTTTTCTGAGAGCCACAGACAGTAGAAGCACATAAAATATTGCAAACAACACCACTCTCAAAACAAGGGAATTCCAGACAGGAAACAATCAGGCCCAGCTAACACCTCCCAACAAAAAATTCACTCAGGGACAAAACAGCCAGGCTTTAAAGCTGCAAGCCCATTACATTGTAATCATTTTCCCTAATTGCAACATTCATACTTACTTCCAACAGACAAAAAAAATCAGAAATGTTTTATATTCACAAGCTTGAGAAAATAATATCCCCTGATGGCGCAGCATGTTAAACCGCTGAGCTGCTGAACTTCTGCACCCAAAGGTCGCAGGTTTGAATTGAGGGAACAGACAGAGCCCCCACAATTAGCCCCACCTTCTGCCAACCCAGAAGTTCAAAAACATACAAATGAAAGTAGATGAATAGGTACCTCTCCGGCAGGAAGGCAACGGCGCTCCATGCAGTCATGCTGACCACATCACCTTGGAGGAGTCTACGGACAACGCCGGCTCTTCGGCTTAGAAATACAGATGAGCCCCAACCCCCAAAGTCAGACACAACTGGACTTAATGTCAGGGGAAAACCTTTACCCTTGACCTTAACTACCACCAATTCCTCAATACTTTATTTCCCATACCACCATACTTTGCCACAGCAACGCGTGGCCGGGCACAGCTAGTAAACCTATAAATTTTTCCTATGAAGCATGTAGCACACATACAGGTACATTTTTGTATTCCATTGAGCTGCATTCTCCCCAAGAACTAGGGCTTCCAATGTACTGAGTAACATATTGGAAGACTGTGTTACCAATATGAGAAATAGCATGGGGAAATGAGGGAGGAATGTGGTTTAGAAAACTACTGAAGCAACGAGGAAGGAAATCCCAACTCTCTGACTGCAATATCAGCAGAGGGAACTGCAGAGCAAATTCTCATTCTGTGCAGAGGCTGGTGAAATGCTCTTTCTGATTGAATCCAATTCTCACCACTGCTCTGCCAGCAGCGGAAGAAATCATCAGTATGCATATACTAGCAAATACATGTTGGACAGAAAACCCCAGATGTGTTTAGATGATACTTATGAGCACTCAATTTGACAAAAGGATGCTTGCATTATAAATAGAAAAATAAAAAATTAAACCCATATAATTGAGTTTGCAAATCCTTGGAAGCATTTGTCAACAAACTCAATAGAGCGTTAAAACATAGGCTTTGAACCTAAACTGTACCTAGCATTATAACTTTTTCCCCTATTACCACAGCCTTCTGTTTCACATAAAAATCTTCTCTAAATGGTTTCTCTGTCTTTTGGATCAAGTGGGTCAGGAACATAGAGGGCTTCAGAGAAAAAATGAAATCTGTTGGATTCCACTCCCTCACATCAAAAGCTCTATTTAACAAATTTAAAATTGTTTAAATGTAAGCCTTTTTATATAATGGGATACTATATTTTACTGTTTTATTTTGTAAGCTACCTTGGAAAGATGGCTGAGAAATGTATCATAGATTTCTAATTCAACCATTAATGAATGGGAAACTGTCACTGAGCAACAGAAGGTTATACAATAATTAGTATACATAAGTCCTAAACACCTTTAATCATAGTGAGGTGATGACTGGACTGAAATCTGAAGTTCAGTAATGTTTTTATTTCAACTGCTTCTTGCATAGTATTCTGTGGTTTACTCTGTGGCTCATGTCATATATAAATATAAACCACCTGTCTCTTCCACTAGACAGGAAAGCAAGGCTGACATGATATAACAAATAAGATTTTGGGAGATATACTGTAAATTAAGAATTTATCTGCAGCAGGACCCAGTTCAAGGTTAATCAAGATAAATATCTGAATAAACCCTAGATGCTGAGGGAATTCCTTTCTTTACCTACTTAGTTTGTGACAATTACGTTATACCTAGAATTGCTGGTTAATGACTGCAGCTTCAGTAAATATTAATGTTGATGCAGGCTGAGCATCCCTTATCACACATTCTGAAACCTGAAATATTCCAAGATCCAAAAGTGTCCACAAAGGTGACAGAAACAGTGAAACCTTTGCCTTCTGATGGTTCAATGTACTCAAATTTTATTTCATGTACAAAATTAATCTATATATATATAAAAGAGTGATGGCATCACGGCGACCCACAAAACAACAAAAGTACAGGCCCCCCAACCTCGAAATTTGACAACACAACCCATCATCCACGCCTCTAGGTTGATACAACAAAAAGAAAAGAAAAATAAAGTCCTAATTAGAGAGAGAGGAATAATTGCTTTGATCCAATTGCTGCCGGTTAGAAGGCTAAGCTCCTCCAACTTGGTCTCCTAGCAACCCAATAAAAAATAATAAAAAAAACACTAAAAATTAATACAATAAAATACTAGAACAGAACATAACTAAAAATAATACAAGAAAATAATAAAATATAATAAATAAAAAGATAACTTACAATAAAATTAATAAAAAATGCAAATAACGTCAAATAAAAATTACACAACAATTTTTAACCAATACCACCACCACTTTGCCACAGCAACGCATGGCCGGGCACAGCTAGTATTATATAAAATTACTCCCAGGCAATGTATAAGTTGTCTTCAGAAATGTATTTCTGAAGACATAAATTAATTTCATGTTTTCCTTTATATCCCATCTCCAAGATATGTCATTATGTATGAATGTATGCAGGTATACAGGAAGTCCCTGAGTTACAAACACCTGACTTACAAACAACTCATAGTTAAGAATGGGGGCGAGACAATAGCAAGTGAGAAAAATCTACCCTTGGGAAGGGAAATTCACTCCTGGAAGAGTTATCATGGGGAAAAGGTGTCTCCACTGAAGCTTTATTTCCAGTCCTTGTTTACACAACAAGTCATTTTTTTTCAATATCTAATTATCAGAGGGTCAGAAAATGAGGTGAAATCTTCTGAATGGCACAGACAGCAAAACAAACACCACAGGAGTGTTAACCATCCCGATATTATCCAAAGTATATGTATGTATGTGTGTGTATGTCTCTGTCTCCCTCTCTCTCTCTCTCTCTCTCTCTCTCTCTCTCTCTCTCTCTCTCTCTCTCTCTATATATATATATATATATATATATAGAGTGGATTTTTTAAAAAAATCTGTTTTAACTTACATCAGTGATTCCCAAAGTGGGTGTTACCGCCCCCTGGTGGAAGCTGCAGCGATCCAGGGGGACGGTGATGGCCACAGGTGCATTTTTTTGTATTACCTTTCTATTCTGAGTTCAAAAAATAGTTTCATAATTTCAAACTTCAATGTTTCTAATTTACACCTTTCTTTACTATATTTTACAAAAAAGGTAGAAACATTAATACATATATCTTTCTGTTTAATTGAGATTTACAAAATTTAAAAAATAATTTTCAGGGGGCACTGAGTAATATTTTTTCTGGAAAGGGGGCGGTAGGCCAAATAAGTTCGGGAACCACTGACTTACATAAAAATTCAACTTAAGAACACACCTGAGGAACCTATCTTGTTCGTAACTTGGGGACTGCATGTAAACTAATACAAGGATTCCAAAATCCAAAAGAATCTGGGTATAGAGTGGGTCATTGGTATCTTATAGGCAGGGGCATAGCCAGAAAAAAAATTCGGGGGGGGGGGGACTTTTTATAGCAAATCATGAAGAGTATTTAGAAATCAGGCTCCACCGATAAACTTCAGTGGACACTCATGGAGATTTGGCTAACCAGTTAAAATTAATGAGTAAACCAGTTTTTTTAAACCTGCTTATAGGGTTTGATTCCAGACCCCCCCCCCCCCTCATGGATACAGAAATTACCGGCAATTGATTCTTAAGTTCCATCATTTGCTTTTGGGAAATTTAAATATTTTCAAGCCATTTATGATTTACTCTGTGGATACAGAGAATATCTCTGGGACAGTAATTCAGGCACCCTCCAATGATTTATCTCTATTCCTTAGAGAACAAACTATCATCTGTTTCACAATTATAATAAATCAATTCTACCATTCTATTTGTAAATTCAAGCTTTCTCTTTTGCTTTCAAATAAATGCAAATGGTTCCCTAGTACAATAATGAATTTTATAATAAAAAGATTTAATAAGTTTCTGTTCATGATGCGGGACACTAAAACATTCATTTCTAGGCATGGAATGTTTGCCTTTTATGTATGTAAACTGCCCTGAATCTTCTCGAGGAGAGAGGATGGTCTATAAATAAATAAATCATTTTATTTCTGAAGACATATAATGAAAAATATGTGATTATTTAAACATGACAAAATCTGAGCATAACATATCAATTTAGATGCACTGGAAACTAGAAATCTACATAAATTACAGGTATATAAAAGTGAAAATGTCTGTATATGCTTTCGTATGTATGTATGTACGTATGTATGTCCTGAGATGGCTCCTAAATGGCTTGATGATTCTGGACCAAACTTGGTACACAAACCCATCATGATCCAACTTAAAATATTGATGGAGTATTTAGAAGGGATTGACAGAGAGCGATGAGAGTTGTAGTCCACCCACATCCAGAGAGCTATGTTAATCTCACTAATGATGGGTCTGGAGTGACCAAACTTGGTACACAGCTCTTCTTTACACAACTTACTGGAGTCATGTCACATCCAGACAGCCGCATGATTCCCACCTGCAACAGAGGGGTGCAGCTTTCTGCCAAACCAGTCAGATGGCTCAACCTACTTGCCAGAATGCATCTCCCAACATCCTCACCCCTTTGCTAGCCAAGACAGAAATGATGGGAGTTGCAGTCCAAGAAGAGGGATGAGCCATCTGACTGGTTAGGAGGGCAGCAGGGAGTTGGAGGTCAGGCAGATCTGGGGTTGATGGAAGCTGCAAGCAGCCAAAACCAAATACAAGAGGGCAGCAGAGCTACTACAGGGTTGCCATGGAGACCTATATCACAAAGGTGTGGTCAGTACCTGAGGGACAAAGAAACTACTGCTTTGTGTGTCACTGTGGTAAATAAGTTTGCTTATTTAATCAAGTGAAGTGACACTGCAATGTCTTAAAAACATGGTCACTCCAAAAGCAAACACAGTATAATGACTGCATGCATGTGAGCCAACCGAGCAATGCAATTAACAACATAGAAATTAGCGGTAAAGAGTCAGCTGCAGGAGACCATTAGAGCAGGGGTTCTCAAACATTTTTAGCTGTGGAGCCCTTTTTGAAGCAAAGTTTTTCACAGCGACACAATAAATGTTTATATTATATATTATGCATGTATATCAGGCATGGGCAACTTTTTTGACCAACATAAACTTAACAGTATTTTCAGTGGAAGACCCCAGGGGCCATCCAGTCCAACCCCCTTCTGCTATGCAGGAAAAGCACAATCAAAGCACCCCCAACAGATGGCCACCCTGCCTTTGTAATAAATAACGATAACAACAACAATAAAAATAATAGCAAAACCCCCAGGAGCCATCCAGTTCAATTCCGTTCTGCCATACAGGAAAATCAAAGCACTCCCTGAGCGGTTGGAGGGAAATAGGGTTTTGGAAGCAAGGAAGGGGATGGAGAAAAGCTTTTGGAGGCAAGGGAAGCGAGGAAAAAAAGGCTTTTGGTGGTGGGGGAGTAGCTTGGAGGGAGAAGAGGAGGAGGGAGGAACTGTGGAGCCCCTCAGTATGCTCCGCGGAGCACATTTTAAGAACCATTGCATTAGAAGGTTGCCATGTAAACTTCTATCAGTGTTGTGGCTCAGCCATAGTTCATCAAGAGTTGGAGTTGGAAACAGACTATGCTACGGATTCAGGCCCAGAACGAGGCACCTTGGCCTTGCAGCTGCCTGATATTATTACACAGGAGGATCCGATAATTGGAGAACATTCCAATGCCTCGGCAATCTTGCCTACACCAGATGGTGTTGTTCTGGGCGAATATGGGTTTTTCAATCGGAGGGAGTGTTTTACGAGATATAGGAACAAGGAGGGGGTTCGAAGAAGCAAGAGGTTAGCTCTGAGGCTCGATAATGACTGTTTCCCGTGGGAAGTTTTGTGGGCCCTGCACTCCCTTAATCTCACAACCTTGGAATCTCCTTAAAAGTGTTCCCCTTTGTTTTCCTCATTGCGGTGTCAACTTTGCCTTTCCTAGGAAGAGGTTCCAGTATCCAACTCCCAGCCTTGATTCCTGCTTGGAAACCGAGCCAGGTTCCCAGTTCCTACTCCCGAGTAGACCTTGCCTTGTTACCTTGCTTTCCTTGTTCCTGAGTCGAGACTGACTTTGTCTTGTTTATGTTGCTTTCCTTGTTCTGAGATGGGACTCACCAAGTGGATTACAGTTGTAGTTTGCAGTATTTGGTTCTTGGTTTAAGAACTATCCTGGACTTTTGGGTGAAACTATCGAGTTTCACTGGTGGATTACAGAAAGGACTTTGCTGAACTTGTTTGAAATCGCTAAAGACTTTATATTAAGGACTACTTTTAATACTGACTTATTTTGCTGACTGCGCAGACATATATGTACAGTAGAGTCTCACTTATCCAACATTCGCTTATCCAACGTTCTGGATTATCCAACACATTTTTGTAGTCAATGTTTTCAATATATCATGATTTTTGGGTGCTAAATTCATAAATACAGTACTTACTACGTAGCATTACTGCATATTGAACTACTTCTTCTGTCAAATTTGTTGTATAACATGATGTTTTGGTGCTTAATTTGTAAAATCGTAACCGAATTTCATGTTTAATAGGCTTCTCCTTCATCTCTCCTTATTATCCAACATACTCGCGTATCCAATGTTCTGCCAGCCCATTTATGTTGGATAAGTGAGACTCTACTGTATATGCTTTAATAAACCGCTTGTGTGTTATATTGGTTTCCTGTCTGTTTCTCAGAATGCTCCCGCAGCCTTGGGGTGCAACAATCAGGAGGATGGGGTCACTCTCTGACAGAAAAAGTGTTGTAGAAGGTTTTCATTGCCGGGATCACAGGGTTGTTGTATGTCTTTCGGGCTGGGCTGTGTGGCCATGTTCAAGAAGTATTCTCTCCTGACGTTTCGCCCACATCTATGGCAGGCATCCTCAGAGGTTGTCAGGTATGGATAAACTAAGTAAGGAAAGGAAAGAATATATATCTGTGTAGAGTCCAGGGTGTGGCAAGAGTCCTTTGTCACTGGGAGCCAGCATTAATGTTTCAGTTAATCACCCTAATTAGCATTGGAAATGTTTTGTCTCTTGCCTGGGGGCATCCTTTGTTCAGTCAAGCCCTCAAAGTGTTGGTTCCGATCTACTGTTTTGATTTTGGAGTTTTGTAATACTGGTAGCCAGATTTTGTTCATTTTCATGGTTTCTTCCTTTCTGTTGAAGTTGTCCACATGCTTGTGGATTTCAATGGCTTCTCTGTGTAGTCTGACATGATAGTTGTTGGAATGGTCCAGCATTTTTGTGTTCTCAAATAATATCCTGTGTCCAGGCTGGTTCATCAAATGCTCTGCTATGGCTGATTTCTCTGGTTGAATTAGTCTGCAGTGCCTTTCATGTTCTTTGACTCTTGTTTGGGCGCTGTGTTTGGTGGTCCCTATATATACTTGTCCACAGCTGCATGGTATCCGGTAGACTCCTGCAGAAGAGAGAGGATCCCTCTTATCCTTCGCTGACTGTAGCATTTGTTGGATTTTCTTTGTGGGTCTGTAGATAGTTTGTAGGTTTTGCTTCTTCATCAGTTTGCCTATGCGGTCAGTGGTTCCCTTGATGTATGGTAAGAACACCTTTCCTCTGGGTGGATCTTTGTCTTGACTCTCATGGCTTGTTCTTGGCCTTGCAGCTCTTCTGATGTCTGTGGTGGAGTATCCATTGGCCTGTAGAGCCCAGTTTAGGTGGTTGAGTTCACCTTGGAGGAGGTGAGGTTCACAGATTCATTGTGCACGGTCTGTCAGGGCTTTGATTGTGCTCCTTTTTTGACTTGGGTGATGGTTGGAGTTTTTATGAAGGTATCTATCTGTGTGTGTAGGTTTTCTGTAAACTGTGTGGCCCAATTGTTGATTGGGTTTGCAGATGACCAGAACATCTAGAAATGGCAGTTTTCCTTCCTTTTCTTTTTCCATGGTGAATTGGATGTTTGGGTGGATGCTGTTAAGATGGTCGAGGAACTTGCTGAGTTCTTCCTCTCCATGGCTCCAAATTGTGAAGGTGTCATCTAGGTATCTGAACCAAACAGTTGGCTTTTTTGGTGCTGTTTCTAGGGCCTGTTTTTCAAAGTATTGCATATAGAAATTTGCTACTACTGGGCTGAGAGGGCTCCACCCAAACATCCAATTCACCATGGAAAAAGAAAAGGAAGGAAAACTGCCATTTCTAGATGTTCTGGTCATCTGCAAACCCAATCAACAATTGGGCCACACAGTTTACAGAAAACTTACACACACAGATAGATACCTTCATAAAAACTCCAACCATCACCCAAGTCAAAAAAGGAGCACAATCAAAGCCCTGACAGACCGTACACAATGAATCTGCGAACCTCACCTCCTCCAAGGTGAACTCAACCACCTAAACTGGGCTCTACAGGCCAATGGATACTCCACCACAGACATCAGAAGAGCTGCAAGGCCAAGAACAAGCCATGAGAGTCAAGACAAAGATCCACCCAGAGGAAAGGTGCGGTCAAGGGAACCACTGACCGCATAGGCAAACTGATGAAGAAGCACAACCTACAAACTATCTACAGACCCACAAAGAAAATCCAACAAATGCTACGGTCAGCGAAGGACATCCAGGCACCTTTTTAAGCTTTAGGATGTGCTTCTTCCTTTGCCCAGATGAACTGTGGGGGCCTTACTTAGAAGCTCTGGAAATCCTAGTAACCAAAGGCACTTCAAGTAGAACAATCCAACAAAATTTTATTTTCACAAAGTCCTTGGCAGACTTGGCACTTGTAATTAAAGTTGCAAATAAAAACAGTCCACTTATAAAACCTTGCAGATGTTCCTTGCTTGCTTTCCCCCTTTTGGTTGCTAGGTTAGCTTCCACCAAAAGCAAAGAGGTCCAGAGATCCTCTTCACCCTAGCTCTGAGCTGCTTTCAAAAGATCTATAACTATCTAAGCTCAAAGCTAGTTTTTGAGGTAAAGTTGGTAGAGCTTCCTCCAGTGGCAAAGAAATCAAAAGATGTTCTCTGCCCCAGTGCCAAAGCTATTAGAAAGAGCAGGTCTTTCCTCCATCTATGCTTGGCACTGGTTTTAAAGGCAGGTAATTTGTTTGTACTTACGATGGCCTTTTCAGAGTTGGCCTGGCTTGGCCACACAAGCACATCTATGATGTTTCTCCTTCAGTCTAGAAGGCAGAATAGGCTTCTCAAAATGGAGCCTTCTATCCCCAGGAAAAGGGGCGGTCTCCAGAACAAACTGATACATTTGCAGCCTAAAGCAGCAAGGCTTTGCAAACTGGTTATAAACTCTGCTAATATCCTAACTATCAGACTGCAGCAGAATCTGCAGCAACCTTGGAGCAAATGCAAACTGGTGCTATTTTCTGTAACTATGAAAAAATCCAAAACAAACCTCTGGGGGACGGAACAAGGGATCCTCTCTCTTCTGCAGGAGTCTACCGGATACCATGCAGCTGTGGACAAGTATACATAGGGACCACCAAACGCAGCGCCCAAACAAGAGTCAAAGAACATGAAAGGCACTGCAAACTAATTCAACCAGAGAAATCAGCCATAGCAGAGCATTTGATGAACCAGCCTGGACACAGGATATTATTTGAGAACACAAAATGCTGGACCATTCCAACAACTATCATGTCAGACTACACAGAGAAGCCATTGAAATCCACAAGCATGTGGACAACTTCAACAGAAAGGAAGAAACCATGAAAATGAACAAAATCTGGCTACCAGTATTACAAAACTCCAAAATCAAAACAGTAGATCGGAACCAACACTTTGAGGGCTTGACTGAACAAAGGATGCCCCCAGGTAAGAGACAAAACATTTCCAATGCTAATTAGGGTGATTAACTGAAACATTAATGCTGGCTCCCAGTGACAAAGGACTCTTGCCACACCCTGGACTCTACACAGATATATATTCTTTCCTTTCCTTACTTAGTTTATCCATACCTGACAACCTCTGAGGATGCCTGCCATAGATGTGGGCGAAACGTCAGGAGAGAATACTTCTTGAACATGGCCACACAGCCCGAAAGACATACAACAACCCTTAGACAGAGAAAGGACTGCTTTGTGTTTCCATCTGGTGAGAGAACCATCCCTATGATTGTAAAACTAACAATTGGTTTTACAAATAAATATCTTTACAAAATTCACACATGGGCAACACCAGGCACTAAGCTAGTATACTATTTATGTTAAATGCAACATTACTAAGATTGCCAAACAATGATTTTGAGATCAATGGATATACATTTGTTTGCCACTCCCCGCCACTTATCGGTATGTTTTTATGCACACATGTGCTAACCAGAATGTAAAACTATCTTTAGAAGCAGAGTAGCAAATTCTAATTTGTGTTAATAATGGTGCAGAGTAGACATAACACTTACCCATGGTTACAAGATAATTTTATGCACTTCTACTTAGAGGCAATTATTATATAAGTGTTCAGTAGGATTTGCACCCAGGTAGAACTGATTTATTTTATACCACTTTTCATTAACCATATTCATAGCTGTAATCAATCTTAAACTAAGAAGATTCTTTCCCTGTATTACAAAGATGAAATACATTAATAAAAGTTAAGACAAACTTGTACTACTGAATTAAGACTATGCAACCTACAGAACTGGGTCACTGCCCTTAATCAATCTCTATTACATTCTGATTAATATTCATGCTAGCAATTTTAAACCGGAGGACTGCTCATTTTCTAAAAATGATCCCAAATTAAAATTCTCAGTAAGGACATTACTCATAAACAGAAACTTGTATCACAAATACAAAGATCTGGATTCTATTGTTTTAAGCTTGCCATAGTGAAAACTAGAGAGAGCTCATGTACCTTTAGTGGCTATACAGAAGTGGTAATTTTGGCAGATGCTGACTGTCAAGCAACCATACAACAAAGAATACCTGTTGAAATTCCCTCTTCTACACAAGCATAAGAGCCACATGAGTTATCTTTGGTCTGGCAATCCTATATTAGCTAGTTCCAACTAGTCAAGAACAACTCAATTAATTTTTAAATAAATATTCATTACACTGATGAATCTCAATGATCCAAGATTTGGGTTTATATAATAACTATAATATGTACCTGGCTTTGCCAGTATTTGTATTTTGCAATGGCATTTATCAGTAAATATGTGTACCAAGGCATGTACCACCATGGCCACATCAGTTGGCACACTACGCACTAGCTTTAGCTGTGCAAAAACGCTCATGACACCAGGGGCACCGGATTCAGAGTCAAATCCAAGAGAACCCCCAAACTACAGATTTGGGATTTTTGTGTGTGTGTGGGGGGGGTGACCCTATCCAACACAGGCTCAATCCCTATTCCCAGATCTGTTTTTCAACAGTCCAAAAGCACCGCTGTCATGTCTGGATTAAGCTTCAATTTGTTTGCCCTCATCCAGTCCATTATAGCTGCCAGGCTCAGCTTCCTTGGAATTATGTGGAAAGGAGTAGGAAAGTTGGATGTCATCCCCATATAGATGACACCACACTCCAAAATGCCTGATGACCTCTCCCAGAGGTTTCAGGTACATGTTAAATAGAATGGGGGACAGGACTGAACCCTGAGGGATTCCACAAGCTAGTGGCCAATGAGTCGAACAAGAACCTTCTTGCATTACCTTTTGAGAACACCCCTCCGGAACAGAATGGAGCCACTGAAAAACAGTATCTCCAATTCCCATCCCAGAAAGGTGACTCAGCAGGATACCATGGTTGATAGTACTGAAAGACATTGAAAGCTCCAGCAGAACCAGCAGGAACACACTCCCCTTGCCTGGTTCTCTGCACAGGTCATCCATCAAGGTGACCAAAGTCATCTCTCTCCTATAATCAGGTCTGAAACCAAATGGATATAAATGTCTCATCCAAGAACCTTTAAAGTTGAGAAGCCACATGTTCTGATGATATAATCAACAATTGTCGTATTTTGAGGTAAAGTGGTTCTACTCCTTTTTGATGGGTGGACTAAGATGCTGCTGGTAAGTGCCTGTTCAATTCCCTAGGTACTGGCCTGTGAGGTCCCTTGGGGCTGGGTTCTGTCCCCTATGCCATTTCATACATGTAATCTTTGGGAAAGGTCACCTGGAGTTCTGGGACTGAGTGTCTCCAGAATGCTGAAACAATAACTTTATCTCTCCTTTAAATCTGACTCCAGGGAAGGTGCCTCTGTATTAATCAGATTCTCCTGTCAGTAATAGACTGGATGAGGGTGAACAAATTGAAACTGATACCAGAATAGATAAAATATGCTCCAGGTCAGTCAGAAGACAGATTAGAGAATACTGATCCAGGCTGTGCTGAACAGGATTCCACTTCCAAGCCATGGAAAAACCCTCAACAGAAAGTTTAATTGTTCCCTTCCCTGTAGGTTGGCAGGTGAAGATCTTTTTCTTTGGACAGGCCTTTGGACTGTAAATTATTTAACAGTAATACATGTGGTGTGCAATATTTTATTTTTTTAATGTTATTTGAAATGTTTTAGATGTGTTTTAATCATGGTTTTTAACTTGATAAGACCTCCATATGCTCCCAGATGGATTGTATACAATTAGATCAGGGCTTCTTAAACGTTTCCTCTCAGGACCCCTTTTAGCCTGGAAAAAAAAATGTGACCCAGGGTATATAGGTACAATACATATAAAAATCAAACATTTACAGGTAACACATCAGCATTTGCAAGGTTTGTCCAATAGGCTGATTTTCCTGCTTATGAAGTACAACTGAAGCATTTTCTGCAGAGACCACTGTAAACACGGCATGCTGTTGCTAATGCATTTGTGTAAATGGGTGGTATTCAGAAACCTTTTACTGTTTCCAAATTTTTGGAGCCCTAACATTGAACTAATGGGACTCATTTAGAATTAGAACCCACAGGTTAATAAACAGTGCATTAGATTAGTTTGCTTCTGGTCCTAGCATGCCATACAGCTGCATTGCAGGGGCTAGTAATTCCCAGAGAAATAGTATTCCTAGGAATTTGCTAAGTTATCCAACACAACTCTGGTTCTTTACCATAGAATCACCTGGTAACCTAGGAAATTCCTACAGAAACCACTTCCGCACAGGAATGGGTAAGTGAAACCGTGGATATGGATTTGTGGTTACGGAAGTCTTACTGCTTGTTATTATTTAATTGCTAATTAATTTGCTAAACAGTTTCGGCCCAAACTATTTGGCTGACCGCATCTCCACATACGAGCCTGCAGATGAGGCCGTACTCTCAGTCCCACCCCTGTCCCAAGCACGGCTGGTGGGAACAAGAGATGGGGCCTTCTTCATGGTGCCCCCCCCTTTTGAAACTCCCTCTGAAAGGAGATCAAAACGGCCTCTCCTTGCTCTCCTTCAAAAAACAATTAAAGACATTTTATGCTCACAAGTATACAGAGAGGAGGACTGTGAAGAAGTATATAATTGTATTTTGTTTATAGATGATATGTGTATTTGATTTTGTTTATACAGCCAGGTTTGGCTAAGTTTAAAATGGTGAGTATTTCAGTTGACCATATGTATGGGGGAAGGTAGCCATCTTAGAATGCTAGAACAGGTTACCATAGCAACAGGGGCAGAGCCAACCGCCTCTTGGAAAGGAAAAGGGGAATGTTTTAAAACCCAGCAGTTGGTGATTTTCCAGTCACAGTGGTGGATCTGATTCTTGTGTGGAGAATCAGACTGGCTTAAATAGAAAGATTTGAGTCAGATTTAGGTTAGACCAGACTAGGCAAGTTAGGTGATTTGTCTAGGGTCAGTTGTAGAGTCTG
This sequence comes from Anolis carolinensis, assembly GCF_035594765.1. Classification (NCBI taxonomy): domain Eukaryota; kingdom Metazoa; phylum Chordata; class Lepidosauria; order Squamata; family Anolidae; genus Anolis; species Anolis carolinensis. The sequence goes on from NC_085841.1 coordinate 100,369,752, forward strand.
TGGATTAGAGAACATTAATCCCAGGGGATCCAGTAGGATCAGGGTTTAGTGTAATCCAGAGAAAGAAGTATTTTTGAAAGTTTAACCACCTTATAACTGTTTGTAACCATTAAGCGAAGTGCCTTTACCAAGTTATCTGAAACCATCAAGCTCTGTACCTGCAATAAACTTGTTTTGATTTTATTCAAATCAAGCCTCTGTCATACTCTCATATTAAGTAACATCAACACCTGAAGTGGAACAAATAGAGAAAGCTTATAAGAACCAGTACCATCTGCCTGACGTCTCCATTGGTGGCAGCGAAGAAGAAGATAATCAAACAAATAATTAATTAACATCATCTCTTATAAAACATCTTTATTAAGTGGTGGTATCTGTGTGTGTGCGTGTGTGGGATCAAAAGGGTTCCATCCCGGCCTCACATTCCTGTCAGACACCTCACCTCTGTACAATATTGGTGGCAAAGCTGAGGGATTCTAAAAGGATTCCATTCCCTGTCACCTCAGCTCTGACATTATTTGGTGGCAGCGGTGGGATTCAAAGGGGATTCCATCCTCTGCCACATAAGTTCCTTACAAGGACAAATAAAACATCTGGCACAAACAAAACGTAATGGAATATGGAAATGGCTTGTTACTCTGGCTTTTAAATATTAATGTTTAATTCTTATTAGTCTCAATTTTAAGTCTTGTTTTTAAATGCTTATTCGTCAAAATGTGAATTTTTAGCTGTGTGATGCCTAAATTGTTGTAATGTTTCACTATTGTCTGATGTTGATGTTTAATATGTTGTTATTTGATTTATGGTTTGTTTATTTTGCTTTTTTGGTAGCACTTTACAGCATTGAACATTTGCCACTGTATGTTGTAAACCGCCCTGAGTCTCCATGGGGAGACAGGGTGGGATAGAAATAAAGTTTATTATTATTATTATTATTTAACTTATGTAAAATCAGATTTTAATTTTGTTTCAACCTTTTGGAAACAGATTTACATTCCATTTTAGGGGGAAAGTGGGGTATAAATATAATAAATGAATAAAATATAAGAAGCCCTGCCACAAACATCATCATATCTTAACTACTAAAGGGAACTAGAAGAAGGCTTTCCAGAAGATATCAAAGAAGTATCTTTCTCAACAGAAAGCTACCAGTACAACACATTAAGAGCCCTTCCACACAGCCATATAACCTAGAATATTAAGGCAGAAAATCCCACAATATCTGCTTTGAACTGGGTTATCTGAGTCCACACTGCCATATATTCCAGTTCAAAGCAGATAATGTGGGATTTTATTCAGCTGTGTGGGAGGGGCCTAAGATGAACCTGCCCATTCCTCTTCAGCAGGTCACTTTGGCTTTCAAACCTGTGTTATCAGAAATCTCTGGATCACGGAAACATTCCCAGTTGACTCCCTGCCTGTGACCCATGGAGGCAATTCACTTCCAGATATATATTGTCGAAGGCTTTCTCTAGCAGAATCACTGGTGTGTTGTGTGGTTTCCAGGCTGTACGGCCATGCTGTAGCAGTGTGTTCTCCTGATGTTTCACCTGCATCTATGGCTGGCATCTTCAGAGGATCTTCCAGATAATGTAGGCCGTCAGCTCCCAGAATCCCACATCACTGACCCTGCTAGCAGAGGCTTCTGGGAGTTAAAGTCCAAAACAGGTTCGAAGCTTGAGAAGCCCTGGTTACTAAAACTACTTGTCAATAATCTCTAGGAGATATTTCCGGAAACAGGAGCTGCGAGGCATTTATCAGGCTTAGGGTTCATCTTCTGCATTGTAGGATTAATGCAGTTTGTCACACTCTTTAACTGCCACGGCTCCACGCTATGAAATCCTTGTGAAGCAGCAGCATTCTGACAGAGGAGGCGAAAGACCTTGCAAAACTAGAACTCCCAGGATCCCCTAACGTTGAGCCATAGCCGTTAAAGTGGTGTCAAACTGCATGAGATCTACAGCTCCCACCACCGGGCCCAGAGCCAAGCCAAGGCTTCCAGCAGAGGCGCCATTCTTCACCCAGCGGGAAAAGCCGTGGCCTAAGCCAGCTCTCCGCGCAAGAAACTCGGCCGAGTCCTCGCCAGCCCTCCTTACCTTCACTGCCACGGCCGGGGCCGAGTCCACCGCGGGCAGAAGCGCCTGAGAGGCCGAGGAGGCCAGGTGCAGCACCGCATCCCCGCCGGCAACCCGCGTCGGAGGGTTGGGCCTACCCTCAGCGTCGGAGCCGGAGTCAGAGTCCGAGTCGGAGCCACCATATGAAGCGAGCGCAGCGATGGCGGCCGACATTTTAGCGACACCGGAAGCGGACCGCCAACCGGAAAAAGCTCAGGCGAAGAGCGCCCGCCGGGTTCTGGCAGCGTTGTGAACAACGTTCCGCCTTTCCTCACTATCACACTTCAGGCCTCCTTCGCCTCCAACTAGTAGCAATATATAATGCTAATTTTAGGCTTCAGTGAGGAGGTGTAATTCACTCTGAGATTTAAACGTTGTAGGACTTTCATCAAACACACAAATCCCAGTTGAAAGCGCTGTCTTGATACCCAGCTACTGGGTTGTTGATAGGGATGTGCCACCAAAGGCTTAAAGAGAATAAAAGTTCTTATATTTAATGGGGTTTCATTTTGAATAAACATTCAGAAAGAACTGTAAATATGACAAAAGAAACGTTATAGCATGTATAGCAAACTGGCTGAATGTGCAGTACTGCACTATCCTCATACACAAAAATTGGGATCAATGCCCCTTGGACTTCTTGCCCAAGTGCGCTTCAAATCAGCTGTTGATTTATGGCAGCCCTGAATTTCAAAGGCCCGAAAGGCACAACCACATGTCAGAAGGGAATGTAGACTTGTATAACAAATCAACAGGATCCTAGCTTTATATCCTGGTTCATAATGATTGGACTATATGAATTAAAAGATTAACAAGTCAAACTTGAGTTCTCTGTTTTTAAAACTATGTGTATGCTTAAGCAACTTGAATTTCATAGGGCCTTTTTAGACAAAGAACGCTCAAAAGATGGTATTTGCCAGTTAATATCTCTGAAATAAACCTTACAGTTCCTGGTATTCGGTGGTCTCCCATCCTGGTACTAACTGGGAGTGTGCCTGCTTAGCTTCCGAGTGTAGCTAGGACCTGGCTGCGAGATGACATGCCATTTCATTGCATAGCTGCCATGTGCCACATTATTACTGAAAACAAGGCCTGAATCAAAGCACATGCAAAGCCACTCCTGTATCTTGCCGCCTTTGTCCTTCTGAAGAAAAGGGCTTCATATTCCATATTCCAATAATTCATTTTCCATTTTAACTATATGTACATGCAAAATAATGCACACCTCAACAGGTTTTTAAAAATTCTTTTAACATTTGTTCAGATGGATTTGGTATCTTTTGGAATCGAACTCTGTGTGTGTGTGTGCGTGTATATCTATATATCTACCATCTATCTATAAATTATATTGGTACAAATGATTTTCCATGTGTCTTATGTCATTTCTGCTATCTTGGCAGAAGCCCTAACCACTACCAGCTTGTTGAATGGTCAGGAATTCTGGGAGTTGGGAGGCCCAAATAGCTGGAGGGTTGCAGTTTGAAGATGCCTGCTCTACTGTATACACACACACACACAAATAATTTGAGAGACTCGGAGGCTAACAGTGTGTGTATATATACATAATTGTTAGCCTCTTTGAGTCGCTCTTGAGAGGAAATATGCATGGCTACACAGGCCGCCCCGCCCCCAGTGCAGTATATTGCCCAGCTCTCTTCCGCGCGCTCCCTTTCTCCCTGAAAGAGCCACGCGCCCCGCCTCCTCGCCTTCCCATTGGCTGCGGGAAGCCGGCTTTGAGGAGACCTGCGCCGCCGCCGCCGCCGCAATCATTCTGGTGCCCCCTCCATCCCGAGCGAACAGAACTGGGCTGTACCACCCGGCGTGGTCCGGCGGGAGGGGAGAGAGAGCAAGAAGAAGAAGCAAAGGAGAGGTTGGGAGATCGGGTGTGTGTGGACTCCTATCCCTCAATGCGCGTTGGTGATGGCATCATATCCATCCTGTCTCCCGAACCACCCTCGGAACATACACACACACACACCCCTTTTTTCGGTTGCGGGAGCCTGAAAGGAGCGAGGCCACGCCCATTTCTCTCTCTGTCTCACTCGCTCGCGCGCACACGCACACACACGAGCGCGCGCCGTCCCCGTCCCCCTTCTCTCTCGCGCTCTCTTGTGTTTCTATTGTGTCCGCATTTTTTTCCCCTCCATCCTCTCGGAGCGCACGAGCCAGCGAAGAGGAGGGCGTTTGGAGGGGAAGGAGCCGCCGCCACTCGAACTTCAAACCCAAACGGACCCCCCGCTTGGCACGAGCCCAGGAGCAGGAGGCGCAGAAAGGGGGAGGGGCGCCGGCGGGCGGCGCGAGGATGTGAGGAGCTGGAAGAGCCGCGAGGGAGAGGCAGGCAGCGCCAGCCAGGCAGGGAGACGGTGAGTGCGCTGTTGTTATTGCCCTCGTCCATTCATACGCCGCAGTGCGCCCCCTTCCCTTCCCCTTCCCTCCCTCACAATCTCTCCACAGCCTTCTTCCCTCCCTCCCTCCCTCCAGGGGAAAGGTGAGGGAGGCTTCGAGCTTCGCCCTGCTGAGGGAGTGGAAAGGCAGGATCCAGCCGGTCCTTTCTGGCCGCCTCCCCTGCCCTCAGCTCGGGGCACGTGGGCTCCTTCCTTTCTCTGCCCCCTTTATCCCCTTCCCGGTCTAAAGATGCTCTTGGGGAGAGGGTGAGGGAGAGAAGGCCGCCTTTCAATGCCTCCTTAACGACCGGCATTGGATGGAGATGAGGTTGCTGACTCGCCAGTTCCTGCACCCATCCCTCCCTCGCTCTGCAGCCAGAGGCAGCCTTCCTATCCTCCCAATTCGCTTTAATGTGGGCTTGTTTACACCTCTTCCCCATGCCTCATCCACCACCACGTTGTGACCTCACCAAGGAAAGGAGTGCATAGCATTCCTTCTCAATCTTTGGTACTGGGGTGTATTATAGCTATTTTCCAAAAGCATTCTTTCTTGACGGTTCGCCTGCATCTATGGCAGGCATCCTCAGAGGAGCCCTCGGTAGCGCAGTGGTTTAAACCCTTGTGCTAGCAGGACTGTTGACCTGAAAGTTGGCGGTTCGAACCCGAGGAGAACGGGTGAGCTCCCTTTGTCAACTCCAGCTCCCCAAGAGAGAAGCTTCCCACAAAGATGGTAAAACATCAAAAAAAAATCCGGGTGTCCCCCGGGTAACGTCCTTGCAGACGGCCAATTCTCTCACACCAGAAGCAACTTGCAGTTTCTCAGATTGCTCCTGACATAAAAAAAATAATCCTCAGTGGTTGTGAGGTCTGTTGGAAACTAGGTAAGTGGGGTTTATATATCTGTGGAATGTTCAGGGTGAGAGAAAAAAAGCTCTTGTCTGTTTGAGGCAGGTGTGAATGTGGAGACCTGGCAGCCCCACATTTTGCCCCCGACCATAATGTGCTAAAGAAGGAGAAGGCAGGCTTTCTTTTTGACTATGTATATGCCTGTGATTTTGGCCTTTATGAGGCTTTAGTGAAGAAACGCATCTTCTGTGTGAATTGGCCACACTTCATAGTGGCCACAAAGTGCAGTGAAGTCTAATTATGGATATTGTTGATTATCAACAAAGCTGTCTAATCCCACCTGATCTTATCATCTAAGCAGGCTCAGCTCTGGTTAGTACTTGGATGGGGGACTGCCAATGAATCCCAGGTGGCGTAGGGCCATATTTCAGAGGAAGGAACTGGCAAGACCACCTCTTGAGTATTCCTTACTTTAGAAAACCCTGGGATAGTCATGGAGTTGCCATCAAATTGACAGATGACCTGAAGGGCACATTTGCAGGCATAACCCGTGATGTAGGATGGTGTGGAGGGTAGTATTGTTCCTCTTCTCATCATGCATTAAGAGCAAGCATAATTAGCTGGTGACATTCCTGCATTTAAAAGCATGTTTTGTAAGAGGAGTCGTGCCATGTGATTCTATACTCACATTCCAAAATAAATTAGTATTGTCTTTATTTTTAAGTATACCTTGAGATGCATAGCATTTGCTCCTCAAGTATGCAAAGTCAAGTGTTATCTTGTGTTTAGGGAGAGGAAAAAGGCATCCTATGTAACATGGTTTCAGATTTCTCCCATATCATATGTGCGACTGCCATAAATATGTAGAAATGAATTTAAAAGACTTTGAAGTGTTCATATGTCTTCTGAACTTATTTACTGACTTTTTGCAGAGTATTGTATTATCTTTAAAGCAAAATATGATAAGCATATTAATTACTGAACATTTTTATTTACTTCAAATGTTTCAAAAGCATCAGAAATGCAGTACTGCTAAATATGGTGATAAAATGATATTTTCAATATTTTTTAATATCTACATTATGAAATACATATTTAAACACATTTCCTATTATTACTGTGCTACATTTCCAGGGGTTTTATTCTGCATTGTGGGGTTATTAATTTGGAAAATGTAATGCTTTTATTTTAAAGAATTAAAATGCTGTCTAGTAATATTAGATCTTACTTGATTTATTTGAAATTCTATCCATATACTGGTAGCAATTTTTAATTCTTAAAAGGGACAGTTTTTATAATGGGTGGAAAGCTAATCCTTTTCAGTTTGTTTGCTGTATAATTCACTGATGCTATCCCTGAAGTACTGTAGATAATTCCATGCCATACATGTCAGTAGAAAGATAAGGTACAGATTCTGTGGTGGAGCAAAGCTGGTAGGATCTCTCTGTTGAATATGGCAGTCTCTACAGAACTCTTCTGTTTGCTGTTTTTAATAGCCAAAAAAAATGATGTGCTGAATGCATCTTCTTAAAGATGGTTATATCTATTTTAAAAAACTATTTTGTTGAGAATGTTGCTGTTTTTATCCAGTTGCATTTGGACTGAGATACACAGTAGTTATGTTGGAGAACATTGTCCACTCTGAACAGTGAATATTGCTCCTGTTGCCATTAAAAGTTTCTAGATCTGTTCTTTCATTCATATGAACAACTCAATTAGCATATCAGTAGAACCTGAAACAGATGTTTAGTGGAGACATTCTTATCCAAGGAAATGGAAATTTCAAGAGGAAAGGTTAGAAATAGTTAGAAAGGCCACCCTTCTTACTATTCCAGCAAAAAGAAGAGTCATTCATCTTTAACAAGCAAATGTTTGGAATTTTTGAAATGCTAGCAGTCTTCGAAAACATAATTTTTATACTAAAATTTTGACTAGTGGGACCTGATTCTTTGCGAATTGGATCTGAGCATTGATTAGCACGTATATATTGTTTTTTGAATGTAGGTGTTGATTTTATAAAATATTTTAGAGTCATAGAGTTGGAAGAGACCACAAGGGTCATCCAGTCCAACCTTCTGCTGTGCAGGAAAACAATCAAAGCACCATCCAGCCTCTGCTTAAAAATCATCAGAGAAAGATACTCCACAATCCTATGAGATAGCATATTCCATTGCCGAACTGCTCTTACCATCAGGAAGTTTTTCCTGATGTTTAGGTAGAATCTTTTTGCCTGCTACTTGGAGTCCATTGTTTCGTGTCATAGTCTCCAGACCAGCAGAAAGCAAACTTGCCCCCTCCTCAATAGTATCTACTGTATTTCACTGCATAATAGTCACACTCTCCTCCCTTTTGAGGGAGAAAAGGGGAGTGCGACTTTTAAGTGGTGGTAACTATTATGCAGTGATTTATTTATTTTTTTGCAGCTGTGGGGCTTCCTTTGCTGCTAGCTGACTAAAACCCTTTAACTTCAAAGCCACCCAAACTCCTGCCCCTTGGAGCTACGGGACTTCCCTTGGCTGGCAAGTGTGTGGGAGAATGGGTGCAACTATTATGTGAGGAAGATTGGTTTTACCAATTTGGCATCCCAAAAATGAGGCTGTGATTTATATGCGGTGGCAACTATTATGTGATGAAATACAGTATTTTTGAGAGTGGGTTTTTAAAGTGTTTTTTATATGGTGAATGTGATTGGTAGTTCTTGATATGGCCACTAGGTCTTACTTACAAAATGAGTAATTTCAAAATCTGGTGATGTATGGATGTTTACATGCATCTCAAATAATAGTCCCGTATTTACGCCTCTTCCAGCACTTTGAAGGCGATGACAATTTGGATAATTCTCCCCTCCTGATGATTTTGACAAACTAGCACTTTGGCCCAGGTTTTTTCTAGATTTTATCCAAGATTTTACCTTTTGTCCTTGAATGTGATTTTATGACTTGTTTTTATTATTATTATCTGTTTTATTGTTTTGTTTTATTGTTGTGGACTGGGCTTGGCCCCATGTAAGCCTCTCCGAGTCCCTTCGGGGAGATGGAGCGGGGTATAAAAATAAAATTATTATTATTATTATTATTATTATACAATTTCTTACATCCCTTGGGTGGCAGAATATTCTGACATACATGATAGAACTGGGGAAATATAGATTTTTGCTTTTGTGTGTGTGTGCTTTATATATAAAATGTCCAAAAATTTGTATACTTTAAATGATTATAACTGGCATTTATGTTTTGCATTTTTTTTTGAAAAACCATTTACACTTTAAACAGGATTAAAGATTTTAATAGTAAATAAATATTGAAAAATTACAAGAGAAACTGTGAGCGCTGTGTATAGATGAAAATTTGAATATTTTATATAAAATTGTAATTTAAAACAGTATTTATAACAGATATTTATAACATTTATTATTCACTATATATGTATCTCTTTAACCTTCAAATAATCGCCATAGTTTATTTATTTATTTATTTATTTCCAGAATTTATACCCCGCCCTTCTCACCCGGGGGGGACTCAGGGCGGCTTACACAGTTGGCAACATTTAATGCCAAGAACATAATAATAAAACAAAAACAGTACATATAATCAATTAAAACTATAAAAATTAAAACATATGTAAATTAGATCCATTTGTCTAAAAACCTCATGCTTCAGCCTTCAATCGGACCATGTCGACGTTATCATATTACTCGTTAAAAGCTTGTGCACACAGCCATGTTTTCACAGCCTTTCTGAAACCCAGAAGAGTTGGGGCTTGTCGGATATTTGTGGGGAGGGTGTTCCACAGCCGGGGAGCCACCACCGAGAAGGCCCTGTCCCTCGTTCCCACCAGCCGCGCCTGCGAGGCAGGTGGGACCGAGAGCAGGGCCTCTCCAGATGATCTTAGGGATCTAGCTGGCTCATATGAGGAGATACGTTCGGATAAGTAAATTGGGCCAGAACCGTTTTTATAATACCGTTTTTATAACCGTAGTTATTATCTGTTAAAGGAAGTACAGTAGAGTTCCGGTTATCCGACTTAAATGGGTGGGCCAAATGTTGGATAACTGGAACTGTCGGATAATTAGGAGGTCCGGTTTAGAGAAGCCCCGGTGCGTGCTTGCTGCTTAGCAACACGGACTGAGGCTTCTCCAAAGTGCCGGGCACTTGACAAAGGGAAGAGGCTCCTCCCCTCGTCAAGCGCCCCATTTAGAGATGCCCCGGTGTGTGCTTGCTGCTTAGCAACACGCACTGAGGCTTCTCCAAAGTGCCGGGCGCTGGGTGCTTGCCGGGAGGGAAAGTCTGCACCAGCCGGGTCTTGTCCCTCCAGCAAGCACCGTGGACCATGCAGCCTGGCCTGACACGTTGGATAATACGGAGCGTCGGATTACCGGAAGTCGGATTACCGGAACTCTGCTGTATACATTTTGTGGATATCCTGTGTGTGTGATGAGCTTGTTAAGCTCTTTGTATGAAGAATGGTTGATGATACAAAAATGGTCGACTGGAATAGCAAAGAAAACACCTCTTTCCATGGGGATTTTCCTCACTTTCACTGTTACAGGCCAGACGTTTAGTGATGCTTTGTTATTTATTTTTCATAATTGCCTGTATACATCACTGGCTTTTTATTTATTATTCATTATTGTATTGTACATTTTCATATATTTAATTAGTTGTTGGTTTGAAATTATTTAAGGCATCCTGAGCTGAAAACATTTGACTCCACTGGCTGTGGAGAATCCTCAGACAAGAAACCCTTTTCTAGTTTCCTTTCTTGCTGTTAGAGGGGAAATGGAAATGGTACTAGTTTGCTATAAACTTTATAGCTATTTTCAGCTGATTTATGTAGACCTATTTTACTTGGAATAACTGCTGAAAGAAGAGTATTTCGTCATGTCATCAGTTCTCCCCAGTATATTCTTGAATCAATTGACATTTTTTTCTTCAACATTTGGGTTAATCAAAAGTTTGGCAGAAGAAATCTTATCTGCATTCTGGACAGTGCAGAGTAATGAGCTCTCCTGATTTTATATTCTTCCTACTTAAAGCCTTACTTACTCATTTATTCTACAACAATCTTATTAATAAAATAAATGCTTTGACTATAATGTGAAAATAAATTAATAAGTTTTATTTGTCTGTTTATATAGTGAATATAAATGTGTACATCCTTTTTTTTTGAACTTGTACTATTAATTTATAATCGTGTGAGGCTGTAAGCCAAGTGCTGCCTTTAATATTGTGTAATTTGCTTCCCTTTTATGATACTCTCAAGTTTGCCAGTATGTTCTGCTTCATACATTTAAGAGGATATTCCTGGGACTCTTAACAGAAGAGGGTTATGGAAAAGTGCATGAGATCACATCATGATTTTGTGGGCCTCACTATGTGAGATTGAACTCCACTTAATTTATTGTTCTTTGCAAAAAAAAATCTGAGTAAATAGAAAATTAGTTAAGTAGAAATTGTTTGTTGACTTGCTGTTAGACTGCAGATTGCCTTTTGTCCATCATTGAGAAATGTTTTTCTGCTGTTAGATCTATACCTGGGAAGCATTTTTTTCCATCTTATGTCAAACCTGCACATGCTGCTGACTTACCACAAATATGAGGCAAAATTTTGCAATTACTAGAGAAAATATTTGTTTAGTGTATTTGTAAGTCATATACCTCCACATGCTGCAATGAGTGTGAGTACAAAGTTAGATGTACCATATTTTGTTGATTGTAGCATGCCACCCAATTTTTGAGGGAAAAAAGTTTTTTCTCGGTTCCAGAATTGCACCCCTTTTATTTTAGTCTTGATCTTTTTTCAAAAAATTAATTCTCATTACCCAACTGTCATGGCCAGCCCCTGGAAAGCCTCTCCAACCACACATCTTTAGTGCCAACATTGACTCCTCAGCCCCTCACCTTTTGTGCCGCTGCCAGGCAATGCCTGCAACTTTCCCGTTCTGGGCTGCTGCCTCTGGCATTTATCGCTAGCTTTGCCTTAGTGTGTCCAGGTTTATTTTGAAGGGAGATAATAGATTTTTTTGGGGGGGGGGAGGTTGAGATAACTCTTTTGAGGCAGCAGCAGTGAGGGGACAGGGAAATGGAAAGAAGTCCTCTGTGCCGGAGGGATGGAGAGTCGATTTCTCACACTCCAGGCAAACAGTTCTTTTCCTTTTCCCCTTGCCACTACAGAGTGAGAAAGAGAGAGGTATCCACTCTCTTTCAGCCCCCCCCCCCCCCAAATCCTCTTTCTTCATAAAATCCTCTGGGGATATGAAGGTGGCGGCAGTGACAGAGATGAGCAGTGGCAGCCCACAGAAGGGAAGCCAAGCACATCAACCTCACTGAGCCTGTAGTGGGAGGAGGCAATAGCATGAAAGTTGCAGGATTGGTAAAGTGGTGGCAGCACTAGGTGTGGAATTGGGGAGACTTTCTGGTGGCTGGCCAGTATGGCTGGGTTCCCTCCTGCTCTATCAGCCACTGCTACTAATACTCTATTTTTAAAAATACTTCTTGATTCTAAAACACTATTGATTTTAAGACACCTTTTTCTAATCTCAGTTTCTGGGAGAAAAATATCTTAGAATAGGTGAAATGCAGTAATTGAGCAATTTTGTCTGTTTCTGTGGTACTCAGGCACATTATTATTGGTTGCTACTGGTATTTGACTTACCAGTATTGTTTATACTTATATTTAGTAGAGCTTGAGCATCCCTTATATGAAATTCCAAAATCCGAATTACTCTAAAATCCAAAATTATCCACATAAATGACTGGTATAGTGACATATTTGCTTTTTGATGGTTCATTTTACACAAAGTTTGTTTCATGCACAAGATTGTTAAAAATATTATTTAAAATTGTATTTGGACTAATAAGAACATTTTGTGTTTATGCTCCTGTCCCATCTCCCAAGATATCTCATTACGTATTATGCAACAAAATGGGGGGGGGGGTCAACTCTGAAATCCAAAACTCTTCTTCCCAAGGATTTTGGATGAGGGATACTCAATCTGTACTTGAGTAGGTTCCTTCTGTTTTGGGGGTTTAGGGGATATTATCCACCTCTCTGAGTAGAAAACATAGGGCTCAGGGAATCTGCCACCTGAAGATTACAGTAATACTTGTTCAGAGTGTCTTTATTTTAGAAATAAGTTACTATTCTTACAGAATGAAATCCAATAATATGTGATCTTTTTGAATAAATAAACTTAATAGGCTTTTTGGATTCATTCTGTTATTTATTATAAACCCAGTATGTCACTGTGGCTTTACAAAAAAAATCTGTTTTATTTGATCTTGTTAATATTGTGAAGTCCAAACTATCCAATACTTTATGTTGGGGTACTGCATCACATTTCAAAAATGTAACCTATGTTTGTCATTATTAAGAGTTTGAGTTTGTTATCAATCAATCTTTATTTCCAAGTAGAATTTTAAAGGCCTTAGCAGACTGATACTGTCAGAAATGACTGAGAGGAATAGGCCTTGAGTCCCCTCAGGTGAGAAAGGCGGGGTAAAAATGTTGTAAATAAATAGGCAGTTTTGGAGAAATTGCCTGCTAGTTACAGAAGAAGAGGAAACAGTAGCACTGGTCATTTTTTAAGATGTGTTCAATCATGTTGCCTTTGTGAAGTTTAGTCCTATTACTAAAATATAGAATTGGGTCAAAAGGTCAGTGACAAAGCTGTTGCACTCATTATAAGCTTCTTTGTCCCAGATTTGCAGTGTGTGGTGGTAGTGGTGATGATGACAGTGATGGTTCTAATAATAAAGGAATGATACCGATACTAATAAGATCATTTATATACTGTTTATATACTTTTAAGTGACCCATATGCTTATATATGGATTCTGTTCCTAAAGTCTCCCAAAATTACTAGCTTGCATTGTGTTTCTCTATTAGGCAATGGTAATTTTCTTCCACCTGTCTGCTTTGTGCCACCATATGAAAATCAAGGCACCCAACAAATTGCCTTACAAAACTAATAAGAGAATCATCATTACATCAAAACAAAGCATATTACATCTAGCACATTTAATATATTTTTACCAAACTAGACTTTAAATATGATAAACAACAGAAGTCAGTGGACAAGCAAAACATATTCTCTAAAGTTGTTATAATTAGAGAGAAGTCACTATTATGAAGATGCTGGGTTAGAAATTATTGGCATTGATACTTTTCACACTTAGGTTCAAGTTACTGGACCTGTACTCACTGTTGAAGGTTTCTTCTCATACTCCTTAATTAGAATGAGTCATTCTGAATGACTTTTACTTTCTTCATTAAATTTCATTTGTTCTCTGTGTGGTAATGTGCTGTATATCCCACTCTCCTCTCAATATCATTCTTGGTGCCTGTTAGTTTTCAGTTTGCAAGAGAGTCTTAGGAACATAAAAAACTGGCTGATACTTCATCACACTGTTTGTCCATATTTTAACTTATTAATAGCGAACCGGAGCTCCCAGTGGCGCAGCATGTTAAAGCGCTGAGCTGCTGAACTTGCAGGCCAAAAGGTCGCAGGATCGAATCCGGGGAGCAAAGTGAGCGCCCACTGTTAGCCCCAGCTTCTGCCAACCTAGCAGTTCAAAAACATGCAAATGTGAGTAGGTCAATAAGTACCGCTCATGCCGGCCACATGACTTTGGAGGTGTCTACGGACAACGCCAACTCTTTGGCTTAGAAATGGAGATGAGCACCAACCCACAGAATCAGACACAACTGGACTTCATGTCAGGGGAAAACTTTTACCTTTACTAATGTCGAGCCACCTTTCCATAGTTTCAAAGAGAGCAAACTGGAGCTAGAGAGAAAGGAGTTGTGTTTCAGATGCTGAAAAGATTTTATTATCTACAAAGCTTACTTTTTTGGGCCTGTGGATACCCTTTAGGTCTTCTTCAATGGACTATAGTTAGTTCTTACTATAAGTGGGTAAACAATGTTTTTATGTGATATGATCTGTTTTTTTACACAGTGTGCTTATGAAGCCCTTTAGAATCTGTCTCTATAATTAAAACTTCTTGAGATGTATTTCCTTAATCTCTTGTGTATTTTCATAGTCTCTAATAGAGATTTTACACATACCAGCTTGTTAAATTTTCAACATAAATCAGAGTAACAAACTTGATGATAACTCTGTTGCTAAAAAGAATGAAATCCTATTTCATATATACAGATGGTGTCAATTACAATTATTTGTTTTGAAATTATTAAAACAAAATATTGGGCAAAATGGATGCTAAATTGATTTTTGCTTCCTTAATGTGACTTCAAAGTACAGTGGAACCACTACTTAAGAGCATCCCAACTTAAGGAGTTGGGGAGCAGGTTTCCAAATGTTGGTGGATGAGACATAATGGGAGCTGTGTCTTCCTGGCAGCCCCCTCTTAGTTGAATTTGTGTGGGTTTTATTCCTGATATGTTTGGCTTCATAGAGAGAGGGAGAGGGAGAGAGAACAAGAAAGGGAGGGAGGCTGGAATGAGTACAGTATGAAGAAAATGATGCTTCTGCCTCTTCAGTTTATGCTTCCTTGCCATGACTTTATGCTTCTACCATTGTGCCACATCTCTTTGCTTCTACCATTTTAAAGTTGATATTTCTTTTTTATTGTTCCATGTGAATGTACATTTATACATTATGTGTTATTTATAAAATACATTTTCTTATTTCAAAACATGTAACAAAAGATGGAAGGAGGGTGGATCAAATTAATAGCATTTCAGTTGGGAATTTTGCTTTGAGATAAGAGTGTTTGAGTTCAAAGTTTGGTCATAGAACAAATTAAACTCTTAAGTTAGGGTATCACTGTAATGTGGCTTTGAATATGATGGCAATTCATAACCCCCCCCCCTCAATTGTAAGAATTGATTTTAAGGGTTTTGAAAAGATGGTAAGGGTAATTCCTTGAAATTCTTCAAGTTAACAAACTACCATATCCAAGCAGTCTCTGAATTACAAACACTTGACTTACAAATGACTCATAGTTAAGAACAGGGATGAGGGAAATTTATCCCAGGAAGGTAAATTCACTCCTAAAAGAATTATAATGAGGAAAAGATGTCTCCAGAGAAGTTTTATCACCATTTTTTTTTTTTTTACAACAAGCTGCATTTTTCACAATTCAATGATCACAGGGACAGAAAGTGAGGTGAAATCTTCTGAACAGGGTCACAGACAGCAAAACAAACACGATAGGGGTGTTAACCCTTTCTTATGCTAGCCAAAGATAGATAGGTCAGTACAGATAGGTGTACTACCATGCTATTTGTAGAAAGCACTTCTGGAGATGTGGCAATATCATTAGAGATACTGAAAATATGCCATTTTATCTCAACATGTGATGAGGAAAGGTCATGTTGAGATAAAGTGATACATTTTGCCACATCTTTCATATGACATTTGCTGTCCATTATAGTGGGAACTACCTCCCAAAATGTTTCTGTGGTGACCTCTTCCTTTAAATTTCTTCTCCAAGTCCTCCGTTTTCATGATGTTTTTGGAGATAATTCCCTGTTCCTCATATTGTGCTTGTTCAACTATGTATTTGTTGTTGTTTCTTTAATGCTATCAAGTCAACTTCAACTTTTGGTGACCCTATGAATGAGAGACCTTCAAGTTACCCTGTTGTCAACAACTCTGCTCTGGTTTTCTGAACTTAGTAGCAAGACTTCCTTGATTGACTAGTAATGTAGTTTCTCCCAGTTCCTACTGCCTCCTACCTAACCAAGCATGATTGTGCTTTCTAATGAGGTATGCCTTTTTGATAATGCCAAAATGCAACAGTTTTTGTTTAGTTATCATGGCTTCGAGGAGTGCATTTATTGAATTTACGGTATATCCCATTTTTTCTAATAATTTCAAAAAGATTCAACTGCGAGTTTAAAAAGAATTAAATAACAATATTTAAAAAACATGATAAACATAGTTTAAAAATCTAGAAACTTATTTAAAACTTAATTTCTAGTTAAAAATCATAGTATCATTGTTCAAAGCTTGTTTCATTGAGAATATGCTGTTTATTAAAAAGTAAGTAGTATAAATACTGGAAATTAAGGGTGTAACATAATGAATGCTTCTGCATATTGGAATTCTTTCTTGAATTTGCATAAGAAAGTTATTGGTATTCTTACAAAAACTCACATTAAAACTTAGACAAGTCAGCTATTAAAATGTGCTGACTACTAAACTACTTAGACACACAATACTTCCATCTCTTTGGCAAGAGCTTCTGTATTGATGATTGAGATTTTGAGTGTAAGGTGTCCTGTGAACTTGCTCAGCTTCTCAATCAAAATTGGGTAGGCTGAATGAACCTGCTTCCTTGGAAGAATTTGAATTTATATAATCACCTTCTGAAGATGTACTGCAGTGTTCTCAAGGAGTCTTAAAGATGCAAAGAAAAAGGATTTTGATTATGTGTTAAACAAGCTGCCAGGTAACACTTAGGCAGAATGGGAAATATGCTAATAATGACATATTGCCTTAGGAAAGCTGACAAGACCTTGTTTAGCAAGGCTAGGAAGTACAATACAAGAATACGTATTCATATTTAATACTCACTTTTGTGAGGATCTTGTTGTAGTAGCCCATTCTGAACAACAGACTGCAATTTTATATATCTGGCACTTGTGCATCCAGTTAACCACTGTGGTTTTGCTTGAACAAATTTAATATTTTCAGGGAGATCTGTGCACAGTGGTGAACATGGGCAATCCTGTGTAACTACAGAGTAGATCTTTCCACTCCACCAATATTCAGTTGGGTCTTGGACATCAGTTGCTGAAATACAGAACCAGCATAATTTTTTCTCACTGATATTACTGTTTCATTTTGCCCCAGACCTACATCCAACTGAATTATCTGAAAACTTGGTAGAGGATTCCACCCACTAATAGATTTTCTCTTTTACTAGGTAGAACAGTAAGAAAATATGTTGCCTTACATTTTGTAGAATATCGTGCAGATTTGCCAACACTTCATAGGTGGTGGTGAATACTGATATACATTATCTCTTGCAAGTAAAGGAAGAAGTAGCTATTTATATATCCGCCAGTAATTGCTATAGAGAATAAGATGGCTCAAAGGATTATTAGCAGAATACAAGATTAGAACTAGTTTAAAGTCTTGTACCCTGTAATCATCCATCTATTGGTCTGAAGGATGTCAAAAATCACAAAGCCTCTGTGACTTTTTCGTGAAGGGTATTGATAGCCTTCTGCAAGATCCCAGTGGGCAAGTGTTAACATTATAATTATGTAATTGGACCCTTTTAACAATCAATTGTGGAAAGGTCAAAGATTAAATAGTTCTGAATTAGATGTGACCCTTTTCTGGCCAGAAATGAAACACAGCAGTAATAGCAGTATTTACTCTTCTGGTAATGCAGCAATAACCTTCTGTACCTAGAAATGGGGTTAATGCTGCCAAAACACCTTTCAGGAGCATTATTGGTACATAAAGAATAGGATGGTTTTTTTAAAGGTTTGCATAAGATCTTCAGTTTAATCTTAAACACATTTGATGTAGCCATAATACAATATGCCAGGAAACAGTGGTAAACCTGGCTTATTGGCTGTTTGTTCCTGTTAGTATCAGCAGCAACTATCTATGATTTGTTTGCATGTTGTTTGAGAGTGCTTTGTGTGGTTTGATTTTTTACCTGTGGTTTTGGGAGAGAAACAAACCAGTGATTCTTCCTGTATTTGCATGATCCAAATCATGGGAAGCTCTGCAACAATGTTTTCTAGTCTTTCAGGTGTTTAAACAGGACTTGAAATGGTTTTATTGGTTTTAACTATATTTTTAATGTCCTATATTTAATTCTGTTTTAGTGTTCGTATGTTTTGATTTTTAATTTACAAATTATATGGTATATATTATTGGGGGCCCTGGTGGCACAGTGCGTTAAAGCGCTGAGCTGCTGAACTTGCGGACCGAAAGGTCCCAGGTTCAAACCCCGGGAGCGAAATGAGTGTCCGCTGTTAGCCCCAGCTCCTGCCAACTTAGCAGTTCGAAAACATGCAAATGTGAGTAGATCAATAGGTACCGCTCCAGCGAGATGGTAACGGCGCTCCATGCAGTCATGCCGGCCACATGACCTTGGAGGTGTCTATGGACAACGCCGGCTCTTCGGCTTAGAAATGGAGATGAGCACCAACCCCCAGAGTTGGTCACGACTGGACTTAATGTCAGGGGAAACCTTTACCTTTACTATGGTTTTTAATGTTAGCTCCTTTGAGCCTTTTTTGGAAGAGAAGAAGCAGGATATAAATCTACTAATACTACTACTGCTACTATTGCTACTACTAATAATAATAATGTTGTATTTCAGCTACTTGAATCCCTGAATATTGGCAAAGGCAGCTGAAGCATCTGGAAGCTAAAGTCCAGAACACTTGGAAGACTAAAGGGGCTTGTT
The DNA here is from genome assembly GCF_035594765.1 of Anolis carolinensis. NCBI lineage: Eukaryota > Metazoa > Chordata > Lepidosauria > Squamata > Anolidae > Anolis > Anolis carolinensis. Next base: position 100,388,498 of record NC_085841.1, read on the forward strand.
GGTTTTGCAATTGGGGAAATTTGACCGTGCACCAGCATATACAATAAGTCAAAAGGGTAACGGGAACCCTGATATTGATTACAAGTAACATGTTTGTGCATGCTGCCATATTTCTTTTGCTGCCATAGCTTAATTGATGTGCAGTATCTTATTTTCTCACACATCTTATTTCGGATGCATTACTGAAATATTTGTTTTTATAATCCACATATTTTAATTCTGAACAGTGCCCCTGATCATAGCCTGAGGTAGATCATGGAAAAAACATCCCATCCTCTCTTGTCAGTTCCCTTCTTTTCCAGTATGAGTTGGCTTAAAAATATGAACATTTATGTGTATCAGATGGGGGAAACAAGGTAGAAGCTGGTGTAATCTGCAGTATTGCCTTCATTTCTTGAAAAAAATTAATGGTAACACCTGAGCTTTAACCAGTTGGGCATGAATACTATCTACTTGTATACTTAGGAACTGGTGTCATTAATCAAAAAGTGATATTTTCTGTCAAAATAATGTACTAACCCACTCACATTCACTAATTCAAGTAGACCATCTTTTAATTACAGCAAACTTGCATTTTATGATTCAGTTTTTCTTTTAGTTTTAAGTTTTTTCCAAGAATCACCTTTTTAAACTTTTATAATGTTCTGCAATACTGTCCTGCAAATCCCCCTTCTCTTTTTTAGGTCTCTTGCCTTTCTAAATATTTCTCTGCTCACGAAGGCCTGTACATTCCTTCCTAGATATCCCCTATTTGGTACCCAAAAAGATGTACTGGACTTTTGGCTTTTCAACTTAATGTTTTTATGCTAAGCAAGATATACCAGTACATCTTGTGAAATGTCTCCCTCAATACCTGTTAACACCCAGCATCCTCCATTCACCACTTTATTTCTTTATTTGCACCACAGGTAGTTCTAGTTTTTTTCCTTCTATATTTCTTCTACTGCCCTGACTCTCCTTTCATACTCCTATTTATGTTCAGATTCCTAAGTTTAGTGGAAGCAACACAGGTACAGGCAGTCTCCAAGTTATGAACAAAATCGGTTTTGTAGGTTTGTTCTCAAGTTGAATTCGTATGTAAGTCAGAACAGCTACATTTTTCAGTTTTAAGTCCAGTCAATTTTTGATAGTTTTGGATAGTATTGAAAGGGTTGAAACACCCTCCTGAGGTGTTTGTTTTGCTGTTCAGAAGATTTCACCTCACTTCCTGTCCCAGTGATAATTGGATTTTAAACATTTTTGCTTGTTGTGGAAACAAGGATTGGTGATACAGCTTCATTTTGAGACACCTTTTCTGCATGATAACTCTTCCAGGAGTGATTTTCCCTTCCAAAGGGTAGATTTCTCTCACTTCCTGTTGTCTCACCCCTGTTCTTAACTATGAGTCATTTGTAAGTTGGATGTTTGTAACTCGGGGACTGCCTGTACATTGGCTCTCCCAGGAAGTTCACACCAGTGAAGAAATTTCCAATGTAGATATACTGTACATTGAGACTGAGTGGGCATCACTAGGCTAGAAAAATTAATACCAAATCTAGTCTTTCTCTCTGAATCCAGGGAGAAAAGTAATACAGGCATTTTTTTCATTCCTAATTCAGGGGCTCATGCACGCCTAAGATCTTTCTACAAAGATGTAAGGGAAGATTGTAAACAATGGCCATTGTATAGACCTTAGGGAGTAGGGGTAGACAAGGAAGAGATCATATTCCCTTTCCACTTCCATTCTCTGGACAGCCCAAGCTTGACCTACTATCTCAGAACAGACTTCAAAGGCCAAGGAATTGTTCTGGCACCATTGGCTGCCTAAGGGAACTAATTTGAAGAATGTATGCTATCTTGTTCATAGTTGAGTAGGGCTGGACAATTACAATGTTTCTGCTCAGTAGGTCAAGCTTTATCAGTATGCTGATTTGAACAATTTAAAATCTGAACTTAAAGAAATTAGTCAAACAATTTCTTAGCCCCACATTCCGGTTAATATGTAGAGAGTATACTGATCTTTTTTTGAAAAAGTAACCATTGGCCTATATCTGTCATCACAAAAAGATCTGCTTCAACAAAGTGGTGGAATTTATTGTTGCCTGCCCAAATGATAATTGAAATCAGCAAATAAAGGCTTCGGATGCAAAACAACAACACAAAGCCTTGTTACACTAGTGAAAAAAATGTATAAATAAAGCTGTCTTCATATAGCTGTCTGATTTACTTTCTTGAGTCTATAGCTCTCACTAAGACTTAAGATAAGAAACACACTCCTTTTTTGCTATATGACCTGGGATGGTTACAAAATGCCTTTACTAAACAGTGAAGAGTGGCCATGTGTAGTTTCTTATGCATTCTTGTATAATTAGTACACTCACTGAAACTTACGTTTCTCTAAATATTGTTCCTTTGAAAACAGTTCTTCCACAGCTATATTTTCAGCTATCTGATCACCAAGTTAAATAATGTATTCAGATAAGAAATGCATTCAGCTATGAAACAGAAACTGTATTTGATTTATTGCTTAGCAGCCAAAGCATTTATGGAAATTGAAATGTGAGGCAGATTGAACATTATGATAGCAAAATGACTTTACTGTACTTCGACTAGTACTTTGATATAAAATAACAGTTTTTTTGTTCTATGAATTTTCTTAACACTGTAAATACTTCTACAATACTATGGAATGGGAAAATTACATTATGTAGCTATGTATAAATTATAAAATATGAACAGATGAACAAATTAATAAAAAATAACGAACATGGGGATTTAAGGAATCTCTTGATAGTCTTTTAATTTGTCATCTTTTTCACTATACAGTACACACTAATTATATAATTTAAATATTTTAGTTTTTTCATATGAGAACCATGCCTAGACATTCATATATCGTCATGAGGAAAGTGATGGATACTGGGCTTGTGTTTCTGTATGTGTGTGCACACTCATGCTGTTTCTAGGGGAGAAATTACACATTGAGAGCTAACTAATGAGTATATATATTAGCTTCAAAGAAGGGGTTTCCCCCAGGACCATAGTAGGGCAATCCCAGTTTGTCCCACTGATGTAATATAATTTTGACAACTTACATGTTAAAGACAAATGCACATTTTGCACCAAGTGTAGTTTGGCATTGATATTATAGGTTGATGTCAGTTGGAAGAAGAATTAGCAAGTAAACAGAATATCATTATAATCTTAACCTATATATTTTCTCAGCACACCATGAACCAGAGACACATGTCTATGCTTGCCTTTCAGAAGTCTGCTAGCACAGTGTTTGAAATAAACAATTCTCTGAGACACCATGGCATTCATTATTGTGGATAAAAGGACTCTGGCATATTTGCACAGGCCATACTATGAGAAATATAATGAAGCATATCTTGGTGCAGAATATTAAATGAAATCTGATGGTAAAATAGATTTCAGAGACTGAGATGTTAAAAAGAACAATAACACGTTTATTGAGGCACAAGCTTAATGGTTACAATAACTTCTTCAACGACACTTAGATTAACAGTTGCTAAGCTGTATTAAGATGTTTCAAACTTTAAAATACTACTTCCTTCTTTACTGCTTTAACCTGCAGTCACCCTGTAAATTTCAATCACAGACTATCTGTTCCTTATCTGGAAACAGACTACCTTAAAATAAGTCACCAAACTTATTTTAAACTTGACTCAAAATCAAACATTTGAGCCTCCCTGATCCCTTCACTGGGAATCAGTCTCCCCTGTGTCTCATAAGAACACAGACTCTAAAATCAACCTTCCCTGTGGTTCTCTGACCACAGACTTCGTTTCCCTCCAAATTCTACTCTTTCTTCAGCTAAACGCAGTTGGCTCTGCCCCCTTCTCCATGGCAACCACTCATGAGAGCAGAGTAACAGAAATACTGACTCTTTTAAAACAGTTAAACGTGACTTTTAAAATGCAGTTAAACATGACATCTGTAAACTAAAATTCATACTTCTTTACAGCATATTTTTCCAAATAAATAAATAAATAGAAAGTATATACGAGGGTTGAATGAAAAGTAATGCCTCCACCTTCGTAACTCCTCAACAGATGGCAGTACTGGTATGTGGCAGGTACTGGCTTGTTCAGTAGACCCCTCTACAGTTCCATTTGGCGGGAAGCCTTAGCATTGAGTGGTTGTGTTGTTAAACTTCGAAGTATGGAACCCTGTGCAGACAGTCGGTCAAAGCTACTTAAGCAACCAGGGTTGACCACAGTTTATGAATGGAAAGAGAAAAGTCTGTCCGTATGGTGTCCCATCTATGAAATATTCATCCCATGGAGGTTTAACTGGTACCACTATTCTAGTTTTCTCAGCCTCTGATGAGGAGCCACAGTGGTGCAATGGGTTAAATCCTTGTGCCGGCTGAACTACTGATCTGAAGGTTGGGTTGCTGACCTGAAGGTTGCCCATTTGAATCCGCAAGCTGTGTTGAGCTCCTGTCTGTCAAATCTAGTTTGCGGGGACATGAAAGAAGCCTCCCAACTAGCACATCCGGGCATCCCCCTGTGCAACGTCTCTATAGACAGTCAATTCTCTCATGCCAGAAGCGACTTGCAATATGTTCTCAAGTCGCTTCTGACATGATAATAAAAAAGCCTCTGATGAAAGTATTTTTGTTTACCAAGAACTTCTAAGATTGACCGTTTCTGTTTGTTATTTTTGCTGGTTTTCTTGTCTTGATTTCATATTCATTTTATTGCTTTACATGAATTAGGTTTCATGGGGATGGTTAGTATTTTTAAAATGTCTTAGTAATCATTAGTATAAATTGAATGTTACACCTGAATAGACAGAGCAAGGAGGATATGGGAGGTGAAGATACATTTTACCATATTGCACCCTAATCGATATGACCTAGGAAGTTATACTGCACAAGACCCGGATTTCCCCAGTAATTAAATATAGGGGAATTCCCATCCCTTGCAATGGCAGATAGTTAAAAAGGATATAAATGATGAAAAAATCAAACAAAAACAGTTAAAAAGGACATATAAAATTTTATGTTCAACAAGGACTGTTGGGTGCAACTCTGGATTTGTTCTGTTTTTGTTTTAAGGCCCCGTGGAGGTTTTTGACGGGATTTTTTGTTGTATCAACTTAGAGGCGTGGATGATGGGTTGTGTTGTCAAATTTCAAGGTGGGGGGTCCTTTAGTTTAGTTGTTTTGCTCAGTGCCGCGATTCCATCACTCTTTTATATATAGAAGTTGTTTTTATTTTTATATTTTACAAGATATTTAAGAGCTACAAACTTTTATTTGTTCGTTTGAGTATTTCTGTATCGCCTTTCTCTAAGGACTCAAAATGGTTTACAACAATAGATAAAACATAACAGTATAAATAACCTTTTAAATTAATCCCGAGTCAGTCCTTGTTGAACATAAAATTATCAAACTATAAAATTTTGTACCTGGAAGGAGGCCCCGTTGGACACAATGTATATCCTTCTGAGTACAGTTTTAACTGTATGGAAAACATTTGTATGGATCCTAACTACTTTTTGTAGTAAAAAGATACAGGAGAATTCTATAGCACTTTTGAAATAAATTGAGAAAAATAAATTTCAAAAATAAGCTTCATTCAACTTCATTTTCTCAGACTCAAATTTGTGCTGAATCTGATGAGCACAGCTATGACTTTTAATACTACTTTTGTTGTATTGCTCAATTAATGAAAGTTCACAGTGAACAGGAATTCAAAACAAATTCTCTACTACAAATATAAAGATTGTGAGCTGCAGAAATACTTTCTTTACACTACTTTGAAGTAGTTTTTTTTCCTTTGTCAGTGCATAGGCTTTTCTCATAATAAAACAACATTATAATTGTCTCTTTTGTCTCTTAACAGGTGTAATAGCTTTCAGGATGCCGCTGGTAAAAAGGAACATAGATCCTAGGTATCTTTGTCATACAGCACTACCACGGGGCATCAAGAATGAACTGGAATGTGTTACCAATATTTCCTTGGCAAATATAATCAGACAACTAAGCAGCTTAAGTAAGTACTCAGTTTATTAAAGGTTATGTTAGCTATACTGTAAGTCTAAAATAAAAGTACTCTCTTTAAAATAATTGACAGTAGAACATGAGCAAACACGTTTCCACACTTACTCTGAAAAGGTAGCAGTGTGTATGACTTACTACTACAGTAGAGTCTCACTTATTCAAGACTCGCTTATCCAAGGTTCTGGATTATCCAAGGCATTTTTGTAGTCAATGTTTTCAACATATCATGATATTTTGGTGCTAAATTTGTAAATACAATAATTACAACATAATATTACTGCATATTGAACTACTTTTTCTGTCAAATTTGTTGTATAACATGATGTTTTGGTGCTTAATTTGTAAAATCATAACCTAATTTGATGTTTAATAGGCTTTTCCTTAATCCCTCCTTATTATCCAAGATATTCGCTTATCCAAGGTTCTGCCGGCCTGTTGGATAAGCTTGGATAAGTGAGACTCTACTGTATTAAAATTGAGTATAAACTTGGTATGATACAACTACAGATACAAATGTCTGTAAAGTTATCCAGGGGTGGGTAGCTTTTTTGGGTGATACAATTAATGGTATTTTTCAGGTTTGCAAAATGTTTTGTGACAGGCTACAAACCCTTTGTCAAACCAAGCATTGTCTACTTACTTAAATGCCAGAAAATGGCTGTGAGTGGCTACATTGTAAACATTGCTATATGTTCAGGAGAAAAAAGAGCAAAACATAGCAGAACATTAATGAAAACCTTAAAAACAAAAGAAGATATATTTCAGGATGTTAGAAAAAAACTTGATGTGTTTTGGCCTGTATATGCTCTTACTTCAAGTGGCTATGTTAAAAAAAAATCAAAAGAGGATTACATATAAACTTATGGTGCACAGTTATATAACATCACTAGCTGTGCCCAGCCACGCGTTGCTATGGCAAAGTATGATGGTATGGGAAATATAAAGTATTGAGGAATTGGTGGTAGTTAAGGTCAATGTTAAAAGTTTTCCCCTGACATTAAGTCCAGTGGTGTCTAACTCTGGGGGTTGGTGGTCAAGTCCATTTGTAAGCCGAAGAGGCGGCATTGTCCGTAGACACCTCCAAGGTCATGTGGCCGGCATGACTGCATGGAGCGCTGTTACCTTTCCGCCGGAGCGGTACCTATTGATGGACTGACATTCGCATGTTTTCAAACTTCTGGGTTTGCAGAAGCTGGGGGTAACAGTGGGAGTGTCTCCGTTCCCCTAGTTCAAACCTGCGACCTTTCAGTAGAGTCTCAGTTATGGAATATAAATTAGTCGGGAGAATGTTGGATAAGCGAATATGTTGGATAATAAGGAGAGATTAAGGAGAAAGCTATTAAACACCAAATTAGGTTATGCTTTTAAAAATTAAGCAACAAAACATCATGTTAGACAACAAATTTGACAGAAAAAGTAGTTCAATACTCAGTAATGCTACGTAGTAATTACTGTATTTACGAATTTAGCACCAAAATATCACAATGTATTGAAAACATTGACTTCAAAAATGCGTTGGATAATCCAAAACATTGGGTAAGCGAATGTTGGATAAGTGAGACTGTACTGTATTCTAATTGTAGTGTTTTATAATAATAATAATAATAATAATAATAATAATAATGCTTTGCTTAGCACTCTGTACATGGTCTGGAGTCCCTGAGATGGAGTGTGAATATTAATATACATGTATACACACACACATATATACACCAGATATCGTTAACAGCCCTCCCCATTGTGGTCCTGGGCACTCTGCACCTGCTCAGAGGAGACATTCCCAAACCCCTGTCGTTTCTAGCATCTCTCTTTTCCCCAGCATTTTTTCTCTTAGCCAGGAGGGTCGTCCTCGTCCTTCCTCCTGCCTCATTTGGCACTCTGCACATGCTCAGGGGCATCCTCTCTCCTTTCTGTCCTCTCTTCCTCCCTCCCTCCCTCCTTCCCCAGCTTTGCGGCACAAAGGCGGTTAAGGGGGGATAAGTCAGGCTTTCTTCTCCTCCTCAGTTGGAGATCCGCTCCCTTCTGTTCCCGGAGGCAGACGCGGTCTCGTCTCCGATGAGGACATAAAGGTGAAGAAGGGGAGCAGCGCGGGCCCGGGAGGTGCGGGGGGAGGCGTGGGGCTGGGGCCCGGGTGCAGTGTGGTGGTAGCGCCCTCCTCCTCCTCCTCAGCCCTGTGCAGCGAGGAGGAGCTCCTGCGCAAGGCCAGCATAAGCTCCCGAAGATGACCTGTGGTAAGGAACAATGCGCTTCCAAGATGGCGGCGGTTGGTAAAGGGGAGCGCGCGGGAGCAACAGTTGAGAGGAGGGGTGGGTGTTGTGGCCACGAGCAAGATCGCTTTTTGCAGAGGAGGAGATGGTTTGTTTGGGTTTTTTGGTACTTTTAGACATGGATTATATGGAGCGGGAAAAAAAGTTTTGAGGAAACGTTGAGGGTCACTGGATGATTGAATAGGGCATGTTGTGTTGGGGATGGTGATGGTGGGTAAGCTAGCGGGGGTGTCTGAGGGGGGGAAAGGAGTGCGCGTGGGAGTAGCCATTGGAGGGAGGGGTGTGGATTGTTCTGTGTGCGCGCGGGCTGGCCTCTTGGGCATGCGTAGATGGTGTGTTCCAGTTTTGGGGTTTTTTTTGGCCCTATGGAGGTTGGGGATGTGTAGTTTGTTTGTAAGAATGTAGAGACGTGGATGAGGGGTTGTGTTGTCAATTTTCTAGGTTGGGGGGCCTTTAGTTTTGTTGCTTTGCCCGGTGGAGCGACACCATTCTCCTTTTATATATATAGGTAGATGGTTAAGTTTGTAAAATACTTAATAAAGTTGTATCTTCTAAGCCCATAGCCCTCCAGGCATTTTGGACTTCATCTTCCGAAATTCCTGAACCTTGAACAAGCTAGCTAGGTCTTTTGAGATTGGAGTCCCAAACACCTGGAAGGCCACAGGTTGCAGACCTGTTCTAAACAAATACCACTACATTTTTTTAGTACATGCTTTAGTACATGCTTTCATGCTAACAGTAAATGCTTTTCAGGTTCTTGACTCAGACATTCCTAGTTTTGATTTGAAGCATGTAAGCATAGGTCATAAGCAAAGTGTAAATAAGATAATGTTATTTTCTAATTGAATGTCATATATTAATGATTTTTCATTTTGTGATTTAAAAAATACCTTCTTGAAATTGCATCTGTGGCAATAATGAGGTAAAAGTCTCATTGAATGGTGCTCCATGAATTCTTTGAAAACGTGATGCCAAGGTTTTCAAAAATGAAATTGACTTTAGAGAAGGCATGTTTAAAGTAATGTTCCTGCAGTTAGAACAGGCTTGTCCAGCCTGCCGCATACAGTCCAGGATGGCTACACAAAATCGTAAACTTACTTAAAACTGATATATATTTTTTGTGATTTTTGTGTGTGTGTGATTCAAGTACAAACTTTGTAAATGGAAATGGAATAATCAGAGTATGTTATGTCTACAAATATCAGAGTATTATTTGTAGTTTGTGTTCTCTCAGAAGAGAAGGCTGAGAGGAGACATGATAGCCATGTACAAATACGTGAAGGGAAGTCATAGGGAAGAGGGAGCAAGCTTGTTTTCTGCTGCCCTGCAGACTAGGACACGGAACAATGGCTTCAAACTACAGGAAAGGAGATTCCACCTGAACATCAGGAAGAACTTCCTCACTGTGAGAGCTGTTTGACAGTGGAACTCTCTCCCCGGGGCCGTGGTGGAGGCTCCTTCCTTGGAGGCTTTTAAGCAGAGGCTGGATGGCCATCTGTCGGGGGTGCTTTGAATGCGATTTCCTGCTTCTTAGCAGGGGGTTGGACTAGATGGCCCATGTGGTCTCTTCCAACTCTACTATTCTATAATTCTATAATTCTATTATGATTGCAAACTGTTTTGCCGGAAGAAATGGAAAACTGCTAAAATTAACTAATAAAAAAAAGAGAAAGAGAACCCTGTTGCAGTGTTGCATAAAATGAATTGTGAAAAAGAATTCAAGTGTGTATTTTGTATTAGAGATAGCTTTGCTGCTCACCATACACTCTTGCTACTTGTGCCGCTTCAGTTGTATGGTTTTGTGCTCCATGGTGTGGGAGTAAATATTTAAGTATATAGCAAGAATCAGGTAAATGTTTAAAAAGTACTATATTGTAATGGGAAGGGTGAATATTAACAGGTCCTTTGTGACAGAATCACATAGTCATATTATTACTTCTGGCCAGATTAGAAGAGACCAAATTTTCAAGGAAATAATTTGGGAAAAGGGATTTTAGCTTACTCTTTTTTATTTTACTTTCTTTACACCCATAACAGAAAACAATAGTAGTAAGTAGCAATACATCATATTACACCTCTTTATATAAAGCTTGTAAATGAATACTTCACAAGCTTTAGAACTCTACAGGAACCTTTTTAAAATGTCTCCCTTTTCCCCCTGAACCACTTCAAAGGCCTGTTAGGTAGAGTGTGGCACTATGTATACTGATTTGCAAGTTTACAGTGCCTTTTAATTGCCAGAACACATGCATTTTCAATGCTTTGTTAGCCAACTGATCTTACAGAGAGTTTAGCTATAGTATGCACTCAACCTTCCTAGAAGATTAAAGGATTTCAAGTCCTTCAATATCCTTGAGGTAGAATTTCTTCATGATTTCACACAAAAAATCATTATACTTTTTTCATTTTAAATGTAATTTGCACATTGTAGAAACCAAGAGGTTATAAACTTTTTATCTTCTCTGTTTAGTTTTTTAAAAAATATTTTGGTTTTCAGAATGACCATATACTGATATAGGTGTATCTCAGTTAATGAAGTAGATGTCCTCCTGGGCATCACTTCCTTAACAGAAACTTTGTAACATAGAAGGGTATAACATGAAAAGAATAGGAATAGTTTACAAAAAGAAAGAATATCTGTAATGTGCCTTAACAGACTTTTTATTTAGAGCAAAAATATGCACTTCTTCATTCATGCAGTCATTTCTGACTCTTCGTAACCTCATGGACCAGTCCACGCCAGAGCTTCCTGTTGGCCGTCGCCACCCCCAGTTCCTTCAAGGTCAAGCCAGTCACTTCAGTGATACCATCCATCCATCTTGCCCTTGGTCGGCCTCTCTTCCTTTTTCCTTCCATTTTCCCCAGCTTTTCCAAGCTTTCCTGTCTTCTCATGATGTGGCCAAAATACTTCATCTTTACCTCTAATATCCTTCCCTCCAGTGAGCAGCCGGGCATTATTTCCTGGAGGATGGACTGGTTGGATCTTCTTGCGGTCAAAGGCACTCTCAGAATTTTCCTCCAGCACCAAAGTTCAAAAGCATCTATCTTCCTTCGCACAGCCTTCCTTATGGTCCAGCTCTCGCAACCATAGATTACTACGGGGAATACCATTGCTTTAGCTATGCGGACCTTTGTTGCCAGTGTGATGTCTCTGCTTTTCACTATTTTATCAAGGTTGGCCATTGCTCTTCTCCCAAGAAATAGACGTCTTCTGATTTCCTGGCTGCAGTCTTTATCTGCAGTGATCTTCACTCCTAGAAATATAAAGTCTGTCACTGCTTCCACGTTTTCTCCCTCTATTTGCAAGTTATCCATGTCTCAGCAGACAACCATCTTGCCTTCTTGGTTTTCTTTTTCTTTGGGACATACTTTGTAGTCGCCTCCTGAACAATGTTGTGAACTTCTGTCCATAGTTCTTCTGGGACTCTATTTATCAAGTCTAGTCCCTGAAATCTATTCTTCACATCCACTGCATATTCACTTGTGAGATCATATCTAATTGATCTGTGTATTTTCCCCATTCTCTTTAGTTTTATTCTAAATTGTGCAATAGGAAGTTCGTGATCTGAACTACAGTCAGCTCCAGGTTTTGTTTTCACCAACTGGATGGATGTCCGCCACCTTTGGCTGCAAAGGATGTAGTCAGTCTGATTTCGGTGTTGACCATCTGGTGAAGTTCATGTGTAAAGCTGTCTTTTATGTTGTTGGAAGAGAGTGTTTGTTATGCACAGTGAGTTTTCCTGGCAAAATTCTATCAGCCTGTGCCCTGCTTCATTTTCTTGTCCTAAGCCATGCTTGCCTGTGATCTTGGTTGTCATTTGACTGCCCACCTTAGCATTCCAATCTTCTGTAATGAAAATAATGTCTCTTTTTGGTGTATTATCCAGTAGGTGCTGCAGATCCTCATAGAACTGATCTAATTCTGCTTCTTCAGCAGCTGTGGTTGGGGTGTATATTTGGATCACTGTGATGTTAAACAGCTTGCCTTGAACTTGAATTGAGATCATCCTATCATTTTTTGGGTTGTATCCAATCACTGCTTTAGCAACTTTATTATTAATTATGAAGGCTACTCCATTTCTTCGGTGTTCCTCTTGTCCGCAGTAGTAGATTTGGTGGTCATCTGTTGTGAAGTGACCCATTACAGTCCATTTCAGTTCACTGACTCCCAGAATGTCTATCTTTAATCTTGACATCTCACCAATAACCACGTCCAGTTTGCCCTGGCTCATAGATCTTACATTCCAGGTTCCTATAGTGTGTTGATCTTTAGAACATCAGATTCATTGTTCACTTCCAGCACCGTCGGCCGTTAGCCTTCCTTTCAGCTTTGAGCTAACTGCGTCATCACATCTGGGGCTAGTTGAACTAGTCCTCTGTTCCTCCCCAGTAGCATTTTGTCTATCTTCCGACCTGGGAATCCTATCTTCCAATGGTATACCAACATTTCTCTGGTTGTACTGATCCATTTAGTTTTCATGGCAAGAATACTGGGGTGGGTTGCCATTACCTTCCCCATGTGAATGTGCACATAATAATAATAATAATAATAATAATAATAATAATAATAATAATAATAATAATAATAATAGAACTTTATTTATACCCTGCCACCATCTCCCTGTGGGGACTCGGGGCGGCTCACAATGTTACAAAAGTAACAGCGCAAATACATAAACAATATACACAGTTTAAAACATCCAGGTCAAATAAGATTCGCTTGAATAAACAAATATTTTGAATCTTCATTCTAGAAACAACCCAAGCCTTCTTCCAAAATACATCCCAGGATAAATTTATTTCTTTCACCAGCCTTCACTTTTCTAATAATTCTCATTTTGGTAGAAAGACTTATAGATCTGTGTTTTTTTCATATGCTGGTGGTAACTGCTCTCCCCTTGTCTTTCTATGGCTGCTGCTGTTTATCTTGGATGAATGCAGGTTGACAACGCTTTAACTGACACAGCTGAATACTATGGAATCCTGGGATTTGTAGTTTGGTGAGGCACTAACACTAAGACTAAGATGCATGGTGTAACATGCTTGCAAAGCACTTTCATACAATTTCACACCATTGTGACCTGGACATTACAAATGGATAAGTTCTGTTATTCTGTGTTTCCATAGTCCCATATGCTCTATTATTGATGGAATGTTTTCAGATAATGACTGTATTCTTACTGTGTGTGTGTGCAGAGGAATTACTGCAGTGAAAAGTTACCCTAGCAACTAAAGGATTTCCATTTCTAGGTACTAGTTTTTTCATCTCTTATTTTCAGGACCTTTGTCTTACACGTAATACATTTTTTATCCAGAGAAGGAATTACTTTAAACATCCCCCAATGAAGTACAATTTTTTTTACACCTTGATGAAGGTGACAGTTCCTGCTACCCTCTGGAAAAATGTGTGGTTCCTTCCATATTATCTCATCTACTAATTCATTTGTCTTGCTTGGCCCAGCTGTACCCATAGGAGCGTTGTCTCGCTCACCCTGCGTCTTAGTATATGATGTCACTTCAGTCTACTAAGAAACAGAAATGGAAAACCTAGAACTAGTTAAAAATAACACCTGGCCATTGATTATAGGTAGCGTTTTTTGTGTATGACTGACAACAGCAATTTATTTGTTTTTATGAACTGTTAAGTACAGATTCAGCTAGGATGTCTGATGAAATGCAGTTCTAAATGTTAATCTTATAAGAGGTCAAATGAAGAAACTTGACTTTATTCACTAATTCGTTTTAACTGTTATTGACAGCTTAAAAATTATTCAATCAGGGGTTTTTTCACCAGAGACACTGGATTTGCTGAGTAAAACTTGAATACAATAATCGGTTGTATGGGCACTGAAGTAGAACATTCAAGAAATGCTCTTATTAATGAAAGGTTCTTAAAATGCTTAGTTTTAAGATTTAAGTTTTAAGAAATGTTGTTAGCAAGAAATGGCCATTTTGGTCCCTCAAGGCTTAACTCATCTTTATCACAGCATGCCAAGCCTAGGCCATGCACTCCTATACTTGGCATCACTATCTTTCTGAGTCTACAATACACAGCAGGCTTACTTCTGTAAATTTTAAATTGGTATACTATACTGGCTGCCCCCATGGTCTATCCTGAGGCTTCTTGGCTAGCCTGCATACTAACTTTGTAAGTAAGTTAATAAAATATTCAGCTTTCTTCATATAAATAAATTGGTACCATATGAGTCCCGTGACTACTTAAATCTGCAATGAAACTTTTCAACTTTTTCGCCTCTTGACTACTGATTGTACAATGTGTATTTCCTGCTTTCTCATCTGAAATGTACTTGAATCTTATCAGCTCTAGCCACTGGCTTTGAACATCCCAAAATCACTAACACCATTTTGTTGGTATTTAAACTAACAGTTTATGTCAGAGACTGCAGTTATCTAAAAATACTCATGCCTTTGATGGCTTGATGTGTTGTGGCAGTTATTCAGAAAATTATGTGTGTTGATTTGGGTGTCTTGATTTCAGAGGAAGAGTTACAGAAGTTAATGTGCCAGAACATTTATTGTAGGCATAATGTTCCAAATCTTTAACCATGACTTAGGGCCCTTCCACACTGTCCCAATATCCCAGGATCTGATCCCAAATTATCTGCTTATCCCAGGTTTTCTGGCAGCAGAAACTCATATAATCAATTTTAAATCAGATAATCCGGGATCAGATCCTGGCATATAGGGACAAGTGTGGAAGGGGCCTAAGAGAGCACAACTTCGCCCTAGTAGTTCTAGTTATATTAAAGATTACAGTGGCATGAATCTGAATGATTCACCCTAATGGAGGTTTTCATTGTACCCTCAATTTGATGCTAGTTTTGGAAAAGGCTAATGTAGATTCAGGTGTGATACTGAACTATGATTTTGATCATTGGAGAAGGGGTAAAGGAAATTTGATGGTGACAGAAGAGGGAGTAAAGAGCTAGCATCTTGCTCTACAGCCCACTCCCAATCTATTGGAGAAGAGTACTTAGGCGATCCCTCGTAACTCGAGGATGATGGTCTTCCAGGTGTAGTGTCTTGGCGGTGGATGCGGAGGTGGCTGTGGAGACCTATGTTCTTCTGCAGTGAAGACATCCAGATGGAAGGCAGTCCCAGTCAGGATTAGCTTGATGCGCCTTCCTCTTGGCACATTTCTCCCTTATCCCTCCATTCGTGCCTCTTTGACTTCTGCAGCACTGCTGGTCATAGTTGACCTCCAATTAGAGCGCTCAAGGGCCAGGCTTCCCAGTTCTCGGTGTCTGTGCCACAGTCTTTAAGGTTGGCTTTGAGCCCATCTTTAAATCTCTTTTCCTGTCCACCAACATTTCATTTCGCGTTCCTAGCATTGCAGGGGGGTTGGTTGGTGACTACTGGAAGAGCACTTTGGTTTTCACAGTGTTCAATGAGAGGCCAAGCTTTCTTGTATGCTTCTGCAAAGCTGTTTAGAGTGACTTGTAGATCATATTCTGAACGAGCACAGACTGTGTTATCATCAGCATATTGGAGTTCTGCAACTGATATTGTTGTGACCTTGGTTTTGGCTTTCAGTCTGCTGAGTTTAAATAGCTTGCCATCTGTCCGATAGATGATTTCCACTCAGGTGGGAAGCTTCCCATCAACAAGATGAAGTATCATAGTGATGGAGAATAAGGTTGGGGCAATAACACATCCCTGTTTGACATCTGATACCACCTTAAATCGGTCACTTTGGGAGTCATTGCTGTCCAAGACTGTTGCTATCATGTCATCATGGAGGAGGCGTGGGATGTTCACACATTTGTCAAGGCACCCCATGTTTTGGAGGATGGCACTACGATTCACTTTGTTGAATGCCTTGGCAATGAATGCCATGTACAGTACAGAGGTTGATTTTGTTCCCTGCATTTTTCTTGGAGCTGTCGTGCAGTGAAGATCATGTCCACTGTTCTCTGGAGGGGTGGAAGCCATTCTGGGATTCTGGAAGGGTGTCTTCTGAAACAGGTAGAAGGCGGTTTGCAAGGATTCTTGCAAGGATTTTCACAGCAGAGATTAGAAGGGAGATACCTCAATAGTTTCCACAGTCTGTTCTATCTCCTTTTTTGAAAAGGGTAATGATGGTGGCATCCTTGAAATCTGCTGGGATTTTCTCGGTCACCCACACTTTTTCAATGAGCTGGTGGAGTTGTTCTATCAGCTCAGGTCCACCCTCTTTGAAGATTTCAGTGGGGATCCCATCAGGTCTGCTGGCTTTGTTCTTTTTTTTTTTTGTTGACTGATGGCATTCCTGACTTCCTTCAGACTAGGCAGTGCTGCAAGCTCATCCCTGGTTTGTTGTTGCAGGATTTATAACAGAACCTCTTCGGCCACATTGGAACTGCGATTCAGAAGGTTGTAGTAGTGCTCTTTCCAATGTAGTGCGATTGATTTTTTGTCCTTCAGAAGTTTGGTTCGGTCTGATGAGCGTAGAGGGTGTATGCCATGATTTCTTGGTCTGTAGATGACCTGAGCATCATGGGTATCTGCCAAATGTTGGATTTCTTCAGCCTTCTTTGTCTACAAGATGTTCTTGAGTTCTCTGTTCCTTCTTTGGACCTCAAATTTTGAACTGGTGTAGATCTTTTTCTTAGCACCGCAGTTGGTGTCTCTCTGCCATGTTCAGAAGACTTTCCTTTTCTTATCTATTAACTTATCAATTTTCTTATCAATTTTCGTCAAACCAATCTTGATGTTTCTTAGTTTGGTATGGTTTCTTCGCAGGCTGTGATGATGGAGGTCTTCAGTTTGTTCCAGTGTTCCTTATCATTTTTGGGGTGTTCTGTGGGTAGATGATCTTTGATAGATTTTTGGAGAAGGGTTCGTTTGGAGGCCCCCTGCAGGGCTTAGGTGGTCATTTTGCACCTCATCTTTCTTCCTTGGAGTCTGCATTTGAGGGCGATCTTGATAACCATCATGGATCAGATTCGCCTATGGTCTGTCCAGCAGTCATCAGCGCCTGTCATGGCTCTTCTGAGAAGCACATCGCAGTAATCTCTGGCATGTGTAATTACATAGTCTAAGATGTGCCAATGCATTGACCGGGGATGCTTCCATTATGTATTGAGCTTGTTTTTCTGGCGGAAGAGAGTGTTGAAGAGAGGGTTGTGTTCCACACATTCGGTGAGAAGCAGGATGCCATTTGTGTTGCTGTTTCCAACCCTGTCTTTTCCTATGGTCCCTGGCCACAGGTTGGAATCTTGTCTGACTCGTCCGTTAAAATCCCCCAGGGGGATGATTTTGTCTTTAGGTATCTCCGATAGGATGGTGTTCAGTTGACAGTAAAAGTTTTCTTTGACGTCTCCATTAGCATTTAGTGTTGGTGCATAGGTACTTATGATGGTTGCCTGTTGGTTTTTGGCAAGGTTAATTTGGAGTGTTGAGAGTCATTCGTTAACACCAATGGGTGCTTTGGACAGGTGCTTCACCAGGTCATTTCTATTAGCAAAGCCAACTCCCTGTGTTCTTCGTTCTTCTTCAGGCAGTCCCTTCCAGATGAAGGTGTAGTCTCCTTTTTCTTCCTTCAGCTGTCCCTCTCCTGCTCCTGAAGTGCTGCTGTGTCGATGTTAAAACATCCCAGCTCCCTTGTAATAATAGCAGTCCTATGTTCAGGGCATTCACTGTCAGTGTTGTCCAACAGTGTCCGTACTTTCCATGTTCCAAAGTTCATTTTTCTTTTTTGGCCGCAGGGTGGTGACCCATCTGGACGCAGGTCCAGTCAGGGATAAGAGAGACAGACAATGTTTAGGGCACCTTTTCTAGCCCCTTCCCCATGAGGATGAGCAGAGTGGATCCTTAAAAGGGCTGCTCAGTTATGGATACAGCTGCCGGACTACTCAACTGCCTCGGACCTGGAGGTAGTGCAACTGGATTGGTCTGTTATTGTTCCACTACCACATTAAGTATCATGATTAAATTAGGAGGTGATTGTTCTGTAATTTTGGGAAAATTGAAGTGATATCAGAATCTTGATTTTGACTTTTGATCTATGAGACTATAATTGTTGCTCGGTTGAGATCTTCCTTCCATTTTGACCTTCTAGTGGTTTAGTCTGTGTGCCATTCTGAATGGCAGAAGCAAACTGATAAAGTATTAATAGCAATCTCTCCCAGAAACTGAATTTTATCTCCCTAGAGGATTATCAGAGTGGAATCATGAGCATTTTCCTAAGACAGTACTTGGCAGAAGTATAACAATTAGAATAGAAAGTAATTTTACTTTTGTACGTTTCTAAGGAGCCCCAGTGGCAAAGTGGGTTAAAGCACTGAGCTGCTGAACTTGCAGACCGAAAGGTCCCAGGTTCAAACCCCGTGAGCGGCGTGCTAGCTCCAGTTTCTACCAACCTAGCAGTTTGAAAAAAAATGCCAATGTGAGTAGATCAATAGGTACCGCTCCGGCGGGAAGGTAACGGCGCTCCATGCAGTCATGCTGGCCACATGACCTTGGAGGTGCCTACAGACAACGCCGGCTCTTTGGCTTAGAAATGGAGATGAGCACCAACCCCCAGAGTCAGACAGGACTGGACTTAACGTCAGGGGAAACCTTTACCTTTATCTATGTATTTTATATTTTATTTTAAAGTTAAAGTGATGAGAGTCTTGAGCATCTGAGAATAGAATGAGGTTAAGGTTCAAATGGAAAATGTATGGATTACGAACTCTGCCATAAGACTTGATGTGAATATCTGACTTTGTGAAACATTTTAAAATGAGTAGATGAACTCCAGTGGAAGCTATTCACTATTTGTTTGCTAAAGTCATAGGACGCTTCAGCAAAGAAACATTTTGGGTATTATGTGAATGGCGATGTATAGGTAGATAAGTAGAGTACCCGGTGAGATTATTTAGACAAATAATTCAGAAAAAGCCAATAGAACTAAAATTGTGAAATGTGTTTTTCTTTATTTTTCTTATTTATATTTAAACAATAAAACACATTTATAACAAGCTAGCAAAAGGCAGCAGTAAACTCCAAACCCCAGAATAACTAAACCTTTTAATAAATTGCTATTTTACTATTTTATCATTTTTGCCTAACAATGGGAATGAAGATAGTTTACAGATTATTAAAATGAGTATTAATTAAGCAATAACCTTGCATTTTCAATTGAAAAAAATGTGTCAGTTATTTATTAGAGTTTGTTCAATAATGCTTCTTCAGATTTGAGCAGAACATTGGATGTTTAGCCAAGATAGTTACATTTAGAGTTGCTAGGTGCTCATTGCACTACAAAATTGTTATCTTAGCTTAGGAATTGAGTTCTGGAAACCTTAATTGCATTCATCCTGTAATGGAGTATAACAGAAGACTGAAAACATCTCAGATTTTCACAACTTTGTTTCATACATATTTTAAACTCGTCTTCACCTGTCTTGGAGATTGGTGTTTTTTTTTATTTTCAGAAAGAAAGGGAAAAAAAACATACAACACGCCATAAGATACAAAGAAGAAAAGACACACAAAAAGAAAGAAAACATAACACAATCCAATTAAACAATAAATACAACAACACTACTATTTCCTTCCCTCCTTGTCTTTGAGTTAGAGATTCTTCCTAAGCCTTCTTGCCTTCTATTTGGTAAAAAGAGAAACTTAAATATCTAATGCTTATTTGTGTTTACAGAGACTGCTTGCTCCTTAAAATATTTCTCTACTTTCTCCCACTCTTTCCACACCTTGCTTAGAGAGCTCCCCTTCATTATTCTAGTTAATTTGTTTATTTCCATTACTTCTCGTAATTTCAGTTGCTAATTATGGATGGAAGGTAGTTCATTTATTTTCCACTTTTTTGCCAGTACAGACAGTCCCTAAGTTATGAACAAGATAGGTTCTGTGAGTTTGTTCTTAAGTTTGCATGTAAGTTGGAACAGGTACATTTTTGAAGTGTAGCTCCAGCCAAATATATAAGAACTGGAATAGCCTTTGATTATTTGGAATTATATATGTAAATGTATTCCAATAATGATTTCATGGGTTACTATAACACAGTACAGTATGTGGAGCATGGTTGTGAGTTTCTCTGTAAATGGCCTGCACTCTTTCCTAACATCTTTGTAGGCACATCTGGTGTTTCTCAGAGACTGCTCCCTGGCTCTGAATTCTCTTCCAGGAGCAGTTAGACTGGCACGTTCCCAACTATCTTTCCACAAACAGGTTAAAACAGATTTTTTTAGAATTTCAGCAGACCTTTGAAGAGGGATTGCTTATTGGGACTGTGCCTCTCAGAATTATGCTTTACAGTCTATTTGTGTTATGTTTATTTGACATTATTAATATGAGGGTTGAATGAAAAGTAATGCCTCCACCTTCGTTACTTGGGTTTGGATGGAAATATTTTAATAAATTAAACGCAGAAATAATCCTTAGAATGTGATCTTTTACTACCACTATTCACTTTTCCACATAATCACCAGACAGTTGGATGCATTTCTGCCAATGATGAACAAGTTTTCTGAAGCCGTCACAGAAGAAGTCGACACTCTCTTTCCACAACCAGCGTCTCACAGTACCCATCGTGCACAGATCTTCTGGTAGCCAAGCAAAGCAATAATATGACCCACACATTCTTGTGAAATGCCGATTATGCTTAAAATTTCTCTCTGAGTGATATGACGATCATCCTGAATCAATCTGTCAACCTTTTGCTTCTGAAACTTGATGGTTGCTGTCACAGGACGTCCAACTCTTTGTTTGTCATGCAAGCCAGATGCTCCCACCTCAACATCTTTAAACTTACTCGCCCAATGACGCACAGTACTCACATCAACACAGTCACCATAAACAGTTTGCATTCTCTGATGAACCTCCTTTAGGGTGACACCTTCTGCTGTCAAGAATTCAGTGACTGCACGTTGCTTAAGTCACATTGACTGACCGTCTGCGCAGGGTTCCATACTTCGTACTTTAACAACACAATTGTTTAATGCTAAGGCTTCCCGCCAAATGGAACTTTAGAGGAGAGAGTACTGAACAAGCTAGTACCTGCCGCATACCAGTACTGCCATTTGTTGTGGAGTTACAAAGGTGGAGGCATTACTTTTCATTCAACCCTCATAGTTACGCTATTTAACTGATTTTATTCTCATGCATATTTTAAATATATGTTTAATTTTGTATTTTTAGCAATATCTCTTTAACTGTTGTAAGCTACTTTGAGAAAAAGGGAAGATGATAATTATATGATTGGTTTACAACAGTTAAAAGAGATACAGCTGGCTATGTTACAATGGACAGTTGTGTCAAGTTTTCTCAAATGAAAGCTCAGTTTAATAATCATCTACCAAAGTGTGTTTAGGTTCTTAACTCTGCTTTAAAAATGTTCTCTTTTCAGGTAAATATGCTGAAGATATCTTCGGTGAGCTTTTCAATGAGGCACACAGCTTTTCTTTCAGAGTGAACTCCTTACAAGAACGTGTAGACCGTTTATCTATTAGTGTTACACAGCTTGATCCAAAGGAAGAAGAACGTAAGTTTTTATAGCAATAATGATATATGTGGTTTTATGGATCATATCAGATATGGTTGTGAGTAGATCAGAAAATTTGCTGTGCAATAGCAACCACTTTTACTTACATTACACAACTATTGCAAGCCTTTTTGTTTCTGCTGCTTTGCTGCCTCTTATAAACAAGGCTTTAAATATATACTGCCTACCATTAGAGTTGGACAAAAGAACACCACACCCTCCTGAATGTTAATGTCTAATATTACCCTCTGAAATTGGAAGGGCACATTTCAATAGAAAGTTGGGAGCCACATTCCAATTGCAATGTTATTATCTTGCTGATCTATGACCTTCCTCAAGTGCTGTGTCAAGTTTCAGAATATGCTGATTTCGACATAAACCAGATCTAAAATCTTTTGGAAGACAAAAGGTTAATCCATATAAGGGACTGCTGTTTCATTTTCATCATTGTAGATAGCATCCAGTTCTGAAATGCAGTATGCTGCCATTCACACATACTCCCAAGGTTTATGGGTTGGGGACACACCTTCATTGATACTATTTTTAGTAGTGGTGACTAAGAATCCTTTTAATCAGTTTCAGAGGTTTTCCTAGCTGTGTTATTTCCTACACAAGTCAGATCCCCATTTTCATATTTTAGTCGTCACTGGCCTCATTTATTGTAATACTGTCAATATGATCCAGTTTTTGGAAAGCATCTGAAAAATTCTATTAATTCACATTTTATTTGAAATACATGTTACGAGTCAGACGCCAGCCAATATAAACAACTCAGGCTCTTTTGTGTTGTTTTTGCAATAATCTAAGAAACAACCAAAAGGAGGCTCAAAACACTTTCTCTTCAGTGTGAGGTTACAATGTCCAAAAAGAACTCAAAAGACCCAAATTTGGGATATAATCTGGATTATCCTGGGAAATAATCCAGATTAAAACAAGCTTAGTTGAAAAGGCTGGAAACTCGCTCCAGCAGTAACCCACAGTGACCAACGACCACACAATGCCCTAAAACGTTGCTAAAGCAAAACCACGTTGTAAAGGAGAAGTCACAGCTGCCACGTCCGGTCCGGGTCGTTAGGGAGAAGTCACAGGCGTCGAGTTCCAGTCCAGGTCGTCAGGGAGAAGTCACAGTCACCGAATTCCAGTCCAGGTCATCAGGAAGAAGTCACAGTCACCGAATTCCAGTCCAAGGTAAACACAAAGAGCCAAAGCGACGGAGGCAAGCCGGCAGGTTCCAAAGCAGTCTTCCGAACACGTCTTCTGAAGCAGTGATCCCGAAAAGCGCCCAACAAAACACCTTGCCGATTGTAAAGTTACATTAGCAACAAACTTACCTTTATCTACAAGTCCTCCTCTGAACTTGAGCCAGCCAACACCCCATCTACAGCTGGTTGCTGCAATCCTTATCAGAGCTGGAGTCATCCAATGCCCCACCTCCAGCTGCAGCCCTTCTACGATCTCTCCAGCCAGACCACCTTCTATCCAAACCTATAACTCCCCAGGATCCATCTGTATCTTCTCCGTGCCATCCCTCAAATGTACCACTGCTTGTGGGCTCCTCAAGAATCTCCCGGATCTCCTGAACCTTAGTCCAATCCATCACTTCACTCCCAGAGTCTGACATCCCATCCTCCTGACTCCCAGTCCCACAATCCTCTTCAAAACCCTCAAAGGTATCATCATCAGAGGGCTCCATAAATATTTCCCGGATTCTCTTCCTTTGTTGCTCCTCATCAGAGTCTTGCTCACGAGCAGTTTTCCAGCCTCTTCTAATACAACTAATAGAATCTCTACTTGAAGACTCCATCACAACAATACATTACCATCAGTATTACTTGATTTACATCTGACATGTAATGCTGAATTCTAGGTTTTATCTTTTAAAAAAATATTTAGAAAAGCAATAAAATAGTTACACAGGAATAACAGAACATACAGACAAGTGTTTAAGGTTATATGTTTTAAAAGCTATGTTTACATTTAACCTACTACAACACTATAACTAAGAATCTATTAAAATATTGACTGTAAAGGCAGAAAAAAAAACACATGAATAAATACACTTGCACAAACCACAAAATGAATAGATAGACAAAAAAGTGTATGAACCTCTCTTTATCTGATTATTGTATCTCGTTAATCTACTCCATTTAAATGGTATTATATCGTCATACTTCTGCTTTTAATGATGTCTTCTATTTCATGGTTTTCACAAATTACACACACCCTCATTATTATTATTATCATCATCATCATCATCATAATCATGATTATTTTTAATATTGTCAAAGACTTTCATGCCTGAAATCACTGGAGTGTTGTGTGGTTTCCAGGCTGTAGAGCACAGACATACAGCCCGGAAAGCACACAACACTCTATTATTATTATTATTATTATTATTATTATTATTATTATTATTATTATTATTATTACTACTACTACTACTACTACAAAGTAATAAAACAAATCTCAATCTTTCTTGAAATTGGACAGATATCTTAGTTGCTGTAGTCAGTTTACCCCTCTCAGCTAAATCACAAATCTTCATCAGCTGTACTCATAATCCTTCAGCTTCCTTTTTCATATATTTCTTCTCCATATTTTTCTTCTCTGTGGTTTTATCTTTAAGGTCAATAGGTTTTGTCCTGGACAGTACATACGGATTCTTTTTCTGTTCTGTACACCATTCAGCATTTGTCAAATGCAGCAGAATCTCTTATGAGTAGAGCCCTTACAGCTCTGGCACCATCTTTGTGTAATTCAGTGGTTCTCAGCCTAGGGTCCCCAGATGTTTTTGGCCTACAATTCCCAGAAATCCTAGCCAGTTTGCTAGCTGTTAGGATTTCTGGGAGTTGAAAGCCAAAAACATCTGGGGAACATACATTGTAACAGTGTTTCTCAAGCTTTTCTCCTCCAGGTGTTTTGGAATTCAGCTCCCAAAATTCCCAGCCATCTCACTAGCTGTTAGGGGTTGTGGGTGTTGAAATCCAAAACATCTGGAGGAGCAGAGTTTGAAAAACACTTCATCATAAAGTTCATACACCAGGAATAGTATTAGATCTCGAAATAGACCATTCGCTGGGGGCAGGATGTCTTGCTTATTCTGGTTTGACTTTTTCTCATGTAAGTTTTACTTTTTACACTTCAAGTTTATTTTTATATTAATTATAATTATATACTGTTTACTGTCTTAGTTTGTTTTACAAAAAAAGTGACATTATATTTTAGAATGAAAAAAGTCAAGACAGAAGTAAAGTAGATCTGAAATATACGATTCTGGAATTGTACTTTTGGGCAAAATACAGATCATGGGAACCCTAGGTTTAGCCCCTGAACACTCTTCTAACTGCATTTTTTAAAGAAAGGAAATTATGCTTATTTTAAAGATATTTTTCACTTGAAAATGAGCCTGAAGTCCACAGAACTATAGTTTATAGCAATTTTACTTCTCTCAACCTTTGATAAAAAATAATCTCTCTAAAAGCTAAATAGCAGACAGAAGTCACATTGGGAAGATAGTGTCATTGTTTTGAGACAATGTATAGTTCATAGAAGATGATAGCATAGCAGAAGTATTCCTGTATGTGGGAGAACAGAGTGTTGTTATTACTGTTACTGAATTTATGTATACCACCATCAGTGAACATGCTTTGCAAGGTACAGGACAGATCCATATCTCATGATGTGTGCAGAAGTGACAGAGGAAAGGAAGGAAAGTTAAGTAAACATAAACAAGGACATAATGTGTTATTTTTCCAAGAACAAGTTGTTAGATCAGCTTTGTTGAAGAAGGGTATGTGGAGTAGAGGATTAAACCAAAGACAATTTTCACCATCTGCAGTTTAAGTACTTGAAGCTAATTTCTATAAATGTGTTTTCAGACAGATTATGCAGTTTAGTATTAAGGACAATCTGATCTGGAAACTTTGTAAGAAGATTGTTTATGAGACTACTTACGGAATTTGAGTACTGTTGAAAATAAAAAGGAAACTGGAAGATTCTTGTGGTACTTAAAATGCTACATCTACTCCAAGGATGGGGAAACAAACATGAAAACAAATAAGCAAGATTAATATGTGATCCAGTTGAAGATGGGTCTACAAAGGAAAAAAATAAAATATTTAATATTATTGCTGTGATGAGACTTTTAATAGAAACATGGACAATTATTATAACTTTGGTCATTTGCTTACTCTTTTTATGATTTAGGAATTTATTGATGTTTCAAATAGGAGTGTTGGAATTAACAGATTCAAAGTTGGCATCAAATATACCCTGGTTTAGTTATTTATTATTACCTGTATTATTTATACCAAAGTGTTCCACAAAGCTAAATGCAGTGTACCCTCAACATAAATATCCACCTTAGTTCAAATTGAATTAAATTCACAGTGACAAAGAATACTAAACTAAACCTTTTGATCTAAAATTGGAGCTTAAATAAATAGCAAGCAATATAGATCTGTTTGTTTAAATGCCATTTTGTTATTCTGAATGTTATGGTAACAGGTAAGAATGTAGGATTTTTACATGCAAACCACATCTGAAAAATAGCAGCTTCTATGTTTTCTGCTCAGACTGCTAAACTGTAACAGATAAATGCTTTTTCTACTACATTAGTCCAGTGTTGCCTGTGTTTAATAGTATTACAGCCTTCAGAAGGTCTTTGAATATTGAGTTGACATGATTTTCAGAGGAGCAGTGGCTTAAAAATAGACATAAAGTGAAAAAATAACCTTAGCTAAAGCTTGTAAAGGCACCAGTCAGATTTTTCAAAAAATCTATGATAACTGAACTATGGTGTTTCTAAGATCCCACCAAAAAGTGCTTTTGGTGGATGTTAATAAATATATGCCATTGCACAGCTGAATTAGAAAGCTGAGTAGAAAGATTGATTTTGTGTCCTTAGTATGAAGATGCAGCTGCCATTCGGTATCTCTCCTCCTGTAAATCTCTTTCAAAGGATGTGAGAAACACAGTGAGGAAAAGGAGATATTTCTAATTTTATTGCTAGATGCCTTCCTTCAATTTTGTATCCTAACTTAAAGCAAAATGTTGTAAAAAAACAACACCTTAAAGCTGTCAAAATATGTAGTAAACTCACACTAAATAAAGAATTTAAAGTCATATTGTTAATAATCCATTTCACATTTCAAAGTTGTGATGTTTTTGTCATACAGTAGAGTCTCACTTATCCAACATTCGCTTATCCAACATTCTGGATTATCCAATGCAGTCTGCCTTTTAGTAGTCAATGTTTCTGTAGCCAATGTTTTCAATACATCATGATATTTTGGTGCTAAATTCGTAAACACAGTAATTACTACATAGCATTAATGCGTATTGAACTACTATTTCTGTCAAATTTGTTGTATAACATGATGTTTTGATACTTAATTTGTAAAATAGTCTAATTTGATGTTTAATAGGCATTTCCTTAATCCCTCCTTATTATCCAACATATTTGCTTATCCAATGTTCTGCCGGCCCGTTTATTTTGGATAAGTGAGACTCTACTGTAATAATATTGTTGTGTACCCTCAATTTTTTTCTGAATTTTCACTATCATGGGATTTTTTTTTTCCGTTCAAAGGAGGTTAGCCATCACTTTCCTCTGAAGCAGAGCACATGACTTGCCCAAGGTTACCCATTAGGGTTTCCATGGCACAATGAGATATGAAATCTGATCTCTCATAGTCCTAGTCCAACACTCAAACCACTATACGATGTTTATTTATTTGTTTGTTTATTTATTTATTGCATTTATATACCGCTTTTCTCACCCCTGCAGAGACTCAAAAGCGTTTTACAGCATAGTAAATGGCAAAGATTCAATGCCTCACATCCATATAAAAAGAACAGGACACGTCTAAAAACAATCATATTTAGTCATAAAATAAATCATTAAAAACTATACAAACCATCAGCATAACCATAGCATTGGCTCTCATAGCAGCATTTGTAATTGTAAATATTTATGCATAAATAGCTTTTAAGAACTTTATTTTCAGTGAGCTAGCATGAATCATTTTCATTTTCAATGAATTATAGCTTTCCAAGGTATCTTTCATTTCTCAATACTGTGGATAATACTGAGTTTTGGAGTTCTTCTGGCAGAATAAAACTGGGAAAAATATTCTGTACTTCCAACTGTAGCCCTTCACCAGCCCCCCCCCCCCCCAAAAAAAATCTACCCTAAATTGCTGGGAGATCTATCAGAGCAAGTTTTAGAGCAGTTCTGAGGGGCTGCAAAGGAAAGGATAGAACTCTGGCACAACAGTGTACTTAGACCATGAATTGTAGTTAATTGTTTATCTCAATATTGGTGTTCCCTTCAGTTTCGTTGCAAGATATAACAATGAGAAAAGCTTTCCGAAGTTCTACAACCCAAGATCAGCAGCTCTTTGACCGCAGGACTCTGCCAATTCCTTTACAAGAGACTTATGATACATGTGAACAGCCTCCTCCACTTAACATACTTACCCCTTACAGGTCAGTATTTTTATGTATTCAATGTGATTGATATCTTGCATACTTTATAGGTGGCAAATGGCAGTCTTCAAATTGCTCTAATCAAATGAAAGATTATGCATTCTTCGAGAATGATAGACCCAAATTTGAACATCTGAAATCTTATATTTTCTAATTTTATCCTAGCTAAATTATTTATATATATATGAAAGTTTAAATTAACTGTTTATGTTAGCTTCCATTTCCTGTGATGATACTTTGATTTTCTGTGAGACAGCATTATGGTGTGTAATTGTAATTTGCATCATTGTTTATAAAGATTTGGACTGACACTGGTGATGGAACCAAATTAGTAGAATTTATGTAAGTGAAAGTAATCCCTTTAGAGGTTCTATGGGTATTATTTTTTCTTTTGTTGCTTAACCTTGAACCTTGTGAACACACATTCAGCTCAAACTATAGAACACATGGTGTTTGGCCACATTATTTTGGTACTGCTTTCACTCCTATGGCTCAGTTGTATAGAAGTTGTGGCAAGGATAGAAGGTTCTGGGCAGATGTTTACAAGTACATATATGTGAGTTCTTTTTTGGTCTCTGTAATGCACACAAATGAGTTACCTGAACCTGACTGTGCACCTTTCAGAACTTTCTAGAGCTATACTTAATATGCTCTACTACTTTTCACATGCCTAGCATGCAAAAGCAATTTATTCTTCTTTGAGCTGCTTAGAATTCTCTACCAGGGAGCCCCAATGGTGTAGATCAGACATAATGCAGAAAATTCAAAGTACCTCACCAAGTTATGCATCCTATGATTTCATGGAATAGAAACAAGTATTAAGAATGGCATCAAACTGCTACACCAGTACAGTGTGGATTCATCCATGGATTCTTGTGCAGAAATTCATTTCTCTCAACCCACACGCCATGAAAGGAAAGTTAAGTTGCCCCTCTTTTGATTGGAGGCAGACATATTTATTCTGTCAGGCCTTTAGCATTTAAACTGGTTTTAACTGGTTGTGTACTACTTACTTCTTTTTATTGATGTGTTTTATCCATTAAATTCTATGTTTTGATATTTTATTTGCACTCTGTTATTATTAAACATTTTGAGTTCAGAAATGAGTAAATCTATATTCCATAACATTTCCCAAAATAAATTGCTTTATCTTTAGAGACGATGGAAAAGAAGGTTTGAAGTTTTATACAAATCCTTCCTATTTCTTTGATCTATGGAAAGAAAAGATGCTACAAGACACAGAAGACAAAAGAAAGGAAAAGAGAAAGCAGAAGGTATTTTACTCATAGCATGCGGGTGTTTTTCTTTTAAGACAATTTTATCATCATGTAGATACAGCCAAATTTCTAGATTTACCATTTTTAGTTCTATTAATTTTTATATCACCTTTAAAAAATCAAAACCAACAAAACAAAAGTAGTTCCCAAAAATAATTATTATGTTAGCTTCGTATCAAAACAAAGTAAAGCACAGTGTTGTAATAAAAATAAAAGAACTAACATAAATACACTAAACCTCTATGATAAAGAGAGAATTTCAGAGTTCATCTAAAAATGGGAAGAGGTGCTACTTTGATATAAGAATTTAATTTACAAGTGGTGTGTTTATCCCAGTACTGTCAGCTCTGATTGGAAGCAGCTTTTTGAGTGCTAGACAGTGGTTTTGTTCTATGACATCTTATATAATAGGAGATTGAACTGGGATCATATTGATTAAAAGTAGCTCTCTGTAAAACTTCTACTAAAAGGCTAGTACTAGCACAATTAATGGAATAATTTCCAAAATATTATAAGCTACTTGAGATCTAGCGGCTGCACAAACCCACACTGGACCATCAGGGATCACACCAACCCCTTGTTCTCAAAATATGCCCTGAACCTTTTTACAGTTTTTTGGGGGGTTATTTCATTATTTTGGGATGCTGTGGATGTTTTTAGATAAGCTTTTTCAAAGTAAAAAAGATATTTTTAAATCTAGAAAGTAAATTGGAAGCCTATTTACTTAGGGATAAGCTAATATATTCAACACTTTTAAATTAAAAGTTCAAATATTAAGTCCAAGAACCTTTTGGCTCAAATTGGCCTTAGACGGCTGTGTATGGACCTTTCCAATCCTTGCAGTATGTTTAAACAATAACTATTTGAAGTAATTCTGCTTGATATTCTAATCTGAATGTTGTATTGAGATTTGCGGGAAAGAACTGTTTCAGTTGTCAGTTTGTCTTTATGTTCTTTTATAGCAGAAGAATCTAGACCGTCCTCATGAACCGGAAAAAGTGCCACGGGCTCCTCATGACAGACGGAGAGAGTGGCAGAAGTTAGCCCAAGGCCAAGAGCTTGCTGAGGATGACGCTAGTCTCTTACATAAGCACATTGAAATTGCTAATGGTCCTGCCTCACACTTTGATACAAGGTGTTCTTCTATGATTATTTTGTTTCTACTTTTTAAAAACTGAATTACATTCATGGCCCATTGTCTGATAATATAATGGTCATATTTGTATATTACAACTGAAAAATCATAATAGAATATAATTTCTAGAATTTCTAGGCTTTTTTAACGTGAAAAGTGTTTTAATTCATATTGGCCTATTCTATAAAAAATGTGCCCCTCTTTGACCCAGTCGCCTTTCTTTTCTTTTTCTTTCCTCTCCTAGCAGGAAATTTGAATTTCCTGTTGTAATTTATGTATACCATAAGTTTATATGGTGTGCTATAGAATAACATAAGCATTCAAAAAACCAAACAAATCCCAAAACAAAAACATATATTTTATTGATATTCGGCTGTATCAAACTTGTATCCACTGTATACACTGTATATATTCCTGCTTGTTGATTTTAATGATTGTTTTTATTGATGTTGATGTTTTTTACTGGGATAATTGTTTTATTGCTTTGTTACTGTTTTGTTTGTTTTATCGGGCCTGGCCCCATGTAAGCCGCCCCGAGTCCCTTCGGGGAGATGGGTCGGGGTATAAAAATAAAGTTATTATTATTATAAAGTTATTACTCTTTTTCTGTCAGAACTTTTATACCTCATGCCTATCAGAAAATAGGATGATTACTCAGTCTTCCAAAGTAAAATCAATGGGACTAAAAACAGCAAAAAGAATTTAACTATTAACATCTGTAAATGGGATTTATTTTTGTTCAGACCCCAGGCATATGTGGAACACATCGATGGACCCTATTCTCTTTCTGCATTGCCATACAGCCAGATGACTGAACTACTGAACAGAGCAGAGGAACGTGTTTTAGTAAGACCACATGAGCCACCTCCACCCCCACCCATGCATGGAGGAGGAGATGTGAAACCCATTCCACCCTGTGTTAGGTAAGAAATGCGGAAAATAGCAATTCAGGGCACCTTCGTAACAGAATAACACTGACAGGAGAAGATTGATACTATATAGGTTGTTTATAGGGAAATAAGGAACCTGTTGGGAAGTGTGTATCTCATTATGAAATTGCTAAGTATTTAGGTATCTTAGAAGCTTCATATTATTTGGTAGTAATAATACAGTAGAGTCTCACTTATCCAAGCCTCACTTATCCAAGCCTCTGGATAATCCAAGCCATTTTTGTAGTCAATGTTTTCAATATATCATGACATTTTGGTGCTAAATTAATAAATACAGTAATTACAACATAACATTGCTGCATATTGAACTACTTTTTCTGTCAAATTTGTTGTACAACATGGTGTTTTGGTGCTTAATTTGTAAAATCATAACCTTATTTGATGTTTAATAGGCTTTTCCTTAACCCCTCCTTATTGTCCAAGATATTCGCTTATCCAAGCTTCTGCCGGCCCATTTAGCTTGGATAAATGAGACTCTACTGTACATCAATTTCTTAATGTTTGCAATATTCAGATTTAATTTTACAACATTTTTGTGGTAATAAATTCTGGATGTCTTTCATATTTTTGGAGCTGTCTTTTTAAAATTAGAGACTCCTTAAAAAGTCATGCTGTTGAGAGGGATTATCTGGAAAATTGATTTATGTTGCAGACATGCTGCACAGCCAGTTCTCCTGGAAATCCACTCAACCCCCCTATTCCATTTGTTCTTTATTTGTTCAGTCGCTTCCGACTGTCTGTGACCTCATGGACCAGCCCATGCCAGAGCTTCCTGTCAGCCATCGCCACCCCCAGTTCCTTCAAGGTCAAGCCAGTCACTTCCAAGGATTTGTGGCTCACACAAATGGGTTATCTGCACTTGTGCAGTACATAATTCAGAATCTTAAATCTATTACAGGAGCTCTCTGGTGGTAGCCTCACAGATTCCCTGCACACATATGCAGAAGCCTTATTGTCTAAAGTTCCTTTTTGTACATCTTTGCAGCTCATAGTTTGGAATGTTAACTAGCGCTTCATCTTTCTTTATAGTATTTCTACTCTAGTTCTAACTTACTGTGACCCTATGAATGAAAGATCTTCTTGTCATCCTTTCATTTACATCTTGTTCAGGTCTTGCAAATGCAGGACAGTGGTTTCCTTGAGTCTATCCACATGTAACAAGGTCTTCCTCTTTACTCCTCTTTTCTAGTGAGTCATGTTTTCAATATGCCCAAAACATGACAATCTCAATTACATCATCTTTGCTCCTAGGGAGAATTCAGGATTGATTTGCTTTAGGGCCAATTTATTTGCCTTTTTTGGCGGTCCAAGGTATCTCCAGATATCTCCTCCAGCACCTAATTTCAAATGTGTTGATTTTCTTCCTGTCAGCTTTTTTCACTGTCAAGCTTTCACAACAGTGCATTAAAATGGGAACAGTATAGCATGGACAATCCTGATTTTGGTATTCAATGATATACTTTATACTTAAAGATCTTGTATAGTTTCTTCATAGCTGCCCTTCTTAGCGCTAATCCTTTTCTGATTTCTTGGCTGCAGTGCCCATTTTGATTTAGAAATCAGGTATAGGAAATCCTTCATTGTCTCAGTGTTACTAAAGTTATGTAAATAATCTATGCACATTATTTTTGTTTTCTTAATGTTCAATGACTTCCTTCAATAGTCATTATACATTCTTGCTATTTTGTACTAGTAATATGGCATCACCTATATTTTATACTCTTGATGTTCATTTCACCTATTTTCTCACCTTCTTTTTCAGTCTTATACAATTTTGGATATGATACATTCAGTATACAACTTAAACAAATAGGGTGATAAAATTCAGCCTTGTTTGACCATGAACATTTCAAATCTGTCAGCCAGCCTTTTATTTTCTGTATTTGTTGACTGATTTTAGCTAAAATATTATTGGATTCTCCCTGTTTTTTGAAACACCTCTACTGGTATGCTGTCTGTTTTTAATTATTTATTTCTTCCGAGTCATTTAAGCAGCCTCAGATTCACTTTCTAAAATTGTAGATTCATTTTCAATTGATTCTTCATTGAACAAATTTCTCATCCTTTAAGTTCATATATATACCTCTTCAACGTATTGTTTCCATCCGCTTTTTATTTCTTGATAATGTTGCATTGTGTTCTTCAGCAGGTTGCAGAGCAACCCCAGCCCTGGTTTAAATTTCTCTTTGAATACCAGGATCCTGTGGGAAAGGTCTCTTGTTCTACTTTCTCTATTTCTCTGCATGTGTATTTATAGTACTTCTTTTGTCATTACATACAAATTATTGAACAGTTGCGTTTAGTATTATGTCCTTCTTTACTTTAATCTCAGCTTTTATGACAACTGATGGGGTTGGCCTTATAAAGTATTTTGACACAGCATTTTGGTTTGGATAGATTTCTCTCTTAATGTTTATTATATAATGGTTGTATTGGTTGATTTGTGAATGTATGTTTCCAAGTATTTTAAAGAATATGACCTAGTATTGCAGAAATTGCTCTAACTATCTGCAGGTGTTTACAATGTAATTGAATGTTAAATATATTTTACTTCTCTGTTTTTGAGCACTTTCAGAATTATTATTTTTTACATTTCAGCTCCACTGCAGGTTTGACAGAAAATCGCCCCCAGTCACCTGCTACGGGCAGAACACCAGTATTTGTGAGTCCCACTCCTCCACCGCCTCCTCCACCCCTTCCATCTGCTTTGTCTACTTCTTCATTAAGATCTGCAATGACCTCTACTCCTCCCCCTCCAGTGCCACCACCTCCACCTCCTCCTACAGCCGCATTGCAACCTCCCGCTGTCCCTCCACCACCAGCTCCTCTCCAGATTGCTCCTGGAGTTCTTCATCCTGCTCCTCCTCCCATTGCACCTCCTTTAGCACAGCCCTCTCCACCAGTCACTAGAGTTGCCCAAGTATGTGAAACTATTCCAGTTTCACAGGGTGAAATTCAAGGACTTCCACCGCCTCCTCCCCCTCCTCCACTGCCACCTCCAGGCATCCGGCCCTCATCACCAGTTACTACCCTCTCTCATACTCCTACATCGGCTGTCTCCGGCTCTCATGTTCCCATAATGCCTCCATCCCCACCATCACAAGTCACTCCTGCTCCTGAACCCAAACGCCACCCATCAACACTGCCTGTCATCAGTGATGCAAGAAGCGTACTACTCGAAGCAATACGGAAAGGTATCCTTTATTTCTTTTCTGTGAAGTACTGTAAATACCATATTTAACCAAGATATTTAGGAAATCTAATGTTTTAAATTATTTCAGACGTATTTTAAACCTTAAAGATATTTTGTATCCACTCATGATGCAACAGTTGGCGTATTTAAGTATTTTAATATTTATTTCTAATGTCTTTAAATTAAATCATGATTATGTATCATTGAGACATAATATGTTCATATAACAAAGACTTGCCTCCAGATTATCCCACCATTTCTTTCTGCTAATAGTTTAATCAATGAGAATTATGTAGCACTATTATTTTTAATTCCTTTTGCCCTGAATTTTTGAAACCACAATGATTCTAGTTAAATCAGTTATTTTACATTATCTGATTAGTAAGATGACAAGGAGAGTCCCTGCAAAACAAGTGAAAAGCTTATTTTGAGTAGTATCCTGTCAGTGAATCTTGGTCACCACATTATTATTATTTTGCAATTTCCTATGAGCTTCAAAAGAAGGTGATAATAATGATTAATACTGGATCTTCCAGTGAAAGTTATATTGAGTATTCAATAGAAGTCTTAATAGTAATCATTTTTATACTTGGGTTTACTTCTAGAACTACTAGGATAAAATTATAGTGAATGGCCCTTGACTTTGTGATTTCATTCTACAGTAATGCATGTTGGTTTTTCTAAAGCAAAATAAAAATTATGAGGAAAAATATGTTAAGGAGGATTGCTAACATCTTTATCTTATGTTTGTATGTTTTGTATTGAAATAATTTTAATGTAAGCCACTTTGAGTCTCCTTAAGGAGAGAAAAAGCAGGGTATAAATAAACATAATAATCTTTGTTTTTTCAAAAAAATACTATGTGTTATTAATTGAGTGCTCTGTAAAGAAGCCTGAAAAAATAATGAATACCTGACATCTTTCAGAACAGAACATGTAAGAAGTAGGTTGTTTATACATTGCTGATATATTTTTTTCTTAAATTTTAGGTATTCAGCTACGTAAAGTTGAAGAGCAACGGGAACAAGAAGCTAAACATGAGCGTGTTGAGAATGATGTTGCTACCATATTGTCTCGTCGCATTGCTGTGGAATATAGCGATTCAGAAGATGATTCAGAGTTTGATGAAGTTGATTGGTTGGAGTAGAACGCATACATGCTACAAAACTGAATGCTGATGTCTCTTGTGGTGCTTGTTCTTTGAAAATGTTTGGTCATTTCTAGTGTTTTTTGTATTTTCTTTATATAATCCATGTTTTTCTACTTTTCAGTTCATAAAATGCTGGCACATATTTGAAACTAAATGTTTTACAGTGAAGACAGCTCTTTAAAAAGAGCTTAATTTTGTTCCAGTAGACCACTAAGTATTAAGCATGGACAACTGTTAGTAGAGTAGCAGATTACATTTTCTGGCATATCTTTAACTGTGCACTTTGTGAATTTTAAGTTATGAAGGCAATTAAAATTGAAGTTTTAAGGGCAGCTGTATTTACTAATGAGCCTTACTATTCTGCTGATGATGATTTTAGAAACAGGAAAGAGGAGGGTTATTATCAAGCCGTTCAGTCCCTGTTACTTCTGTGGTACTTGAGTCAAAGAACTTGGAGGATTGCACCCTAGCTACCACTGCCTTGATCAAAGCTGTACATTACTGGGTACATGTAGCTCTATCAGCACTGAAAGAGAAAGAAATAGGGATTTGGGGGATGTTTTATTGTTTTTATTAAATAATTATGGCCTTATTTGAATGTTTTAAAATTTTCTTTCCTGGTACTATTGTGTGATAATATTTTGCTTGCTTACGATTTTATTTTTCTCCTTTGTGAAACCCTTCTGACTTAGTCATTCTGTGTAAGTTATGTAACTGTTAGAAATAACAGTTTGATTTAAATAAACGGTTTGTTTTAAATGTTCCTAGTTGCTGCTTTTTTCAATTTGTAGACAGGTTAACACAAAGCATTCATTTAGGCAGGAGTTAATAATAAAATTACATTAATCTTACTCATACTGCAGAAGCTTTCTAAGTCCATGCAACAGGATAAGGAGCTAAATATTTCTGCTGCATGTTTCTCTACATTTGCACCATGTTTGCATGATGTTTCATTTGAATGGTCCTCGGTAGCACAAACTTGTTTCCATTTTCAAGTTAGAATCTAGCATAAAGAAGATAGGAACTTGCATGTAATGCTAATATTAGCTAGCCAACATAAATATTAAAATTTACTCATACTAAGGTGTGGGGCCTTGAATGGCCATCAGCCCCAGCCAACAATGACCAAAAATGATCAGGATGATTAGGACTGTGGCCTGGCAATAGCTCGGGGACAAGAACTTTCATTTATCCAAACTTATAAGGCTCTGTAATATCTGTTCTTCACAGTTCTATTTCCCCCGAATTCAGCTTGTTTACTGCCAATAACAGGTAAAATGCCAATCCAGTATGCAACAACTGAAAAAAAGCGAGAGGGGGAGAGGCAAATGACCCAGTTGGGTATAATTAGAAAATTAGAAAAGGAATCAAACTTTAAGCTGCAAGTATCATATAATCTTCATACAAACAACCTGATTTGAAATACTGAGTATATATTGTGAATAATTAAGGTCAACATATCTAAAAAAGGATGGCAAGTTACATAAAATGGTAACCTAAAAGTGGTGTTGCAGTGGATTAAACCGCTGAGCTGCTGAAGTTGCTGACTGAAAAGGGGAGCTGCTGAACTTGCTGACCAGAGAGCGAGGTGAGCGCCCGCTATTAGCCCTATCTTCTGCCAACCTAGCAGTTTGAAAACATGCACATGTGAGTAGATCAATAGGTACTGTTCTGGTGGGAAGGTAACGGTGCTCCATGCAATCATGCTGGCCACATGACCTTGGAGGTGTTCAACCTAGAAACGGAGATGAGCACTAACCCCCAGAGTCGGACACAACTAGACTTAATAAAGTGATGATTTGGGGGTCCTTTTCAAGCTGCATAACATGTTTGCTTTCATTTGACAGAAGAGTGCAGGCATTAATTGCAAAGTCCACTTCATTTGGGAGTCCCGATAACAGAGAGAGCACCAATTTATTATAATCATTTGGCGAATTAAAGTCCATAGATAGCCCATCACTTTGTCGAAGGAAATCTGATATGCTGTGTTGCTGGTAATTATAGGAAGATGGAATTGCACCTATAGGAAGTTGTGGCTTTGGATTGCCTGGTTGTACCTCATCATAATCCTCACCAAAGTGATGCACTTTCTCATACTTTTCTAGATAACGCAAGTAATACTGTTTTAAAGCGAAGGCAACTTTAATGTCAGGGAAAAATCTACCCTTACCTAAAAGTGGTAGCAATTGCTCTATGCAAAAGAGGTTACAATTTTGGGGGTTTTTCCCCTCTAAAAATGAGACAGGTGCATACATGTGTGTAGAGTGGAGAAAGTAGATAGGGAGAAGATTCACAAGACATATGAAAGGAATTTCAAACAGCAGTATTTATGTAACTCAGTGATTCCCAACCTGTGGGTCCCCAGATGTTTTGGCCTTCAACTCCCAGAAATCCTAACAGCTAGCAAACTGGCTGGGATTTCTGGGAGTTGTAGGCCAAAATACCTGGGGACGCACAGGTTGAGAACCGCTGATTGTAACTTTAACATAGAGAAAAACTGATGGAAGATGGGGTAATGCTGTGTGACAACTGGGTATGCTTTTATAGTGTAATTTTTGTCTAGGAAACGCTTGTAAGTAATGCCCAGATGTTGGTGAATACGTGCGCCTAGTCGGAGGGATTTTTTTTTCCTGAAGTGAGGAGTCGGGAAC
Organism: Anolis carolinensis; assembly: GCF_035594765.1. Lineage (NCBI taxonomy): Eukaryota > Metazoa > Chordata > Lepidosauria > Squamata > Anolidae > Anolis > Anolis carolinensis. The sequence continues at coordinate 100,427,105 of NC_085841.1, forward strand.
CATTCCGTGAGAATCAAGTCACACCAACCAGAAATAATACAGTTGTGTAATTCTTTAATTAGCCTTGCTTTGAAAACTCACTAGCTTCTGTTGAATTTACCCATTCCTAAAATGCTTTCCCTGCATATTAACCATCCTGAAGATCTGTTGCTCTTTTGAATCTTGAGTGTCCTTGTGGAGAGAAAAAGCGGGGCATAAATAAACAATCACCGTCATCATTTTGCCCCTTGGAATGTAAAGGCAGTCCTTTTAGAAAGCAGCAGTGCCTTTTCATTTATGTCCCTTCAATTTTTCTGTGGATAATTACTTCAGCATGCAAAATTTTGTGTGTTTGGAGAGGTTGTCTGTGTGGTATGGGCAGCTATAATTTTGCATTAACCCCAGACTCTTCAAGAAAGCAAAAGGGTCAAACCATGAATCTATGTAGCTAACCAAAGAAGCACCTAAGGCAGTGTTTAGTTTGACATCCTGAAGCTCCTGAATTTTAACAGCCTGCGTAGGCAGGAAATGTAACTGACAGCTAGAGAATTCATAGCTGTTATACTTCACAAAGAAGGCTGATGATAATTAGCATGTGGGAGGCTGGGTTTTTTTTGCTTCTTTTTAAAAAATTGTTGCACTGTAGTATGGAGCACTCCATCCTGCTCTATACTACAAGATCCTACCAGCTTGATGGTAAATTCTGCCTTTGGAGAATAACGTTTGTGTGCCAAGGAGTACTGCCAGAAAAAACGGCAATGAATCACACATTATCTGCAATTTATATAAAGGAGGGTTTTTTTTGTTTCCGAATACATTATAATAAATGGGTTAATTCAAATCAAATCAACAAATATAAACATTTCCCCTGCAGATTAACTTTCAAATGATTTGGCTTGAGGGAGGTTTTCTGTTTATGAGCAAGTGATATTTTGTGAGATCAGAGATCAACTGGGAGATTTCTCTCCTACTTTTTGTCCAAAGAAAACCACTCCTTATGGCAGCCATTATTCTCTCTGGGCTTTCTGAATCATTTGCCATGTGGAAAAGCTATGCTTCTGCACAGTGGTACTATTCTTCCCACATTTCAAAGGTTCACCATAGCTATTTGCTATTACCAGGGATAAGCTATTTTTACCTCCCATTCTTACCCCATTATTTCTCATTATGTGCCAATAAAATACTGAGTCTTGCAAAATAAAATATAAGTTATACAAAGTCCTTGTGCAATTCCCTGTAACCAAAGACAGAACTTTGAGTTTAATTGCCATACAAAGGTTGAGAAGCTCCACTGTTTGAAAAAAAAAAGTAAAGACATCATGCATATGAATGTGTTAGGAATGCCTCATGGGCTCTTGGAGAGTCTTTGGTTCTTAGGTAGCTAATGCCTTCACAGAGCAAAACACACAATGTGGGAAATAGCCAGAAAGTAGGTTGAACTCCGTCTTGGGATGAACATAGAGTATCAGCCTTTCAAGAGAGCAGGCAGAATAGCCAACAAGCTGCCTGAGGTCAGATAAAGAGAGCAACCAAGGAGTAGGCCACAGAAGAATCCAAAGAATGTGCTAAAACCAAGGGAGTTTGAAAGTCTGGAAGACAAGGAAGCAGGGAATGTGTCTGGCTAAGGCAGCCACTCAATCCACCTGCCCCATGGCTCTGGCAGGCCCGCTTTACATCTGTTTGAATTAGTGCAGCTGCTACTAATTAAGTTTGCTTCTGCTGAGTCAGACACGTTTGCAATCTAGCATCCCCTCCAGCTAAGTTTAATCCAACTGTGACCTTTGTGGAGTCTTTGGCTTTTTTAACTTGAATCAGGCAGGCTCAGTGTGAGGGTTCCTGTCCTAGTCCTGAAAGGGAGGTGGTGATCTATTATTGGCCCAGTCTCTGCTTTAGCTTCCCTGGGAAAATCAAATACCCAGACCATCTACTTTCTCCTGGTTCTTCATTCTGGGGCCCACTTTTTGCCTGTTGTCTTTTGAGGACTTCTTCAGTCAAGGCATAACAGAGAAACAGCCAAGCAAGGTTTACCTGGTTCAGAGGGTAATGATCCAGTGGCTTCTGCTTTCATCAGTGTCTCTGATCCCAACAATACAGAGGAACTCTTGTGCCTGAAGCTAGTGTTTGGCATGTTTTGGCCTGGTTTGCATTCTCCAAAGGATTAGGTTTATCATCTGAAGATGTTAATAATGCTAGGCCTATCACTGGAGTTTTAGGCATCCTCACTAGGATAGAAAACTTCCCAACAGGAGCAACCATTCCTTAGTGCTGACAGGACTTTACAATGGCTTCCTGGGGCAGACTGCTTTAACATTTAGATTTTTGTATATATTGTGTCAGAAGCGACTTGAGAACATACTGCAAGTCACTTCTGGTGTGAGAGAATTGGCTGTCTACAGAGACATTGCCCAGGGGATGCCTGGATGTGATTAATTTATGTACAGTATTTACATTCCGCCCTTCTCACCCCGAAGGGGACTCAGGGCAGATTACAATGCACATATATATGGCAAACATTCAATGCCATCAGACAAACAACATACAGTATAGACACACACAGAGGCAATTTAACATTTCCAGCTTCATGAGAGTATGCTCAATTCCGGCCACAGGGGGAGCTGTTGCTTCACCGTCCACTAGTGACACCGAGTACTGTACTTCCTCATTCCTTTCTGTGTGCTTCTGACAGTTTTATGGTGTTGTAAATTAGTTTAATTAGCCTCCCGCATAAAGCGTACCTAAATTTCCTAGTTAACAAATGCAACTGTCTTTCGGGCTGCTTAGGTAAACAGCAAGCGGGGCTATTTAATGGTCGGGGGCTTAACCCAACCTGGGGTTCAAAATCATGAGATGATTTATTGCAGCTGGCTACTAACCAGCTGCGCCACAGCCTGGCCCATATCTAGGAGGCTTCTCTCATGTTCCCACAAGCTAGAGCTGACAAATGGGAGCTCATCCTGTCTCAGGGATTCGAACCGGCAACCTTCAGGTCAACAACTCAACCTTCAGGTCAGCAGTTCAGCCTGTGGGGAGGCTTCTCTCATGTCCTCCATTTCACTAATATTATGAACATATATCACCAATTTAATAAACTTATATACAATTAGACCACTACTATTAAAATTAACCATCAAAATAGTTGTGAATATGATTTTCTTTGGGCAATTTTCCTGGCTCATCAAGATACAACATCCAACAGTAATTGGCCATCATGTTTTTATTCCAGAAAACTTGGTAGCATTTTTTCAATTAGTTGGATGTCTTGGTGAAATGGTTCGCCTTGCTCATCACTCATTTTCAAGATTTTCAAGAAAGAAATTGGGGTGCGAATGTAAAAAATGCAATTTCAAGGACATATGACATCCCATTTTCTAAAAGGCATCAAGTATCTGTTTTAGGACATATCATCACATTTTATGCATGTACAGTAGTCTAAAATGAGGGTTTTTTTCTTTCTACACTCAGGACACAATTTTGGTCTGTGCCATATTCACTTATCCAACATTCGCTTATCCAACATTCTGGATTATCCAATGCATTTTGCCTTCTGCCCTGATCCACAGCTGTTTCTCTACGCAGCAAAGATTGAACTTTTTATGGATTTAATTTCCGACAATGTTGCTACTGTTCATTTTATGCAATTCTATCTTTATTTGTAGTCAATTTGTTAGTAGCCAATTTTTTAGTCAATGTTTTCAATATATTGTGATGTTTTGGTGCTAAATTCATAAATACAGTAATTACTACATAACGTTACCATGTATTGAACTGCTTTTTCTGTCTATTTGTTGTAAAACATGTTTTTGGTGCTTAATTTGTAAAATCATAACGTAAATTGACGTTTAATAGACTTTTCCTTAATCCCTCCTTATTATCCAACATTTTCACTTATCCAAGGTTCTGCCAGCCCGTTTATGTTGGATAAATGAGACTACTGTATTTCAGTTTTTCTCTTGTTAGGATAATCACCATAATAATATTTTTGGTGTTTTTGATCTCTGAGGAAAGGAAGACTTACTGGATTTCACTAATGTTTAAAATAAACGAATCCATGTCATATATCCTTTGTTGTCTCATTCCATTCAATTGGGAGAACTGTTTTCGTGTTTTGTATCTTTGTGCACTTGGAATGGAGCCATCAGTGAAGTATCTGTTCAAAAACAAAGGATTTTTTTTCCTTCAAGGTTTGGCTACACAAGAATACATTGATTCCCTGAGGGATTTTGAAATCAGAGGCAGTCTGTAGGTAGTCTGGTATCCAAAATCAGAAGAGATTCATAATAGCACAATGGTTCTCAACCTTCCTAATGCCTCAACCCCTTAATCCAGTTCCTCATGTTGTGGTGACCCCCAGCCATAAAATTATTTTGTTGCTACCTCATAACTGTCATTTTGCTACTGTTATGAAACATAACGTAAATATTTGATATGTAGGATATATTTTCATTCACTGACCAAATTTGCCACAAATACCCCATACACCCAAATTTGAATGCTGGTGGGGTGGGGGGATGATGTTGTCATTTGGGAGTTGTAGTTGCTGGGATTTATAGTTAATCTACAATCAAAGAGCATTCTGAACGATGAAACTGAACCAAACTTAACATACAGAACTCCCATGACCAACAGAAAAAACTGGAAGGGTTTGGTGGGCATTGACCTTGAGTTTGAGAGTTGTAGTTCACCTATATCCAGACAGCACTATGGACTCAAACAATGATGGATCTGGGCCAAACTTGGCACAAATACTCAGCATGCCCAAATTTGAACACTGGTGGAGTTTGGGGGAAATAGACCTTGACATTTGGGAGTTGTAGTTGCTAGGATTTATAGTTTACCTACAATCAAAGAGCCCCTTGAACCCCACCAATGATAGAATTGGGCCAAATTTCCCAAACAGAACCCCCAAGACCAACAGAAAATACTTGTCTTTGGCGACCCCTCTGACACCTCCTTGGGACCCCACCCCCAGGTTGAGAAACGCTCAATTAGCAGGACACCAACCATTGTCGACAACTCCTAAGATGGCAAAGTCATGAACTATCTGTCTTGTAACTCTAGTTCTGTGGTTTCTCCCACAAAACATGAGTTGGGTTGCCAAAATGTACCAAAATACAAAATCTGAAGTTTTAAAATGATGAAAGATTGCATTAAACTATTGTATTATACGCCTCTCTTAGCTAGGCAAAACGAATGTTAAGAAATGGTTGTGTTAGGTTTCAATAAAAAAAAAAAACAAGCATGTAAACACCTGGAGGATCATTATAGTTGTATTTGGTCTTCTCTTGCATTCAGCCTTCTCTTCCTTTTCTTTTTTCTCGGTATAGGATTTATAATGTACCAAGTCCAATCTTTTTTTTAATGTGGAAGAGTTCCCCCGGTAACAACTGCAGTCTTAAACTGAAATAAGTACTTTCTGAGAGGGTGGGAAGAGTAACTTGCTCTAGGCTGGGACGGGAGCCCTCTGCTGTTCGTTTGCCTGTTGTTCAGTCTGCTTTCCAAGACAAAAATTGCCATGTTGTGAAATATTAAGACTGTATTATGACATGAGCTCTGGAGGGAGGGGAGAATTAAATTAGATTTTGACCAGGCTAGGGACATTTTCTAAGTCTGGTTTCTGACATTGCATTCTCCAAAACCACAATAATTTTCCTCAAGATGTAGGAACATGGACAGTTTGAATAAAAAGCTATCAAGTTTTCTTTCCATTATTTAGGGCAGTGGTTCTCAACCTGTGGGTCACCAGGTGTTTTGGCCTACAACTCCCAGAAATCCCAGCCAGTTTACCAGCTGTTAAGATTTCTGGGAATTGAAGGCCAAAACATCTGGGGACCCACAGGTTCGGAACCACTGATTTAGGGTCTCTTGTGCTATTTCTGTTATGTTCAAAACAACATACAAGTGGAACAATTTTCTGCATTGACACCAAGGACTATATTGCTCCATCCTCTTATCTCACAATAATCACATTGCTTAAGCAAATGGAAACATACACATATGGAAACTTTAAGTTTCACAACTTATCTCCAATAACATTGTGGTATCAGTTCAGTGAGAGACATTCCCTCTTTGCTTGACCTCAGGCCCAGTGTACACTGCCATTTAATCCAATTTCCGAATCCAGATTATCTGTTTTGAACTGGATTACATGGCAGTATAGACTTGTAGCATCCAGTTCAAAGTTTTTTTTGTGTGTGTGTCAGGAGCAACTTGAGAAACTGCAAGTCGCTTCTAGTGTGCGAGAATTGGCCATCTGCAAGGATGTTGCCCAGGGGACTCCTGGATGTTTTGATGTTTTTACTGTCCTTGTGGGAGGCTTCTCTCATGTCCCCTCATGGGGAGCTAGAGCTGAGAGAAGGAGGTCATCCACACTCTCCTCAGGTTGGATTCGAACCAGCAACCTTCAGAGCAGCAACCCAATCTTCAAGTTAGCAGTCCTGCTGGCACAAGGGTTTAACCCATGGCACCACCGTGGGCCCCTAGTTCTTATTTATGTCAGACTTATATAGTAAATGCGAGCTGATTGTTTTCCCCCTTGGTCTTATTTTGCAAATGCAGGTTTGTCCAGTTCAAGGCTTATTGTAAATGGAGGGGATTGCTGTAATTGCAGTCCACAAATATGCAATTATGACAAGATAAAAATAAAATAAATAAAATAAAACCAGGGAATGGAGTAAAACAATATTGATCCTGTGCACTATGATGTCCTCTTTGTCTGGACACCAGAAGAGGAGAGACTTCACCCTTCATGATGACTAGGGATGGGAGTAAAAAAGGAACCATGTTCACACACAAGACACGGCTGCTAGAATATTGGGATTGCAGAAGCATGAAATGATCACAACAGAAATAATAATTGAACAGCAATTATATTGTAGTCATTAACAGTTTTTTCTGGCCAATAGAAAAATGACATGATCCAATAATGATGGAAAGCAATGCAACAATGGGAAAGTCATGACACCATAAAGAAGGGTCAAACACAAAACTACACCAATGCATTCTGAAAGATTGAAATGCTTTAAGACAAAATATTCTGCAATTGTTGGTTCCACCCTTTTGCTTTTGGCCCCACCTACCACTGAATGTGCTGTGGTAATATTGTTCACTGTTTTTATCCAGGGATTGTGAACCAGGCTGCATCCAATTAACCTGCAATTAATTTACCACTTAGAGTGACAGAGAGATACATAAGACCAGGGGAAATACGCAGTCTGTTCAGCACCTACCAAGTCGCTCAGTCTTCTATGTGTCCAGGGGGGAGTTTCTCATCTGGTATCAGCAATGGTTCGAAGTGGACCTACAGCCAATGGTTTGCTGGAAAAAGATAATTGTGGGTCCACTACATCAAATGTCCTGTGAAGCACTCCTCTAGATCTCTACTGCTCCTGTCAGGCTCCTTCTAATTTTCATGAGAAAGAAATTAGGCACAAATAGGGGGATCGACTTCCAGTTCTCTTACCACAGAGAAACCTGAGGGTAGAATGCCAACCCTTATCTTGGGGCACATTTACATTGAACATAGGATCATAGAAGTATCAAGTTTGGAAGAAATCACAAAGGCTATCCAGTTCACCTCCCTGTCGTGCAAGGAACAAACAAAGCACTCCTGACCACTTAACCTATATTGAAGAAAGCGGTTTCACTGTGCAGATGGTTACATAGGAAATTCTGGAATCAGTTTGATGCCCAGATTGTGGTGACACAAACCACTGGTGTGTGTTTATGGCTTTATGGGAGTTTGTTGTCTAGTTGTCACAGTTTGAAGCTAGTTTCAAATTGCATTGAATGGTCCATGTAAATGGGGCCTAAATAGAAAGGGAACCGTTTAGTCAGGAGTGTCATGGATTTTTTAAAAAATATATTACTTTAGCTAGTTATCCATTTCAAGATGTTTTAAAATGTACCTTATTTCTTGTAAATTTGCAGCTTCTTCAGCTATTATCTGGTAAAAAATGATGCAAGGTGTAATACCATAAATCTTAAGCCATCTTAGTAAAGGTAAACGTTCCCCTAGATATTAAGTTTAGTCGTGTTCGACTCTAAGGGGTGGTGCTCATCTCCATTTCTTAGCCAAAGAGCCAGTGTTGTCCGTTTACACCTCTATGGTCATGTGGCCAGCATGACTGCATGGAGTGCCGTTACCTTCCAGCCGGAATGGTACCTATTGATCTACTCACATGTACATGTTTTTTGAACTGCTAGGTTGGCAGAAGCTGGGGCTAACAGCGGGAGCTCACCCAGCCCCCGGATTCAAACTGCTAACCTTTCGGAGAGCAAGTTAACCAGCTCAACGGTATAACCCGCTGCACCATTGGAGGCTCTAAAGTAATCTATCTTACTTTAAAGTAAAGCTTTCTTTTATCTGTTATTTTATTAGCATTGTTTTATGTTTATCATTAGCCACCTTGAATCCCATATCAGAAGAAAGGTGGGTAGAATCATAGAATCATAGAATCATAGAATAGTAGAGTTGGAAGAGACCACATGGGCCATCTAGTCCAACCCCCTGCTAAGAAGCAGGAAATCGCATTCAAAGCAGTAATTCAGTAATTCCTTCATTTTTTGGAAGTCAGCTTCCAAGTAATTAAAATAAAATACAATAAACTTTGTGATGCTTTTGGCTACTTGGGAAAGAGGGCAACTCCTTCCAGAACTTTGCAATAGTTTATTTGTTTAATCTCAATTGGACTTCTGAGTAATAAACATAATGTTTTGTGATAGATAGAGACAGATGGATACAAGTCAAACACGCATTCTGGACTTTAAGAGAGCTGACTTCCAAAAAATGAAGGAATTACTGAGCGGCATTCCATGGACGCCAATATTAAAAAAACAAGGGAGTTAAGGATGGATGGGAGTTTTTCAAAAGTGAAATACTCAAGGCGCAAATGCAAACAGTGCCAACAAAGAAGAAAAATAAGACAAGTGCAAAGAAGCCAGAATGGATGTCCAAAGAACTTCTAACTGAGCTAAAGCTCAAAAGTGACATGCACAAGAAGTGGAAAAGGGGAGAAATCACCAAAGAAGAATTCAAACGTATAGCCAACACCTGTAGGGAAAAGGTTCGCAAGGCTAAAGCGCAAAATGAGCTCAGGCTTGCCAGGGACATAAAAAACAACAAAAAAAGCTTTTTTGCTTACGTTGGTAGAAAAAGGAAGAAAAAGGAGGCAATAGGGCCACTGCAAGGAGAAGATGGGGTGATGGTGACAGGGGATAGGGAAAAGGCAGAACTGCTTAATGCCTTCTTTGCCTCGGTCTTCTCACAAAAAGAAAGCCATCTTCAACCTCAGCAACGTGGAATGGACGAAGGATTGGGGGAAATTCAACCTCAAATAGGGAAACAAGTTGTCCAGGAACACCTGGCCACTCTAAACGAATTCAAGTCCCCAGGGCCAGATCAGCTACATCCAAGAGTATTGAAGGAACTAGCGGAAGTTATTTCAGAACCACTAGCAATTATCTTTGAGAGTTCTTGGAGAACGGGAGAAGTCCCAGCAGATTGGAGGAGGGCGAATGTGGTCCCTATCTTCAAGAAGGGAAAAAAGAACGACCCAAACAATTACCGTCCGGTCAGCCTCACATCGATACCAGGCAAGATTCTGGAAAAGATCATTAAGGAAGTGGTCTATGAACACTTAGAAACAAATGCGGTCATTGCTAATAGTCAACACGGATTTACCAAAAACAAGTCATGCCAGACTGATCTGATCTCTTTTTTCGATAGAGTTACGAGTTGGGTCGATACAGGGAATGCTGTGGATGTAGCGTACCTGGATTTCAGTAAGGCCTGGACAAAGTCCCCCACGACCTTCTGGCAAACAAACTAGTAAAATGTGGGCTAGACAAAACTACGGTTAGGTGGATCTGTAATTGGCTAAGCGAACGAACCCAAAGGGTGCTCTCACCAATGCATCGTCTTCATCATGGAAAGAAGTGACAAGTGGAGTGCCGCAGGGCTCCGTCCTGGGCCCGGTTCTGTTCAACATCTTTATTAACGACTTAGACGAAGGGTTAGAAGGCACGATCATCAAGTTTGCAGACGACACAAAACTGGGATGGATAGCTAACACTCCAGAAGACAGGAGCAGAATTCAAAACGATCTTGACAGACTAGAGAGATGGGCCAAAACTAACAAAATGAAGTTCAACAGGGACAAATGCAAGATACTTCACTTCGGCAGAAAAAATGGAAATCAAAGATACAGATTGGGGGACGCCTGGCTTGACAGCAGTGTGTGCGAAAAAGACCTTGGAGTCCTCGTGGACAACAAGTTAAACATGAGCCAACAATGTGATGCAGCAGCTAAAAAAGCCAACGGGATTCTGGCCTGCATCAATAGGGGTATAGCGTCTAGATCCAGGGAAGTTATGCTCCCCCTCTATTCTGCCTTGGTCAGACCACACCTGGAATACTGTGTCCAATTTTGGGCACCGCAGTTGAAGGGAGATGTTGACAAGCTGGAAAGCGTCCAGAGGAGGGCGACTAAAATGATTAAGGGTCTGGAGAACAAGCCCTATGAGGAGCGGCTTAAAGAGCTGGGCATGTTTAGCCTGCAGAAGAGAAGGCTGAGAGGAGACATGATAGCCATGTACAAATACGTGAAGGGAAGTCATAGGGAGGAGGGAGCAAGCTTGTTTTCTGCGGCCCTGCAGACTAGGACACGGAACAATGGCTTCAAACTACAGGAAAGGAGATTCCACCTGAACATCAGGAAGAACTTCCTCACTGTGAGAGCTGTTCGACAGTGGAACTCTCTCCCCCGGGCCGTGGTGGAGGTTCCTTCTTTGGAGGCTTTTAAGCAGAGGCTGGATGGCCATCTGTCGGGGGTGCTTTGAATGCGATTTCCTGCTTCTTAGCAGGGGGTTGGACTGGATGGCCCATGAGGTCTCTTCCAACTCTACTATTCTATGATTCTATGATTCATGCTTGCTTGTTTTGTCCTACTGCAGTTCTCTGTTGATGCAACTCCCTGTTGCACTGGCAGTTTTACTTTTTATGACCTTGTATAAGAGAGTATCTTATACCATCTTGTGCTAATAGTGCCTGATGAATAAAAACTTGGCCTTGATGGCCACAGATTGGTCCATGAAATTTGCCAGGAAGTCCCTTTTGGGACTACTTGTGTCACTGCATATAAATTTGGAGCAGGTGCACCAGAGAAGCCCTTTTTGTGTTGGATCCCAATAGGATTTCAGCTGTACTGTCTGTTCAGAGATAATTCCCACTAAGCTCCTACCAGTAAGTAAACTTGTACAGCTAAATTTTAAAACATCCAATGGAAGATGGAAATTATGGAGTAAAAAATTAGCATCCTCTCTTATGATCAAGATGTACACCAACAGGTGGCAGCATCTCCATGCTTTACACACTCTGGAGCTCTTTGAAGCTGTCCACAGTATTGTAGGAGCAATTGCTTTACATGACATTTTATCCCCACAGGTGAATGCAGAAATCCTGTGTCTCCATATGTCTTTATAACACAGGGTGTCCCAAAAGTCGTCATACAAAGGGAAAATGAGAAATTGTAGCTCAATGTCACTTTATTTACAAAATGTCATTCATATATGAATGACATTCCCTCCAGCTACCGCCCAGTTTCGAATCTTTTGTTTCTGGGCAAGGTGATTGAGAGGGCAGTAGCGGAGCAGTTGCAGCAGTGCCTAGACTACACAGCCGGACTAGATCCCTTCCAGTCCGGCTTCCGTGCGGGGCATGGGACTGAGACTGTGTTGGTCTCCATCATGGATCATCTTTGATGCCAGCTTGACCAGGGCGGGTCAGCTCTGCTCGTGTTATTGGATCTCACAGCAGCATTTGACACAGTCGATTACAATCTTTTGACCCACCGCCGTGCTGTTGTTGGAGTCAGGGGGACAGCTTTAAATTGGCTGACCTCCTTCCTTCACAACCGTGGACAGCGAGTGGAGAGGGGAGGCCTGGTCTCTGAAAGGTCCCCTCTACTTTGTGGGGTCCCTCAGGGGGCCATTCTCTCCCCTCTGTTGTTTAACATCTATATGCAACCACTTGCTCAGCTGGTTTGAGATTTTGGGTTTGAGTGCTACCAGTACGTTGATGACACTCAGCTTGTGTTGAAGATGGAAGGCTGACCGGACTCTGTACCCGATAACTTTTATCAATGCCTCGAGGCCGTTACTGGATGGCTATGTGCCAGCATTTGAGGGTGAATCCAGCAAAGACGGAGATCCTATTGCTGGGCCGACTGAGCAGTGGGGATATCCAGTTGCCTACCCTGGATGGCGAGGCACTACCTCCGCCATCACTGGTAAAGAGTCTGGGAGTCCTTTTGGACCCTCTGTTGACGATGGAGGCCCAGGTCTCCACCATTAGCAGAACTGCCTTTTTCCATTTGCGGCAGGCTAGACGGCTGGCCCCCTATCTGTCTAGAGACGACCTAGCCATGGTAATCCAGGCCACGGTCATCTCAAGACTGGACTACTGTAACACCCTCTACATTGGCCTTCTTCTGTCGGTGATCCACATCATTTTCTATGGCCTCATGAGCCATAGAAAATGCTGTAGTGGGCCAGATTTGGATTGCAGGACTTGCATTTGACATGTCACTATCAGGACCTCAAGATTGAACTTCAAAGACTCTGGCAGAAACCAGTGCAGGTGTCCCAGTGGTGATGGGCACACTGGGTGCTGTGCCAAAAGATCTCAGCCGGTATTTGGAAACAATAGTCATTGACAAAATCACGATCTGCCAACTGCAAAAGGCCACCCTACTGGGATCTGCACGCATCATCCGAAAATACATCACACAGTCCTAGACACTTGGGAAGTGTTCGACTTGTGATTTTGTGATATGAAATCCAGCATATCTATCTTTTTTGCTGTGTAATAATAATAATAATAATAATAATAATAATAATAATAATAATAATAATAATCTTCTATGTCAGTGGTTTTCAACCTGGGGTCCCCAAATATTTTTGGCCTTCAACTCCCAGAAATCCTAACAGCTGGTAAACTAGCTGGGATTTCTGGGAGTTGTAGGCCAAAGATATCTGGGGACCTCAGGTTGAGAACCACTGTTCTATGCAAAATAATGCTGGTGTCTCTCCAAACTACACGTCCCAGGATTTCATGACATTGAGCTATGGCAGTTAAAATAATGTCAGACTGCTTTGATTCTTCAGTGTAGATGCAGCCATAGTCTACACTTCAAAGGAGTTGTCCAGAGTGCTGAAGCCCATCCTCCAAAGAAGGAGAATAGCTTGATGGCCCAACTGCCATCTATTACCACAACTCTCAACATGCCAATTAAATACTAACATGCAGTTGTTCTAACCCTTAGTCCTTAATGTGGATTTGTTTTTGTTTTTGTGGAAAGAAGTAACTAATGAAAGGTTACCAATGTAACATGGGACCATCTGGAGTGGAATCCTACAAAATTTAGTGTAGGTGGCAGAGGTGCTCCTCAATAATTTACCTTGTCTGAAAACTCCCAAGTGTACTGAGGCATCTCAACAAACAGATGATTTAACAGAAAAAAGATAGTTCCCCTCCAAATATTTGGACTGAAATTCTTTTGATGCATTCCACCAATCTGGAATCACAGAGTGGGAAGAAACCGCAAGAGCTATCCAGTTCAACCCCATTATGCCCTGCAGGAACACCGAAAGGACTCTCAACAGTCCAGCCACTATTTAAAAATTTCCAGAAAAGGAGCCTCCACCACACTCCTAACCAGCAGCATGCTCCACCATTGAACAGCTATTTCTGTCAGGAAGTTCTTCCTAATATTTAGGTGGAATCTCTTTTTCTGTAGGGTTTTTTATTTATTTTGAGTAGCCATCTCTCAGGTGGATGACGTTGTTTCACTCTACACTGCAGATCTTGCATTAAGCAAAGGGTTAGACTACATGATTTCCCAAATCATTTTCAACTCAGTGAATAGTGACAAGATTAAGCCACATTCAGATGGACTGCTTAGAAACAGACTCAGAATGGATATAGCCTGGATCTCAAAGGAAGTTAGTTTTTCTATTGTTAAAGGGATTGAAATGTTATTGCCTGGATTCTAAGGCACTTTGTTTCCCATCATGACCACTTGCACTGATTATCTGACAACAAAGATAGCATCTTAAGATAAAAATTTAGACGTGTGACACTCAAATAGTATTTTTTTCTTCTTCAGCTGCATGATTTTGACATCTCTGCCAGATGAAAAAGCCAGTGGAGCTCTGAAAGGTATAGCTAATTTGGGAATTTTGCTCTATATGGCCAAGATGGCTATGACCCGAATATATTTTCTGGACTCGATGATATCAAATGCAACAGGGAGGCTCAAACAGGAGGGAACCAAGGGACTGGGGCTTTTGAGGATGATGTTTCCAACAAATGCAAAACCATTTCATTGACCTACATTTGGCAATTCTTACCTATATAATGCCTATATGTTTCCCAAATGAAACAATGGAGAGGCTTATTGATAAACTGAGAAGCATGGCAGTCAGTGGAAACAAACTGTCACGTTTTGTTAAAATGAATAACTATCTGTTCCATATTGTTTGCAAAAGCAAACATAGCCAAGACTCAACCATCTTCCCAGTTTTAAATTTTCCAAATGACAATAAAAGTGCTTTGCTTTTATTGCCAATTGTTCTCTTAATTATTGTGTGCTGATCCGTCTGTTGCTGTCAATATAAATGTTGTGTTTGTGACTGCATCATGTTTTTGTGCAGTCACTCTTTTTAATACTTCTTTTAAAAGCACCCAAGGGAGAAAACTATTTAGGACTTCCTCAGCTGGCATCTTTTGGACAGAGAATTGTAACTGCTGTCAGAAAAATGCAGATTCCCGTTGCCAGGCACGTGCCAGTTCAAAAGATCTTTATTTACTCATATTGAAAAGAAAGTAAACACCATTAAGAGAGATACCAATTGCACAGATTGTCTTCCTTGGTATCTGATGTAGTATAGCATCATCTTCCCTTGTCATGTGTGCTTACATGTGTGGCATTCATCTGCTCCTCCAGCTCAGCCAGACACCTTCTTACATCACAAGGCAGTCTCCAGCATCAACAAATAAATAAGGAAGGGAAGCTGGAAAAAGGCACTCAGGCTCCCTTGCCCTGTGTCCTTAGTTTCACGGCCATCAACGAGAGCCTTCTTTTGAGTCAATATTTTATAGGATTGATCCAGGGCTTGGCCCCGAAGTTTAAGAAGCATACTTTTTTGACCCCTGTGTAATTGTGAAGCCAGTTCTCTGACTCAAGACAGAGACAGAGATAATTAATTATACAGCAGAAGGAAGGAAGGAAGGAAGGAAGGAAGGAAGGAAGGGGCAAGCAGGTGATGAATACATCAAAATGGATTTCATATTTGCGTCTGTATTTTGTTATAATGTATTTTGTTTATTGTAATTATTTGGGCTTGCCCCCATGTAAGCCGCCCCGAGTCCCTTCGGGGAGATGGAGGTGGGGTACAAAAATAAAGTTATTATTATTATTATTATTATTATTATTATTATTATTATTATTATTATTATTGGTTATGTTTGTATTCTGATCATCGCACCTACTTAGATCATGGATCACTGGCCCTTTACTCTAATTGTGAATGAGGATTGAAGCCCTAAAGATACAAAGCAAAGCATAATCTGCTACTCTTAAAATGAATGAAGCCATTTATAGCTAAGCAGTGTTCCCAGAACATCTTCCTTCTTCCTTTGAATGCGATTTCCTGCTTCTTAGCAGGGGGTTGGACTGGATGGCCCATGTGGTCTCTTCCAACTCTACTATTCTATGATTCTATGATTCTATACCGCTCAGTTACAAATAGTGTGTTATAATACAGATTCCTCATTAAAGCATCTTCCTGGGAAATGTTAGTAGTGGGTTCCAGATGTCTTTGTTTCTCTCCCAAAGGCATAGCTACCTGTGCTCGTGTTGCACCATCACAGGTTGGCAGGAAGTAGTATTGCCACTGCCAGTTTTGCATGAGTTGGGATGTCAAGTAACAGAAGGATCCAATGGGACCCTACCTGGTGCTACAAAACAGCTGTTTTAAGCTTAGTCCCTCAACATGAACAGCCTCAGGGAGATATTGGTCCCAATGAGAAACAAAAAGCAATAACGTCTGAAAAAGGATTTGAAGGAGTAGAAAGATGTGGGCTTGTGCTAGTGTTCTGAGGAATGTTCTAAAACATAGAAGAACGGATACATGGAATGGCTTTTGTGTGGTAATTTTTTTCCTGAACACTGTGGCCTTGTGTATTCTACAACTTATCTTTTTCTATTTCCTGTATTAATTTCTTCTGTGAGATGATTTCACAACTTCCTTCATGGGAGCACAATTATCTCAATCAGTCTGGTTTCTATCTGTTCCCCCAGCCCCCCGCCCTACACGACCAACTGCTGAAAGTCTTAATAAACACCTAGACAAATATTTGCTTTTTTCCCCATCTTACTTCAAAGATTGACCAAGAAGGTATTGATTTTACCCAATATGACCCATATTCATGATTGCTCACTGTTTCTCACTAAAGAAACTGGTTTTCTGATGATTTATTACATATTGTTCCTATGCTTATTTGTTTTAATATTTCACCCAGTATGGAAGATCTTTGAACCAAGTAGTATGTTCTTTGTTTGTTCTTTCTGACCTTTATAATGAGTGTGACCTTTCTCACTTATTTCTAGAAGAAGTGCTTTTCCAGAATATTCGTCTCACAATCTCTGTTCATCAGGAGCTTCATCTCCAAGCAAAAAGGGCCAATCGGGGTGGGACTGGGAGAATCAGGGCTGCAAAGAACACTCATGTAAAGGACCAAACCCCTAATCCTTGCCATTTGCACAACTTCATTTTTGGATGGAAATAGCAACTTTCTACAAGCCTCTTATACTGGTTATTTGTTATGCATATAATTGAGACTGTTTACTATATTGTATGTATATATTGGTATGCAGTTTTCCCTTAACTCTATGTTCTTTGAAGTTGTGGGAGGGACTACAGACCATGTGACCCAGATCTGAGAATGTTCAGAGTGAGACTCCATTTTAGAAGTCAGTTGGTGTGAGTCTGTTTGAATCAGAAGTCAGTTGATGTCAGAGTATGAGTCAGCATTAGAAGTTGAGTATAGTTGAGTATAGTACAGTATACCGCAATGAGTAGTCAGTTTATATTAAGTCAATGTTCAGTAATGTATTAGACTGAAGAGACTGTCAGTTAACATAAAACCAATAAGCAATGTACCTGTATGCTAATACATGAAGATTGTAAGTAAATCAACTATGTTAACTTTAAACAAAGACTATTTGTTGTTCGTCTCTTGAGAGCCTGATTTGAAAGCAATAGACTTTATGGGAGAGTAGATATTTTTTTGGGCAACTGAAATAACACTTTTGAAGATCTGCTATATATTTATGTATTGGCATATCTTTGTTCCTAACAGTTCAAAGAGATAACCAGGCATATCAGTCTAATAGCAGAGAAACCAAATTTGCCTTGCATGAATACTAGTGGATGTTTACCACTAAGGAAAAAATTGACTCAAGTGAGTTTTTAACTTTTCTCAAGAAGATCGTGCTTTAAAAAAAGGTTATGATTATTCCAAATAGTGTGAATGTCAATTAATCTCGAAAAAGAGTCACACTTCCAAATGGCTTTGGAGATGCTGGTTTTGCAAAAGGTTATGATCTCTAACAAGGTCATGCATTTCCAAAAATTTCAACTTCCAGTTCAAGTATAGTCAAAATAAAAGATTCCCAATTTTCCAGTTTTAGGTATCCAAGGGGGTCTTGGAACATATCCCCTACAGATACAGAGACCATACTGTAGTTACCATCATGGCTGCAATTTTTAAATGACTATTCACTTACTCATTTCTTAACAGATTAACAAGGAATAATAAATTTATTTATTTAAACATATTTTTCACTCACAGCAACATGAGGTGTATCATGAGATAGCACATGAATCATGCAATTTTCCCCTTTTGCCATTTAATGAGGATGTGTACCTCTTTTAGCTCTAAATCAGTGGTTCTCAACCTTCTTTAACCAGGGACCACATTGACCAGGGACCATTCTCCAATATTAGTAGCAAAGGGGTTACAAATCAGTTTTTGGTCAACTTTAGATTCAATTTGGTTATTTGGGCTGCTGATTCAGAAAATTGCTTTGGATAGACCACATCAGCTCTAGTTTCTGATACAGAACATATGCCATTCAATAGTTGTCATCTGCTCGCCAACAGAAACCATTTTTAATAATGTAGAGCTGATATGGTCTATCCAATGCAATTTTCTAAATCAGCACCCCAAATGACCCCAGGAACAGGCCTAAAAATGAGGACACCAAGGTGCCCTCACTTCCAGGCTCCATATGGAACAGTTCTGCTAAGAGGGAGGGAGGAAGAGGAGAAGCAGCAGTCAGGAGGCTTGTTGTCACACCTTTCGTGGGTAGCCAGCCTCTCCCCTCCCAACATTCCCGTTGCCTTGCCTCGTTCTCGTTGCAACAGTGTAATAACAGTTAGGCCACAGACCATATTTTAGTTCTTGGAGACCACTGATGGTCCATGGACCACAGGTTGGGAACCACTGTTCTAAAGTAATGGGACAATAAAAAAAAGAAGTAATCCCTTATTAAATTATGGTCATAATATAATCTAAGTACACTTTCATTCAGGACAACTTTAGAACTTTGATAAGCCTGGGGCCAAATGTTCAGTATAACCCACAAAAAAGCGGAGTCTGCATGTACTTCTATTTTTGATTTTTTTTATATTTCAGGGTCTTTTCTGAGCTAGGATGGGGTGGGAAACTGATCTGTGGCACAGGGGAGGGGGCAGGCTGTGGCGCAGGCTGGTTAGCAGCCTGCTGCAATAAATCACTCTGACCATGAAGTCATGAGTTCGAGGCCAGCCTGTGGCGGGGTGAGCACCCATCAATTAAAAAATAAAAAATATCCCCTGTTCGTTGCTGACCTAGCAACCCGAAAGATAGTTGCATCTATCAAGTAGGAAATAAGGTACCACTTATAAAGTGGGGAGGCAAATTTAACTAATTAACGACATTGGAATGAGGAAGTGCCATCACAGTGGATGATGAAGCAGCTGCTCCCCCCTGTGTCCAGAATCGAACATCCCCTCAGGAGAAGGTTAAATTGCCTCTGCGTCTGTCTCTGTCTCGGTTCTATGTGTATATGGGCATTAAATGTTTGCCCTATATGTATATAATGTGATCCGCCCTGAATCCTTTTCGGGGTGAGAAGTGCAGAATATAAATACTGTAAATAAATAAATAAATAAATAAATAAATAAATAAATAAATAAATATTTTATGCAAAATCTGCCAATCCTTGAACCCCAGGAGCAGAAAGCTCTCCCCTCATCAGTAGGAGACTCTGGCCCCATCTATACTGCCATATAAAATCCAGATTATTTGCTCTGAACTGGATTACATGGCAGTGTTTCTAGAATAGTAGAGTTGGAAGAGACCTCATGGGCAATCTAGTCCACCCCCCCACTAAGAAGCAGGAAATCACATTCAAAGCACCCCCGACAGATGGCCATCCAGCCTCTGCTTAAAAGCCTCCAAAGAAGGAGCCTCCACCACAGTCCGGGGGAGAGAGTTCCACTGCTGAAGAGCTCTCACAGTGAGGAAGTTCTTCCTGATGTTCAGGTGGAATCTCCTTTCCTGTAGTTTGAGGCCATTGTTCCGCGTCCTAGTCTGCAGGGCAATGTAGACTCATATAATCCAGTGTATACTCATATAATCCAGTTCAAAGCAGATGATGTGGATTATCTGCTTTGAGAATCTGGATTATATGGCAGTGTAGAAGGGGCCTCTGTTGAAGTCTGGGGTTGCAAAAATGGGGGCACAGCGGGGAGGGGAGCTGGGGGAGGAGGAACTGACAGTGTTTCCGCAAATAAGAATTCCACTTCACCAGTCAATATTTTTGTTAGTTCCTAAATATTTAGCATTACGGATATTATGCAGTAACTTGACACTTGACTGTTTAGAAATACACTTTAGTAATTCAAAGAAAAGAGGCAGGTAAAGTGACCAAGGAAGCCCCCGGTGGTGCAGCAGATTAAACTGCTGAGCTGCTGAACTTACTGACCGAGAGGTTGGTGGTTCGAATCCAGGAAGTGGAGTGAGCTCCTGCTGTTAGCCCCAGCTTCTGCCAACCTAGCAGTTTGAAAACAGGCAAATGTGATTAGATCAATAGGTACTGCTCTGGCAAGAAGGCAATGATGCTCCATGCAGTCATGCCAGTCACATGACTTTGGAGGTGTCTACGGACAATGCCGACTCTTCGGCTTAGAAATGGAGATGAGCACCAACCCAGAGTCGGACACGACTAGACTTAACATCAGAGGAAAACCTTTACCTTTACTAAAGTGACCAAAGGAATGCAAATACAATAAATGTAAGAGTTGTAGTAGTGAAGAATTTCCAGTGTCTCACTCTCTACAAGCCAAAAACTGTAAGGTCTGCTTGGAAATGAGGTATTGCTCTCATCCCCCCCCCCCCTCAAGATATCCACAAGGCTATAGCCTGCTTGTCATGTTTTATCTACCTCTTGGGAAAAGAAATGTATTACGAATAACTCATTATTGGTAACAGGTTCTGGCTGGGATAAGGACTAACATATTTAAAAGCAAAAAAGATGGCAATCCTAGCAGGAGACCAGCGTGTATTGGAGACACATATGCAGCAAACAGATATGTCAGCTACTCCATGCAGACTGATCATTACTGCAGTACCTGGAGTTCAAAAAGCAATCTATTGCTGAATGTTACTGTCTACTTCCTCACTTTTAAATCACCAGTGCTTCTAAAACATGACATAGGAGTTGGGTGAAGGAGTCTGAAGACATATGGTTTATTTTCCTCCTCTTCCTTGTAGCTGAAGTCCTCAGGAGAATGCGTTAAATATTATGTTTCTTAGGCCACAGCCAAGACACTGGTGTACAGATGTCTCTAAAAAAACTCCAGTCATTTCTGTGTAACAAGATCAAGCTCTGCTGGACAGAGACGCCCCGGGGAAATCATTAACGAGTTACCTTCTCCGCACGTGTTTGATTGGTAGTATGCGGCCACTCTGTCCAACATGTGTCTACAGGAAGCTATTAAAGGGAAATAAACAAAGTCCAGAGATCTATACATACTGGCTGCACAGTCTGCTGCTTGACTGCAAATGAGATGGCAACTCGTGGATGGCTTTGAAAGAGTTTGGCTCAACCAGCTTCAGTTTTGGCACCAGGACACCAATATCATTGGTGACAGCGGGATGTTGAGTGCATGACGAATTGTTATCATAGTGTATTTATACATTTTAATCATACATTCTGTCTATTATCCGATTACTCCTTGGCAAATGTCTCTACTTTCCAAGTTACACACATGCTGTGTGTGGTGCCATTATTGCGATCCTATACACATCTATAGGCTTATTGAATCTGATGGGCTTTACTTTCTCAGGAGACATGCTAAAGATTTTGCCATGCAAGCACCTTATTGTATTCATACTAGGCGATATGATTGCAGGGGATCTAAATTAAGGACATGACACACATAGGAAAGTGGAATAGAATGGAGATTGTAAGTTTCTTTGAATTTATACATTACAGGCTAATAGAGGAAACAGAACTACCTTTTATTATGCACCAACTTGATGTCTCTAAGAGCTATGTTCTCTTGCTCTAACTTTAAGAATGAGCTTTGACTCTACTTTAACTGCCTTAGCTGCATCCTGTGGAATTCCCAGGATTTGTAGTTGGGAGGCACTAAAGCTCTCAGGCTGAACATTTGTCCTTACATTACAAACCCTAGGATTTCATAGGATGGAGGAAAGGCAGTTACTCCTTGGCTGGGTCTACACTGCCCTATATCCCAGGTGGCACAGTAGGTTAAACAGCTGAGCTGCTGAACTTGCTCACCAAAAGATCAGCAGTTTGAATCTGGGGAGTGGAGTGAGCTCCCGCTGTTAGCCCTAGTTTCTGCTAACCTAGGAGTTTGAATACATGCAAATGTGAGTAGATCAATAGGTACTACTCCAGGAGGAAGATAACGGTGCTCCATGCAGTCATGCTGGCCACATGACCTTGGAGGCGTCTACGGACAACGCCAGCTCTTTGGCTTAGAAATGGAGATGAGCACCAATCCCCAGAGTCAGACATGACTGGACTTAATGTCAAGGGGAAACCTTTACTATATCCCAGGATCTGATCCCAGATTATCTGCTTTGAACAGGATTATATGAGTCTACACTGCCAGATAATCAGAGATAAACAGATAATCTGGGATCATCTAGATCGATCTTTAGTGCCAATTTTACAATGTGAAAGAACCTAGCTTTCTCTCCATGTAAATTTTAGGTATTTCTGTTATCTTTAAATTAAGTCTCTTCGACTCTCACTGTCAGTTGATTCATTTCAAATGGGAATAAATGTGTCTATCTAGCTCTAATCTGTTTCCTATGTTTTTATCCATTATTTGCTTTTAAAAAAAGCCTTTCGACAGATGTATTTAATACATTTTGAAATTCCTTAAAACACACTTTGTCAGGAACTTGTGTGGCAACGTTCATAGAAATGCAAGATCTGTTGCATAGCTGTGTTTTCATCAACACATGAATCCAAAAGGTGCAAATTAGGTTATTTGGTGTAAAGAACCTAATCCCACAAACATCTTTAGTATCAGCAGAGCAATAGAGAAACGGACCATTGTACAGATGAAGACCAATGGGACTGAATTCAAATTTATTCATTTTCTAGGAATTTAATATTTGCATGGTAGTAGAGATGAGGGAGTATTTTACCATCCTTTAATGCTCCCATCCAATATTTTTAAAGGCTTGGGATGTAAAAGTGAATGAAGGCAAACCTATTTGAGGAATGTAGTGAAAAGAAGATGCTCCTGAGAAATAGGGCTTAACAAGAAATTGAACAGAGTAATATTTCTCCTGTTTCTTTTTGTAGAAGTGAGCTGCAGATTCAGATTTGTTCGATCTTAACACCATGATCCCAGTGCAGCAAGCAGATCAATATAACACTTTACCATCAAACGTTGAAAGAGGGAGACCTGAAGAAATATAGGGGGCTCCAACCAACCGAAATCATGCTCTTAAAAACCCTATTCATAATTAGGCATCTTGGGGATCTTAAAATTTGATTTAACATTGGCATATTTGCCAACACTAGGCAAAGCTGTAGACATTTTAGCTGCAATGTTCCAAATGTATATATTTAAAAGCTTTATAAGCTGTCTTTTCTGGCAAACCAATCAACCTCTGATTTCCAGATATTACTGGACAGAAGCTCTCATCATTCATTACCATTGACTCTGCTGGAAAGACTGCCAGTAACTACAGTACAGCAATACTTGGAGGCTCTCATGTTGTTCATCCCTAAGATAAAAATATTCATTTATTTAACTGATATCTCACTTCCAACATGGCAGAGCAACCCAAGGCAGAGCAGACTAAATAACTGCAGATTAAAACAAAGTGCATCTTAAAAGTAACAATGATAAAAAGTAAAATATTCCCAGGCTGACATATTGACAAGATTAATAACCATTTTGTAAAAAAAACAACAACCCGCAAAACAATATGACTCATCATCAAAGAAATGATAACCTCAAATTCAATTTTAGAATAATGTAAACAGTGGGCTCAGGACCTCATCACACATACTAATTTAAACATCCTAGGATGCTTGCCAGTCAGTTGAGGGATGGATAGCACAAAGCCCATCACACAACATCCCTCATCTTCTGGTGGAATCCCTGCCCCCAACCAGTATGGATGCATCCTAAGATGTTTCCCCATCAACAAGGGGAGGCTCCTGTGTTGTGCTGGCTCCAATTGGTACCTTGCCACACCTGAGCTTGCCGGTGAAACGGCATTGGGGGAGAGGGAGTGTATGTGTGATAAAGGTCCTTGTCAAGTAGAGTCATAGACCAAAGTAGGCCTGCAGTGGGGAAGCCCAGCAGACATCATTCAAAACAGGAACACAAGTTGCAGACACTACTCAGAATGCTTTGCCTCTCTTGTTAGCTAGCCCAATTATTTTAAATAATAATCATATTTATTTATTTATTTCCCATGTCTCCTTGTGGTTCGAGGCATAGTACGACATAGTTAAAACAGCAAAGTAAAACAAAGCACTATTAAAATACATTAAACAAATTCACAGATGTAAAATGCAGGTTAAAATTGACAAATAAAACGCGGGTTAAAATTCACAAGTTAAAACTGTCTGGATAGGCCTGATGGAAGAGATAGGTCTTTAGTTATGTTTTAAATTCTGAAAGCTGATTTAGCTGTCGGAGCTCTTCCAGCAGGTCATTCCACAGTTGTGGGGCAGCTGATGAAAATGTTCAGTCAAAATGCAGACAGGTATCAGCACCTTAATTGATTCTGAGTAAAGCCACAGCCTAAGTTATCTTGCCATCCGAAACATCCTAAACTATCCATATTTAGTCCAACAACCATTCACAAAGCTGGCCTGGATGGATGGAAGTATTCATCACAAACTCAATGGCATCACTAGAAATCTGCATGGAGATGTGGACTACACTGAGTGATATTGCCAGACACCAAAATGTCTGTCTATAATTGCCCACCAGGCGACATCAAAATGAAATTCTATAAAATTGTGCACTGTTTCATCAAAAAATATTATTTCTTTAATAAAAAATATCTGTGGTACCATGTCCAGTCAGGCATGGCTTCCTTCTCAGTCCTCTCCCACATGTGGATTTTTGGTGACCCCCAAAGTCATGTGTGCTCTCTCCACCACAACACTGGCTTGCACAATGCCTTCAACTCTTAATAACCGCCTCAGTTCTCTTTGGTGTGATACCCTCCGTTACTTCATGCCACCTGCTCAGTTGGGGAGGGAAAATGTGGAAAGGATGTTACTTTTTGGGACCTCCCCCCTCCTTTCTCTCTACCACCTTGGCTGGTGAGTAGTTCCCTGACCCCCTTTTTTTTCCTAGCATAAAAACATAGATTCGGTATGGTCTGGTACTAGAAGGTGTCCATGGAGTTGACACCAACTGGATGACATCAACTTTAGTGATGCCACCTATAAGACATTACATCTTGGAGCTTGTTCCTTCCAGATTCTCTGGAAAATATCCCACACTTTGTGAGTCAGTTGAAATTTTTTGTTCTGGTTTTGATCGTCAGAACTACCAAGAATTTAGCATCCTCATCACCAAGCCAAGAAACCGTTGTGCTGGTGAATAGTTTGTCCTGATGGATTAGTAAATCTATCACTTCTGCAAAACTGGCAGAAATCTGAATTTGCGGTTCATGCATAGAACTGCTTGAAGAATCGTGTATGGCCATCATTCTCATAAAAATATGCCAGGTCTAGCCATCAAATAAAAAGCAACCTTTTGTCTGAGGTAAGAGTTTTAAAATTAATTTCATATGGGATGGCAGCAGGGGCCCATGGTAATCACTCTGAAAAGAGTTACTTCAGGTCACCCAGCTGGCTGAGCATTGACTTCATAAATGAAAAATGGGCACTGAGACAGAATCTGAAAAGTTATTCCCTGTACTGTATGTACGAACTCCTCCTCCATGTGGTTCATTTGCTACACAGACATAGAACAAAATGCTGTGAAAGTCTGAAGTTCAGGACAGGTAAGAACAAGGAGCTACATGGGGGTAGGGATCCCAAGTGTTCTCATAGATTAATTTATATTCTAATTCCCTGGAAAAGAATCCTATCGTCAGTCTCTATTAGAGAAGATCCATCAAATCAAAGGGATTTATTTACACATTAACTCACCATTTGAAACTAACAAAATGAAGTTCAACAGGGACAAATGAAAGATACTTCACTTCGGCAGAAAAAATGAAATGCAAAGATACAGAATGGGGGAAGATGCCTGGCTCAACAGCAGTACATGTGAAAAAGATCTTGGAGTCCTCATGGACAACAAGTTAAACATGAGCCTACACTGTGATGCGGCAGCGAAAAAAGCCAATGGGATTCTGGCCTGCATAAATGGGGGTATAGCATCTAGATCCAGGGAAATCATGCTCCCCCTCTATTCTGCCTTGGTCAGACCACACCTGGAATACTTTGACCAATTCTGGGCACCACAATTGAAGGGAGATGTTGACAAGCTGGAAAGCGTCCAGAGGAGGGTGGCTAAAATGATCAAGGGTCTGGAAAACAAACCCTATGAGGAGCGGCTTAAAGAGCTGGGTATGTTTAGCCTGCAGAAGAGAAGGCTGAGAGGAGACATGATAGCCATGTACAAATATGTGAGGGGAAGTCATAGGGTGGAGGGAGCAAGCTTGTTTTCTGCTGCCCTGCAGACTAGGACCCGAAACAATGGCTTCATACTACAGGAAAGGAGATTCCATCTGAACATGACGAAGAACTTCCTCACTGTGAGAGAGAGCTGTTCGGCAGTGGAACTCTCTGCCCCAGAGTCTGGTGGAGGCTCCTTCTTTGGAGGCTTTTAAGAAGAGGCTGGATGGCCATCTGTCGGGGGTGCTTTGAATGAGATTTTCCTGCTTCTTGCTGGGGGTTGGACTGGATGGCCCGTGAGGTCTCTTCCAACTCTATGATTCTATGATTCTATGATTCAAGAACTAATGCTTTGGCCTGAAACTAACCAGGACAGGACCCATAGATTACCTCTTGACATCCCTTTTCCAGTCATGTATTTTCCAGTTGCCATTTGGGAAAAGATATGGACAAAATGGTCTCTGGGTGATTCTAGGTAATGAATATGTTTTCATGCCAAATTTTAAATGGGAGAATTGAGGAATTTGGAGGGACTGATGGGGGACTCGGGGCCCATAAAAACAGTTTGTAAAAGAATATTCAGTCCACAGGCTGTCCTTTTCCCATCCCAGGGAGATTATCATAAGATTATTATTTAGTAATGGCTATTAGGTAGAGATTCAGAACAGAATTTCACCATGATTCAGCTATTTTGTTCTACTGTACATACAAAGCGAATTCTCTGCCCAATGGAGTTACTGACTTACCCTATCATAACTCTTGTAATTACTATTTTTAAAGAGTTTATTTACAAAATGTCTTGCAAATTGGTCATAACGAGCTATCATATGGTCTTTGGTGGTTGGTAGGAATCAGGCCTTTAGCCTGATAGTGTCAGCAGCAGACTGCAGTGAGGTAGTGCATATTTTCCCTTCTTAAACAATGGAATCAGGCATGTAGCTGGGGGGGGGGGGCTGAGGGGCTTCACCCCCCCCCCCCCCAAATTCTCAGGGTGGCCCGCGAGTATTGGGCTAACGATAAAAAAGGTTTGCTAGGGTAGATCCTCTCCCACTCAGACTCAGCTCCCCCCCCCCCCCCAAATCAAAATCCTGGCTATGGGCCTGAATAGAATATATTTTACTACCTTTGGTATCAAACATTTTGGTCCATAGAAAGCAGAATATCTCATAACCTGGGAATCTCCAGTTCCTGTCTTTTCTGTGTGGCAGGGATGATGGTTTATGGTGTGATCATGGTGGTGGTGGTGATGATGTAAAATGGCCACCATTATGTTATTGCTTCTGGGCTGTCCACCCTGGTCCACCTGTAGCCTCACAAAAACCAAGAGAATTGTCATCTTGATTCTAAGCACATTTCTGAGAGGACCATATTATAGGGCCTGGTAGGACCAAGTTCCAGACAGTGTGTTTGGAACTGAGCCATCCATCAGTTTGTAACAGACATTCTTCCATTTAATTGGTTTGTGATTGGAGTCATTGATCATCTTCACATGCCTTTTTACCATTGTCTCTGATGACAAATTTGCCTGTGTTAAGCAGCATTTTCAGGGAAAAGATTTTTTTTATCGTCTATGTACAGATTAATACAAAGCAATGGGCAAGGAGAAGAGAAAATGCAAGCCTGGACCATGTCTTTCTCAATATTGGAACAGCACCCATCTAATGGCATCAACATGA
Source organism: Anolis carolinensis (assembly GCF_035594765.1). Classification (NCBI taxonomy): domain Eukaryota; kingdom Metazoa; phylum Chordata; class Lepidosauria; order Squamata; family Anolidae; genus Anolis; species Anolis carolinensis. Next base: position 100,455,009 of record NC_085841.1, read on the forward strand.
GGATAGACACAACAACACTGAATAATCTCCAGAAAAGACTTTCTGGGAGGAAGTGTTGCATAAATTATTATTATTATTATTGACACGACGACATAGTCTGACACAGTAAACAAAATAGATATGCTGGATTTTGTATGACAAAATCACAAGTTGAACACTTCCCAAGCGTTTAGGACTGTGTAATGTATTTTCGGATGATGCGTGCAGATCCCTATTATTTATTTTATTATGACACAGCAAACAAGATAGATATGCTGGATTTCATATCACAAAATCACAAGTCGAACACTTCCCAAGTGTCTAGGACTGTGTGATGTATTTTCGGATGATGCGCGCAGATCCCAGCAGGGTGGCCTTTTGCAGCTGGCAGATCGTAATTTTGTCAATGTCTATTGTTTCCAAATGCCGGCTGAGATCTTTTGGCATGGCACCCAATGTGCCTATTATTATTTATTTATTTATTTATTTATACCCCTCTTTTTCTCTCCACAAGGAGACTCTTGCTTGGTGAATGATACGCTAGGAAGATGATGATAAATCAATTGGTCTTACTTTGCGTGATAGGTGCTCAGGCAGAGAGAGGGCACACAAGGAAGAAAGTGTGGCAGAAGATAACAGAGCCTGAGAAAATTATGGTTCTGGAAGATAAATCCCAGAACCATTGAGTCAGTAGCTAAGATTGCTAGGGGATTCTGGCAGTTGTAATACAAAGAAATAACTTTTCCAACTTTTCTGAAAGGCACTGATTGATGTATATAGACAACACATGTCAAATGCAAGTCCTGCAGTCCAAATCCGGCCCACTACAGCGTTATCTATGGCTCATGAGGCTTTCAATGCTAGGGCAACATATTTACATTTATACAGTCTGACACTTACAAATGGTCCTTTGAAGGCAAACATAACGCTGATGTGGCCCTCAGTAAAAATGAGTTTGAAACCCCTGATATAGACGCACATCCTGGTGCAATGTTGTTTCAATGTGCAATGAGTATCTGAAGTCAATCACACTCGCTCCATTCCACTCTACCACACTCTCTGTGTTTTGTAGGTGTTGTTCTTAAGCTGGGTGCCTTTTGTATCTGTATAATTCCCCATTAATTTAGATGCCTGGTTCTCAGAAAGAGGACCATAAAATCATAGCCTTGGCGGATTCTTGTCAAACATTAAGTATAATGGCTTAGATCCAGGGAATCTGAAGGACTGTCTTCCTCCATATGAGTGTCACTGTGTTTTGAGATCTTCTAGGCAGGATCTTCTCTATGCCACAGGTACATCTGGTGGGAGCAAGAGAGAGAGCTCTCAGTGGCTGGTCCCAGGCTCTAGACTTCATTTTTAGACGGGTTAGACTTGCACACTCTTTGTTATCTTACCACGGACAGGTGAAGACCTTTTTATTTCAGCTGGCTTTGGAGGGTTGATTTTTCAGAGGGAGAAGGTCTGTCACAAACATTGCTGTTTATATTTGTTGTCCTTTTTAATGGTTTGTTTTAATTACTTTTAATTTTACAGATTGTTCTATTGTATAAGTAACTTTTGTATGATGTGTTCTCGAAGGTTTTCATGGCCGGGATCACAGGGTTGTTGCATGTTTTCTGGGCTGTACGGCCATGTTCCAGAAGTATTGTCTCCTGACGTTTCACCCACATCTATAGCAGGCATCCTCACAACCTCTGAGGATGCCTGCCATAGATGTGGATGAAACATCAGGAGAGAATACTTCTGGAACATGGCCATACAGCCTGGAAAACACGCAACAACACTTTTGTATGATGAACTTTTTAAAGTTTAGGAAAAGGGTGAGCTATACATAAATATATCACCAACAGACAGCTAACTTTTCCTTGATGCGAGAAATCTGGGGCCTAAACATGTTCAGAAACATATGGCTATTGCTTCTCTTCTTGGAGGTTTGTAGTCACTGGACTAAGCAGGGAAGGGCACCTTCTTCCACCAATCCTAGTTCTCAAGGTGCTGGCGTGTCGACTGAGGGAAGCATCCAATGGTCCTTTGCAAACAAGTAACTCTGTTGGAAAATTATCCTATCATTCAATCAAGTTCTACTTTCTAAGTTTCTTAGCTCTAATCCTCACTGTGGGTTTCAATTAATGCATTTCTTTCTACCCACTGCCCCCAGGTGTGTTGTACTGCATTAGGTACACTGCATTGCATCCAAATTCAGTTCCGACCTCAATTCAGCACTTCTAAATACAGCCCATTTATCCTTGGCCAAATTGGAGTGAGTTCACGCATGTAGTTTTCCCCAATATTTCCTTGCTCAATTGGAAGATAACCAATTATTTAGTAATTCATTAGGAGAGGGTTTCAGCTCAGCTCTGATGCCCTGGAGACCAGGACGTGGAACAATGGCTTCAAACTGTAGGAAAGAAGATTCCACCTGAACATTAGGAAGAACTTCCTTACTGTGAGAGCTGTTCAGCAGTGGAACTCTCTGCCCCGGAGTGTGCTGGAGGCTCCTTATTTGGAGGCTTTTAAACAGAGGCTGGATGGCCATCTGTCAGGGCTATTTTGAATGTGATTTTCCTGCTTCTTGACACTGAATTGGACTGGATGGCCTACGAGGTCTCTTCCAACTCTATGATTCTATGATTTTATTTTAATTCATTTGGGGAGGGGAGCAATTTTTCCAAAGGGGAACCTCTTGGGTCTAAATTCTGTTGATTTTTGCCAACTAGAGAAAATCCATTGAATAGTTTATTAAATGGTGAGTCAATGTGTAGGGAAATCCCGTTTATTGAAACCAGTCTACTCTAGCTGCGACTAATATAGATTCACCTTTCTGGGTTTTTTTTTGCAAACCATTGCTATGAAAGTGGCAGAAAGATAGAGGTATTACCAAGTAACAAATCTGCAAAGTGTTAGGATAGATGGGGCAGTTCACATGGAAAGGAAGTTCTTATGGGAAAAAATATGGAGTAGGAGAATCTTCTTTAACTCTCCTTGAAAATGACACTTATAAGAGAAATGTGCCAGACCAGAACACTGAAAAGTTTTAGAAGGATGAGTGCAGGAGTCAAGGTGCTTGAAATCCACTGTGACCTTTAATTAGGTAGACAGGACATTTTAGCACCCCAGAATCATATTTTGTTGTAAAATTCACACAGAAGGAGACTTCAGAGGTAAGCAATTTATGGCATTGTCACCTCAAGTGTTTGAAACAATGTCCTGGAGTGTCAGCCACCTGCCAAGCAGTTTTCCTTTTTAGAAATGGATACAAAAGAACAACTGAACAGAATGTGCCTTGATAAATCTGTTACATTTTGCCATTGGGATTGCTTTTTGTCACAAATAATGTTGTGCGTTGGGATAAAAGAAGGCTCTATGTCATATTCACCCAAGATCGGTTTGGACTCCAATTCAGTGTTTTGCACCTCTGTCCAATTTGGTCTTCAACTCTGCATTAATCAAGAGCCAACCTGCTTGTATTTGCACCCAAAATTTAAACTGAGATTCAGGAACTGGGATCACCAGTCATCTCCCACTGACTTAAATAAAGAAGCCAAAAATAATGATAAATCCCCACCCACATATCCACATAAAATTTGGAGACATAGTAGAACCAGGGATTTACTTCTCCAGATTTCAGATATGTGACTCAAGTTTTCATATTCGGCACCTGTAAAGATGTCCGGTTTTCAAAAAAACAATCAAATTATTCTTGACTCTTGATTGCTCGTTCTTAGTAATTAACTTTCATAGAATCATAGAATCATAGAATAGTAGAGTTGGAAGAGACCTCATGGGCCATCCAGTCCAACCCCCTGCTAAGAAGCAGGAAATCAAAGCACCCCCGACAGATGGCCATCCAGCTTCTGCTTAAAAGCCTCCAAAGAAGGAGCCTCCACCACAGTCCGGGGGAGAGAGTTCCACTGCTGAACAGCCCTCACAGTGAGGAAGTTCTTCCTGATGTTCAGGTGAAATCTCCATTCCTGCAGTTTGAAGCCATTATTCCGTGTCCTAGTCTGCAAGGCAGCAAAAAAACAAGCTTGCTCTCTCCTCCTTATGACTTCCCTTCATGTATTGGTACATGGCTATTATGTCTCCTCTCAGCCTTCTCTTCTGCAGGCTAAACATGCCCAGTTCTTTAAGCTGCTCCTCATAGGGCTTGTTCTTCAGACCCTTGATCATTTTAGTTGCCCTCCTCTGGACACTTTCCAGCTTGTCAACGTCTCCCTTCAACTGTGGTGCTCAGAATTGGACACAGTGTGATTCCAGGTGTGGTCTGACCAAGGCAGAATAGAGGGATAGCATGACTTCCCTGGATCTAGATGCTTTACCCCTATTTATGCAGGCCAGAATACCATTGTCTTTTTTAGCAGCCGCATCTCATTGTTGGCTTTTTTCTATTTTGGTCCTGATGCTGTATGTTTAGAGCAGGCATGGGCAAACTTTGGCCCTCCAGGTGCTTTGGACTTCAACTCCCACCATTCCTCACAGCCTCGGGTCTCTTCCTTTCCCCCCTCAGCCACTTAAGCAGCCGAGGGGGAAAAAGAAGGGGCCTGAGGCTGTGAGAAATGGTGGGGGTTGAAGTCCAAAACACCTCGAGGGCCAAAGTTTGCTCATTCTTGGTTTAGATGATCAGCTAGATAATTTGTTGACATTTAACTAATGTTTATGAAAGTGACAATAAAAGAGCACTCTTCCTAAAGAGACAGTACTTTCTTTTCCTTTCTTTGACCAGCAAATCAGCTGATGAACTGTAGTGATGCTGATGTACAACAAGGGAACAAAATGGTGTATTTATTACCATGGGTTTGGACTGGGTGTTTCTTGTGATGTCTTCCAACTCTATGATACCAGCGATCCAACTAATAGACCTCCTCTCCCTGAATCTCCTATTCTTTGTATGGCATTTATAATAATAATAACAACAAATGTTATTTCTTACCCACCTCTCCTCACGGCTCGACGTGCTGGAGATAGCAACCTTCTCAAGCCTCCTCTATCTAATGTTATGTCTGTTTATAATGTGTCGTTTACTTCCTAAAGTGTATGTCTGCTTTGGTTTGCCGTTTTCATAGCTCTGTGTGCTTGAGGCAGTGGGAGGGGCTGCAGACCATGTGATTGGTTCAGTGACTGTTTAGAATGCAGTTTAAAAGGATGACAGTTGAGGAATGACAGTTGAGGCTTTAGTCTGTTTTGAGTACAGAAGCCAGTGTAGGAAGTTAGAAGCCAGTTGAGGCTTGGGTTCCTTGGAAGTAGACCGTTATTAAAGAGAGCTGTACAGAGCAAAATAGTTTTGAAGAGACTGTTAAAGACTATAAGTTAAAGATAGAAACTGAAACGTTTTAAAGCTTAACCTGACAAGAAATGTACCTGTATATGATACATGAAGTTATAAGCAAAACAAACACATTATTTTAAAGAAGTCTACTTGAATCTTCGTCTGCTGAGAGCGTCGAATAGAAACAAGATGTTTATGCGCCCAGTGATCTCCCATTACCCAATAAACTAAAGGAACACTCCCGAAACTCTGCTACCTAATAGGTTATGATCCTAACAGGTCATAATGCAATAGTTCAATATGTAGTCAAAAACACTCTCTCATAAAAACATTCAGTAAAAGACATATATTAAAACATATTTCTATAAAATATGCATACACAAAACAAAGATTAAAATACAGTAGACTCATGACGTGACTTTAAAATTCATAGTTAAAAATGGATTTAGTATTGGAAGTCTCATTTCCATGGTTCTGTACTTCCACGCCATCTCTTCCAGAGGTGCCTTCCTACTTCTCTTGGGAAGGTGAGGAGGAGAGAACGAGAGCTTCTGCTACTTCCATCACTCTTTGTTCTTGCCCTTTGCATCTTGCTTCTGCTACCTGGTTATTGGGACTTTTCTCCCTGTTTTGGTCAACCTTGCTTGTCCTGTCTCTTCATAGTTGGAACAGATTGTAGGTGCTATAAGATTATCCCAGTGTATTTGTTGTTTATAATGAAGGCAGATAGGAATCCTTGAATGTGCTCCCACCTCAAAGAGGTCCCAGACAAGGCATTTCTAGCTTTGCTGTGCTGATCTGCTGTGTATCGCACACCTGAGTGGCAACAACAAGAATAACAACCATCAGGGGCACGTGGTATGGATGAATTTCATTGTCAAAAATACACAGAGATTAATTATATGAACAAATTAACAAGAACAACTAACAGAAGATTAACTAGATTACTCAACAAAACAAAACAAAAGGAAATTAACAGAGAGCAGGCCCAATTCAGATGAGAGTAAACAACTGTGTAGCCTTTGTCACGTTTTTTTTACAACTGGCTAGTAACATTGAACAGAGAAATCAATTATGTAACTACATTAACCTCACATAATCCTATTGGATAAGCACTGTGATTGGAGAGAGCTGGTGAAATTCTCGCCCCAAGTTATACCATACAGCAAATTCAAACTTTCTTCTCTCTCTTCTACACCATGGCATCTTGGTATTTTCTTAAATTGTCATGATAGAAGTATAAAATTTGGGTTTCCCACAGGAAATGTTTACATTTATTTCTCCAAAATGGTTCATAACACTTCAAACTGGGCCTGCTGTATTCTAAAATGAAATCAGATCATTTCATTCCAATCCGGATCTCATGCAGATTTACTAAAATTAGACCAATACACTTCGTTATTTTGAAGGGGCCATGGTGGTGCAGTGAGTTAAACTGCTAAACTGCAGAACTTACTGATCGGAAGGTCAGCAGTTCTGACCAGCTTCTGCCAACCTAGCAGTTCGAAAACATGCAAATGTGAGTAGATCAATAGATACCGCTTTGGCAGAAAAGTAATGGCACTCCATGCAGTTATGCAGGGCACATGACGTTGGAGGTGTTTACGGACAATGCCGGCTCTTCAGCTTAGAAATAGAAATGAGCACCACCACCACCACCACCCCAGAGTCGGACACAATTAGACTTAATGTCAAGGGAAAACCTTTACCTTTACTTTTACTTTCTTATTTGGAATTTGGCCAAATTAGTTACACTAGTGATTCTCAACCTGTGGGTCCCCAAATGTTTTGGCCTTCAACTCCCAGAAATCCTAACAGCTGGTAAACTGGATAGGATTCTGGGAGTTGTAAGCCAAAACACCTGGGGACCCACATGTTGAGAACCACTGAGAACCTAGTTGAAACATACTACAGAGAAGCCAATCAAATACTGAGATGCTCATACACACAAAAGGGGAAAAAAGTTTTAACCTGAAGTTCTTCCACCTATAGAAACAGTTCTATTGGGAGATATACATTCAGTTTATTGCTAAATCTCCAGAGATGAGTAGCTGGTACCATGAGACATGCCAAATTCATGTCTTGCTATGTAGGATTGCAGTCAACATCATCCAAAAGAAAACATTTACCTAAGAAGGGCAGGCCGAGCTTGACCAGAGTGTGATCACAACACTACTTAAACCATATTTTCACTCTGAATTAAACATTGCGTAAATTTTTTTTCAGCAGCTTAGAACTAGCAGAAGCTCTGGCAACCCAAACCCCCAGCTTATGACAGAATAAGTCATACCATAGAATAAGCCATGGGATAGTAGATGAGAAAATCAGCTCACAGTGTACTGAGTGCGGATATCTTCTTGCAAGAATCATTGCAGCATCCAAATAACAGACACTGTGGTTGTGTATAGAGCGGCTACATGGAGTATGGCCTTTCTTTGAGGGACAGTTCCCTCGGCAGAGACTATTTTATCATTGGGATAGAAAATTGTTCCATGTGACAATTAATGCTAGATCCTCTTGTAAGAAAATAAGAACAGCTGTTTTTCTTCAGTGGTTATATTTATTTCCTATTTTTTGTGTTGGAAATGAAGGGTTTTATGTCTATTTGTTTCGAATTGAAAATAGTGCTAGGATACTGTAACTGCTGGTTATTTTTACTTTGTTATTTTTTTTTAAAATGCAGGAAATGAGGTCTGTCAGCTCTCAAAAAAATGATATAACTTGTTTGGTCATGTATTTTCTGGTTTTGGTTTCTGGACTATTGCATAATTCCTTTCACTCTACGTCCACAAACATTCCCGTGCATAAGAGACATCTTTAGACATCAAGATTCCCTAGGGCCAAAATGTACCTCCAAAGTCAGTCAGTTCAACTTAATTTTTTTTCATTTTCCTACATGATGATTCAAGCGTTTAAAAATAGTGAACCCTGGCAGTAAGAAGGAGGTGCTGTCAAACTTCTATTGAGCAGAATATACACACAGACATTTAAATAATTATACATTTGCTAGGCAAGGGAAGCTGGAATTACAGCATAATACATATATTACACACACACACACACACACACACACACACAAACATATTCAAACACATAGTGAGACTTATTTATATATATACACACAAATTAAATTGTATCCCTTCTTTCTCCCAAAACTGGGATTCAAGAACTATCAGATCTTCTCTGGTCCTCAGGACAAGGATAAGGCATCTCATGCTGAGAAGAGAGAGAGACAGAGGGGGGGGGGGGAGGGAGGGAGAGAGAGAGAGAGAGAAAGAGAGAGAGAGAGAGAGAGAGAGAGAGAGGTGTGTGTGTGTGTGTGTGTGTGTGTGTGTACAGGTATATTTCTGTATATTGCTTGCCTTGTTGTGAACAGCTTTGGAAGGGCTGCTGTAGACACTCAAAGGTGTCAACTTGGCTTATTTCTCTTGCCCTTCTCTTCTCAAAAACCACTAACCACTGTCTCTAGGTCTCAGGGTTTAAGCCGATATCTGAGGACCTGATATGCTCTCAATTTGGCAATGTTACAAGACTGCTCACAAGAAAAATAGCTTAAAAACTCTGGGAACCATCATATCGAAAATATTGCGAAACCAATTATAACATGAAAATACATATGCAATAAAACAGCAATCTAGAAACAGTGTTCCCATCCACTAAATGCCTGTTTTTAGCAAAGAACCAATTGCTTTGCTGAATAAAAAGGTACATGTATTTGGCTGCTGGCAGAAGGACAACCTTGGCTGGCAGCACCTCTCCAATTTATGCTTGCTCTTTAAATTGGATATCAGTCTTATGAAAAATTGCAAATCCCAGCTCAAAGGCACGTAGTTTAAGGAACAGTCTATGATGACAAGCAGCTGTTTTCGTGGCAGGTTGGTTGATAACATGGTTTAGTCGTTATTTATTTGTTTTATTTATTGAATTGATATCCCACCTTTCTCTCAAAGTGAAATGCAAGGAAATAATAATAATAATAATAATAATAATAATAATAATAATAATAAATTAATAAATAACAAAACATTGCATGGAAAGTTCCTTGACAAAATTAAAGGAAAAGCTGATAAGGAGAAGACCTGGCTATGGCTCATGAATGGGAGACAGAAGGAGACAGAAGGCCTGATCCTTGCAGCCCAGGAGCAAGCCATCAGGACAAATGCAATCAAGGCCAAGATCGAAAAATCAGCTAATGACCCAAGTAAGCTGACGAAACCATTGATCATATCCTCAGCTGTTGTAAGAAAACCGCACAGACTGACTACAAACAGAGGCACAACTATGTGGCCCAAATGATTCATTGGAACTTATGCCTCAAGTACCACCTCCCAGCAGTAAAGAACTGGTGGGATCACAAACCTGCAAAGATAATGCAGACTGACAAAGTTCTGGAACATAACACACCAGACATCACAGTTGTGGAAAAGAAAAAGGGTTAGATTATTGATGTCGCCATACCAGGTAACAGTCGAATTGATGAAAAACAACAGGAAAAGCTCAGCTGCTTTCAGGACCTCAAGATTGAACTTCAAAGACTCTGCCAGAAACCAGTACATGTGGTCCCGGTGGTGATGGGCACACTGGGTGCCGTGCCAAAAGATCTCAGCCGTCATTTGGAAACAATAGACATTGACAAAATTACGATCTGTCAACTGCAAAAGGCCACCCTACTGGGATCTGCACACATCATCCAAAAATACATCACACAGTTCTAGACACTTGGGAAGTGTTCGACTTGTGATTTTGTGATATGAAATCCAGCATATCTATCTTGTTTTCTGTGTCATACTATGTCTTTATGTCAATAATAATAATAATAATAATAATAATAATAATAATCTTTATTTACATTCTTCCCTTCTCCCCGGAGGGACTCAGAGCAGATTACAGTATCATAGAGCAAACAAAGGCAAACATTCAGTGTCATATTTTACAAACATACAATGAGACCTACAACACAGACAAAGGCAAATTCTTCTCCTTTCATTTCCGGCTTTGGAGGCGATGCTCATTTCTGGCTCTGGGAGGTGATCTTTCTCCATGTTCAAGCCAGGAGCCTGCGATGTTACTTCCAGATCATGTGGCCACCAAGATTGCTTGAAGCGTCTCTTTTGCTGCAGAAGCAGTACCTATTTATCTACTCGCATTTGCATGTTTTTGAATGGCTAGGTTGGCAAGGAGCTAGGGCTGATAGACAGGAGCTCAATCCCATCTTGTGAATTCCAATTGCTAATCTTCAGGTTAGCAGACTCAGCAGTACAAGGGATTAGCCCAGAGGCCCCCAGACCTTTAAAGCAGAGGGCCGATCCACGATCCCTCAGAGTGTTGGGGGGACGGACTATAGTTTGGAAAAAAAAACCAGAAGAAATTCCTATGCACACTTATTTATTTACAGTATTTATATTCCGCCCTTCTCTCCCCGAAGGGGACTCAGGGCGGATCACATTACACATATAAGGCAAACATTCAATGCCTTAACATAGAACAAAGACAAGACAAATACGGGGCTCCGAGCTGGCCTTGACTGCATGACCTCTTGGTCAGAGTGATTTGTTGCAGCTGGCTGCAGCTGGTTGCTCAACAGCCTGCGCCACAGCCCGGCCCTGCACATGTCTTATTTGTAGTGCAAAAAAAATCATGAAGGAACAATACAATATTTAAAAATAAGAACAATTTTAACCAACATAAACCTACCAGGATTCAATGGGCCTGGTTCTGGCCAATGAGATAGTCAAGTTAATTAAGATTGTTGTTGTTGTGTGACTTCAAGTCATTTCAGACTTTGGGTGAGCCTAAATCAAAAACTGAGGGTGGGGGCCAGGTAAATGACCTTGGAGGGACACATTGAGCCACCGCGCCCCATCATTTTACCCATTTGAGATTACATTTCAGTTCGAAATCTAATACGCTTCAGGATGAAAATTCAATGAGGAATTAGAAAGGAGCAACGTTAACAGCAAGGTATCTTTGGATGTGATGCCATTGTTATCATGAGTCAATGCCAATGGTGAGTTTCCAAGTATGAAATGTCAGTGGGATAATAAATTAGCATAATTAACGTTGACACTATTGTAATGATGTGTTGGAGGCATAGCGAGGCCAGAATCCAGAACTCAATAAGCTGTGTGGTTTGGGAAGCATTATCAAGAAATTTTGCAGTGCATTGTTTTCAGTGTCCCCCCCCTCCTCCTCCCCCTTCCCTCCCTCCCCCCTCTCTCTCCTCCCTCTCTGAGAAAGAGAGGTTTCATCCCTCCCCCAATAGTCCAGCCTTTCCATATGCTGCCATTAAATAAATGTTTTAGCAGTTAGTCACTGAATACCATGTGTTGATAAAAAAATTGATTTTCCTGTGTCTTATTGCATCCTCTAGGATCTGGCCAACCAAAGGATTAGCACAGATTGGGTTTTATGTATATTCAGTGGGGAAATAGCAAGATGGCAACTGAGTAGTTATGGTGATATGCCAGTATGTGGGTGGATATAAAGTTCATGCTACAAAAATCTGGAGAAAAGACCAGTATCCGATTACTATTTAGTTCAGTGTTCATTCCTCGATCCATTCTGGGAGCATTCAAAATTATATGCAAAAATGCAAGGAGTAGCGATTTTTAGGGGAAATAACAATCCTTACCTTTGTGCCTCAGCCTCCTCAACCAACCAACCAACCACCCCAATAAAGTACCACCTAGGATTGCGATGTCCCCCTGAATCCAGAACCTGTAAAATAGACTTTTCTGGATTGGTATGTTTCATTTTATGGATTGGTAAGGAGCCCCAGTGGCGAAGTGCGTTAAAGCACTGAGCTGGAGACTGAAAGGTCGCAGGTTCAAACCCCGGGAGCGGCATGAGCGGCCGCTGTTAGCTCCAGCTCCTGCCAACCTAGCAGTTCGAAAACATGCCAATGTGAGTAGATCAATAGGTACCGCTCCGGCAGGAAGGTAACAGCGCTCCATGCAGTCATGCTGGCCACATGACCTTGGAGGTGTCTATGGACAACGCCGGTTCTTCAGCTGAGAAATGGAGATGAGCACCAACCCCCAGAGTCAGACATGACTGGACTTAACGTAGGGGAAAACCTTTACCTAAACTATGTTTTTGGACCCTACATCCTAAATGCACCTGCTAAGCCCTGGTTAGTACTTGGATGGGAGACCACCATCAAATACCAGGTTGTAGGCTGTATTTCAGAGGAAGGAACTGGCAAACCACTGCTAAGTATTCCTTGTCATTAAAAACCCTGTGAAATTTGTGGGGTTGCCAGAAGTTGGTGGGTGACTTGAAGGTGTGCACACAGAAAGGTTCTTGGAGATATAGTCCAAAAAAAAAAATCAGCTTGTCCAAGCTGTGTCATTACTCCTCTAACCTAGTTCTTATAACAAGAAATGAAGCGATATATCTGTCTGAGAGCAAAATACTCATGCAATGGTTCATTGTGTAAGTATTTTGACTTATTAGGATCTCCCACAATAGGTGACCTCCACATGTGGCTCGTATCTTGAGCTTCAGCCATAGTACTATGTTGCTCCTGCTACCTATTGAGTTCTAGAGAGCAATGAGACTCCCCTAAAGAATCATAGAGTTGAAAGAGGCCACATGAGCCATCTTGCCCAACCTCTTGTCATGCAGGAAAGGCACAATCAAAGCACCCCAAAGATGGCCATGCAGCCTCTGATTGCAAGCCTACAAAGGAGGAGCCTCCACCACACTCCTAGGCAGGGAGTTCCACTGATGAACAGTTCTTACAGTCAGGAAGTACTTCCTAATGTTCAGGTGAAATCTTCTTACTTGTAATTTGAACCCGTTGCTAGTCTCCAGAGCAACAGAAAACAAATCTGCTCCCTCTTCCTTAAGACAGCCTTTCACATATTTATACATGGCTATCATGTCTCCTCTTAATCTTCTCTTCTGCTTGATTGTGTAGTTAAGTGTGAGAAAGTTGTGTACAATATGTTATCCTAGATTCCACTTTATTTATTTCGTGTCAAAAGCATTGTACATTTCAAATAATGGAAATAAAAATAAAATTTTAAAAAAAGAAAAAAAAGAAATCACAAGCAACTAAATAGTTTTGGACCAAAAGCGGGCAACAGCAACCGCATTGTCTGTAGCTTTAAACAACTCCTCCTCCGTACATGAGGCAGGGCATTGTGGGCAAGCATACATATGCTGAGTTGTTTGTTCAGCTCCACAGTCACACAAGGTGGAGGATTCCTCCAGGTAGTGCCACCTTGCCAAGTTGTCTTTTGATCTGCCCACTCCGCTTCTGAGTCTGTTCAGGGACTTCCAAGTTGCCCATTCTTGGTTTGCCCCTGGAAGAAGACCCTCATGGGGGGCATCCAGTTAGAATTGCCAAGTTTAGCTGCCCAGAGAGACATCCTTGCTGCTGCTGGAGGAACATCAAGAGGAGTGGTGGTTCTCATGAAGCCCTTCCTTGATTTGAGTCTGGTGGGAGGAGGGTGATAGTCATGCAGTGGGTGGCTTTCACAATGTTCGACCTTTTTTCTCTCACCATTAGCAGCAACTTCCCGTCGCACGTCAGGAGGGGCAATGCCAGCTAACTTGTAGAGTTTATCAACAGGTGTAGGTTTAAGGCATCCCGTGATGATTCTGCATGTTTCATTCAGTGCTATGTCCACCTGCTTTGCATGGGCAGACTTGTGCCAAACAGGACAGGCATACTCTGCAGTTGAGAAAGACAAGGCCAGGGCTGATGTTCTTACTACTTGTGGGTCTGCACCTCATGCGCTGCCAGTCAGTTTCCGCAGGATGTTATTGCGTGCAGCTACTTTGTGCTTGGTGTTCATGCAGTGTTTCCTATATGTTAGTGTTCAATCTAAGGTGACACCAAGTTATTTAGGATGGAAACAGTGTTCAAGCTCTTGGCCTTCCCAAGTAACTTTCAGTTTCCTGTTGGCTTCGCGGTTTAACGTAGGTGGAAAGCACACACTTGTGTCTTGGCAGGGTTAGGCTTCAGGTGGTTCTCTTTGTAGTAGCTGGAGAGATCTTTCAAGGCATTGGTGAGTTGCTTTTCAACTGTTTCAAAATCTTTTGCTTGTGTTGTAAGGCCAAGGTCATCAGCATATATAAAGCTCTTTGTGAGTGGAGGTTGTGGCTGATCGTTCGTGAAGATATTAAATAAGGTCGGTGCAAGAACGCTGCCTTGGGGTAAACCATTCTTTTGCCTCCTCCATCTGCTTTTCCGGCCCTGAAACTCCACATAGAAGCTGCTGTTTTTTAAGAGGGTCTGGACAGTT